>NC_041380.1:52286587-52327441 GCF_002162155.2 Triticum dicoccoides | reverse complement strand
TATATATATATAATAGACATTTTTGAAATACCCCATATAAATAAAAGTATTTTTTAGAAATGATTAACATGCAGGGTAATAGCATATTTGGAATCTAAACATTTTTCTAAGCGTTTTCCATTTATAACATGTTAAATTTTATGTTAATATTTAAAAGATATGAATATTTTAAAAAGTACTTGAATCTGCAAAAAAAAAGTTAGAGTAGCTGGACCATACTACAACACTATGCAGCCCTTGAGCAAGATAGTTCTATCTTACGCCAACAGGAATTCAAAGGATGATAAAAGGCAAAAAAGGGAAGAACTGGTATTCAAACTTGGGTGTCCCAAGTAGAAGAGCATGGCACCGACCAGTCCGGCTATTGTAGACTTGTAATACAGTACGTCAGTATTTTATTTGAACTAAACACGACGGGCAATGACGTAAGGAAAAAACAAATAGTTTTTTCCACTTACAAGTGGCATTAATGGGTAATTTTTGCTAACTTCAAGGGTAATTTAGATGACGTACGATCAGAAGCAATATCTGCTTTATTATTAGATTAGAATAGAGAAAGATGGCTCTGGTGGGGGAAGCAGAACAAATGGAGGGAAGAAGGCACAAGACGGACAGAGTCAGAGATTGCCTGCCTACATCTCAACATCTCTGGCTGACCGGTTTCAGAAAACAGATGGCGCGGCGTGTTGTCGGAAAGGCGTCAGAAACTGAGATGGAGAAGGCCGCACGCGGCTAAATTTCGTGTTTTGACCCTTTTTTCAAACCTATTCGAGATCTGACCCTAGTTTAAAAAAAAATTCGAGATCTGACCCTTTTGCTACCGCCAGGGACCATGGCGGTAGGGTGTAACAGCCTACCGCCAAGAACTCTGGCGGTAGGGTTGCATGCCCTACCGCCAAAATCCGCCTAAATATTGAACACAGTGCGTGCTCGTGCCTACTGTCAAGCACCTTGACGGTAGGGTTGTGCAGGCTATCGCCAGCCCGTTTGGCGGTAGAGATGTTTCCTACCGCCAAAGTCCCTGGCGGTAGGCTGTTAGACCCTACCGCCATGGACTCTGGCGGTAGCTGGGTCAGATCTCGAAAAAAATTCAACTTAAGATCAGATCTCGAATAGGTTTTAAAAAAGGGTCAAAACACGAAATTTTGCGGCCGCACGCTAGCTTAATACCCTGAAGCTGAACACCTTAGTGAGTGCTATCGGTTGTAAACTCCCTACTCCCTAATGAGTGCAAAATGTATGTCCTGGGCAATCAGCAGCGCGCACGTACCTGTAAGGAGGTAAATATATTAGAAGTCTTAAAATTTATACGCGGCGGTCAGTTGGTACATAAATTTGTAAAATACGTATTTCTGGTTTACAAACTTGCATAAAGATGCAAATACGGTCACATTTTACATACGCGAACATATCTACTGCCTAGTTGGTAGGCCAGCGTGGCAAGGGCCCACTGTCAGCCACTGTAATAGTTCTTGCATAGTATATATCGACTCTTTTCTAGACTGCTGAGCCAAGTAGTGTAGTACTTGAACTAGTGTGACTATTTATTTCTTAACACAGGTCTTGCCATTGCTGTCTCTCCGTGTACACGTACGCACGCAGCACCCAGAATGCAGTGGCGATGAGCAACAACATATCAGACCAGCCAGCATATTAACGATCCATCACACGCCGTACAGTACATGCAGATCTTATTATTGATTATTAGGCGCGTACATGTTTGTTAGTAACAGAAAGGTGTAACACAGCTTCCGGGTGCCTCCGCATCCTTTATGAACAGTAATTTCAAAAATAATTTAAAAAAATCTGAAACTTTGCAACTTCAAAGATGGTCAAAATTTATAGGTTCTTGCAAGTTTTCATGCCAAAATGTCATCTAGAGAAAGGTGTACAAACGAGTTTCAGATTTTAGTGCTAAAACTGCTTGAAACTTCAAGCACTGAAATCCTTTTTGTGTGTAGAGCTCCTCGAATGGTTTTTGCATGAAAACTTGCAAGCATCTACAAAGCTTGATCATCTTTGATGTTGCAAAGTTTTAGAATCTTTTTTTTTTGATTTACTGTTCATAGAGTTGAAAAACCATTTCTTGTTAGTAACCGTTGGCGATGACGAAATCTCACTACTACTACTACTAGATAGTATAGTAATCAATCGAGCATCTATATATCTGCAGACTAGAGATGTAGTGCACCTCGACGTCCGGCGCGATCAGTAGCTCAGATGCCAATGTTGGGGTAAGAGCCACCCTCCTTGAGCATGCCACAGCGCGTATCGGGGCGCAGCGGGATCAGGTAACCCTTGTCACCCCAGTCATCTCCATAAGAATTCTTGAGAATGTAGGAGTTGAAGTCGTAACTGACAAGTAAGAGCAGCTGGTGATCGTTCCGACTTCCGCATTGCTTGTCCTTGCCATAGAAGCCGCCCTCGTAATCGCTCAAGTCTGTGTTGTTGCCACCGACAGCGATGGAGACGACGGTAGGGCCAACCGTGACTGCTGAAAGCAGTTGGTACTAGTGGCGGAGCTTGAAAAGAATCTATGGGGAGGCTAAAGACATACAATTTTTTTAACCAACTACAACATCAATAACCACACATACACACCTTTGAAAAACATCATATGGAAAAAAATAACATATTTCTCATCGCGAGGGCAAGAGAGAGGGGAAGGAGTATTTTTTTCCTCTCCCGTTGCAATGCACGACCTCTTTTGCTAGTAGATTACTAACACCTAGTAAGAAAATCATTTGGGGGGGGGGGGCACGGCCCCCTCAGGGTTCTACAAAGCTCCGCCATTGGTTGGTACTCGTCATAGGGTCTCGTCTCCTCGAACCCACGCATGATGAGGTCTTCTTCGCGCGGTGTAGCGCTGGCCAGTTGCACCGGCTTCTCCTTGTTTCTCGCCCCTATGATGGCGTGGTGAGCCTTCATGGCGTCTATCGCAGAGAAAGCCCAACACGAGCCACAGGTCCCCTAGTCCCGGACTAGACCCAGGCACGGCTGGTCACTGCACGTCTTCTCACGCCAGTCCAGTAGACTGGGAGGGGCAAGTCGCCGTCGCGCCTTTTCAGCAATGAAAAAAACACACGCTATAGCGTCGCCAATAGCACGCTATAGCATTCTAAGCAATGCATCGCCATAGAAATCAGTGTAGAATGTATCGCCACGCCGCTAATAGCATGTTTTAATGGCCACACTATTTTTCCATATCACGCTATTTTTTCATTGCTTTTCACGGACGGAGGAGCAGTGAGGTTGCGGTTGCGGTTGCGTCCGTGCCGCTCCGCCCCCGTCGTCGTCATGCGACACTTATAGTCACGGTTGAACTCGTCGGCGCTCAGGTCGGTGAAGACGTTCAGACCCGGAGCCCGCCCTCCAGCATGAGATGCGCCGCGGAGCGCCGTCTCCTTGAACATGTGGAATCGGCGGTGCTTCTCCATGGGGTCACGTGCTACATTGTAGCGCGCGTCCCACGTCACGTAAAGCTCCCACAGCGACGCGTCGGAGTCAAGGTCGTCGAGGGAACGGCAGAGGTCGTTGATGGTCTTGACAACCCCAGGGGGAGCTCCATTGCCGCATTTTTTTTGAAGCAACCATATATTTCATTAGACAATCTGTTCACATAGAATACACAAATGGTCACCATGCGAGACACAAATGCTTGTCAAATAACTTTGCACAAAGAATTCCACAAGAAGTAAAACTACTATTTCACCCTTTGCATAAACTCGTGCCTCACCGAAACGTAGCCCACAAACGTCCTCCGCCGCCACCATGCGAACGCCGAAAAAAGATGAGAACAACCGCCATACCAAGATCTGAGAGAGCACCGTCACATACAAAGATGCTTTTTGAACCGATGAAGCAGGTCGCTGCAAGAGACGAGACTGAGTCTTTGTGGCACGTAGGCTGGGAATCTTTCTCATGGTCACCTGATCTCGATGCCATCAATTTCATCTGATGTAGTCGAAGAAGAAAAATGCCGCCGCTTGCCGTCATCCACACACCCAACTATAAGACAGTAAACATAACTGCAGCAGTCGAGACGACCGCCACCCATGCGAGCGCCAATGGCGACCACCAGACACGAACCTCGCCAGATTCAGAGATCGGCGAGACGACCGGGCCACCTGCATGGGAGTTAAGAGAGGCAGGGGTCTCCGAATTCCATTGCCGCCATTGCCTAGGTAGGAAGAGAGTCCAACATCACGTTGATGAGGACAAGACAACCTCCAAACAAGAGCGCCCTCCGACAGATATTGTTCGGCAGTTGTGGTCAAGGGAGCGAAATCCTCCATCTCCAGTTTGTGGCTCGAGACGGGGAGCTCCAAGTATTTCTGGGGGAACCCATCACATAGCAGCTCAGCGTGTGAGTGATCTGCCTGAGGATGTCCAATGTGACATGCATCGGCACAACTGTACTTTCATGCACTTGTCCACTCTCGTATCCACACGCACAAGCACAACTACAATCCATTATTCGAGGGGAGCCGACTTTTTGACAAATCATCTGTCCGTAAAATAGGATTTTTTAAAAGAAAATCTAAGCGTCCAAATAATGATTTGCTCGAAACATGATGTTCATCACAACGTAGTCTTTAAAAGGAACCATTTTTCATTAATTTTTTTGCGGGAAAAACTTTCGATATGTTCATCAGCCGTAAGACAGTACAAGGAACATCAAATGTAATAGAAAGTAAATCTAGGTCAATAGACTACCTAGCAACGACTGCAAGCACTATAACGAGCTGAAGGCGTGCCATTGTCATCGCCCCTTCTTCACCGGAGCTGGTCAAACGTTGTTGTAGTAGATACTTGGGAAGTTGTCCTGCTAATGCCCCACAGGACCAGCGGACCAGGAAAACAACTGTCGTTGATGAAGAAAATCATAGATCGGAAGGACCCAACCCGTAGATACACAAATGCAAACGAGCAAAGACTAGATCCAAGCAAATCCACTGAAGACAAACACCGACTGAATCAGCGAGATCCATAGAAGACACACCTCCACAAGCCCTCCGACGATGCTAGACACACCGCCGGAATGGGGACTAGGCAAGGAGGACCTTATTTCATCTCCACGAAGCCGCCACCGCCCCGTCTATTTGAGCATGACACAAACCTTAACCTAACTAAAAAAACACCTAAAAATAGACCCCACCCACCGACAAAGGGCCAGGATCCATTGCGTCCCCATGGTTCTAGGGCCACATGCAACGAGGCAGACTAGCGGGGGCGCCAATAAGAGGCAAGGAAACCCTATTCACCTATTCACTTGAGTCGTGGGCTGAAGGGTACCAGCACCACCATGCTAGAGCCCATTTTTCTTACATTAATAAGCCAAAACTACAACTATATGTCAAACAATTGAACACAATCAAGTGTAAAAAAATAACTAGTGGATCAAATGAACATAAATCTTGCTTTAGTAACTTATTTATTTTTTGCAAGGACTTTGTTAATACAAAAAAACACATTCAGCTATAAAAACATTAACGGGAGGAACAAATCATAAGTGCCCTAGAACAATCAAAATTACTAGTAATAACATCTTATATTATGGGACATAGGAAGTATTGGCGAAACATTAACTTTCCTACTAGTACTAGTTAGGCTAGCCATAGTGGGGTAACTTAGGTACTTCCTCCGTCACAGTTTAGAAGGCACAGTTAAATTTACATGCGTTTCCATAATAGACAAGGTTTAGGGCGCATTGCATTTATGTCTAGTAGCTAATTAGTACTCCTATATACTTTTTTTATATGCATGCATAGTGTGAATGCTATTTTCTAGTTCATCTCATAACCAATAGATAACCACCGAGGTCCTAGAGAATTTTCAAGCGCGCCTTCTAAACCGTGACGGAGGGAGTAGTAACTTCACACATCCAAGACAATTTTGCTTATGTGGCAAGTATTTAATGAGGAGAGAGGTGTTTGGAGTAACATAATATGTTACTGTAACATAGCGCTTCCCGAGGTAAAATGAGTTTATAAGGCAATAAATGAAACAATCTATGACACCTACTAAAATAATTTGCATTATGAAGGTAGTAATTTAGACTAGTGTCATATGCATGACACTAGTATAAGTTACTCCCCACTATGACCAGCCTTACATTCGTGAGTTTATGGTGCATGGAGGTCACTATCGAATATGATTCGTTGGAATCAACGCATGTATTGGCGAAGCTGACATCTTCAGCCCCTATATTGAACGTTAGCGGAGTGTTTTGCAATTGCATCGCTGATAGAAAGCCCATGAGAAGTGAATATTGTTGTCCATCAATTGGCAAAAAAATCTTATGATCTTTTAGATTTAAAGTTGGGATATTGATCCACCGTCATTCCTGTTGCCCTTTTGTACTACATGATGTAACTTTGAGGGTTAAAAAAAACTAGTTACATTCGTATGGGATGTGTGCACTAGGCAGTAGGCGGTACAATCCAATAAGGTTTGGTGCGTGCAAGAGTCAAGTCCCTTTCATGAACCACAAGAATCTCAAGGACTTCTTCCACCAGGTCGTAGATGCACAGATCACCATCATCCTCGAGGAAGTTCTTCATGAAGTAGACGCGGTTCCTTTGCAAGTTGCACGCGCTCGCCGGGCAAGAAACCGCATTCCCTCCGTGAGCCAACATGAAGACCCTGTCTCCAATGTCATGCACCCTACGCCAGCAGCGGCCATGGTCGAAATCCATCTTGAGGACAAGGACGGCGCCGATGTCGTTGGGGTCAAATCCCCGGAAGCAAACGCAGACCTGGAAAAGCTCCCCCTGTGACTCCAGCAGCCAGGTCACGCCACCGCACATGCCCTCCGGCAGAGTGATCGCGGCGTCCACATCCTCCAGCGTGTGAAGCTCGGCCGTAGGGGCAGGAGTTCCGAAGTCGAGGTGAACGACGCCCATCTTGTATTGGTTTGATTCCGAGAAGATGAAATGCAGCTTCCCTCCCAGGGCGGCGGCGAGGCCAGCTATGACTCTCTTGGTCGGGGGAGAGGAAGTGCAGTCGCCCTCATCGTCGACGTCGCCATCGCCCTCTGGGAGAGTGTACTCGCCGACGTCATACGTGTGCTGCGCCCATTCCCTACTGCTTCCTCCGTTGATTCGGCAGAACCACATGTCAGGGTCGGCGACGTCGAGCAGCACGACGGCGCAGTCAGGATGCGCCGTGGAGCTGTGGGTGAGGTAGCAGGCGCAGTTGGTGGGGACGTAGTGGTCGTCTCGTATGGGCGGGAGGGGTATGGTCTCTCCGGTGACCGGATGCCACAGCCAGGTCTCCCATGGGGCGGCCCCGTGGAGGATGAAGATCCAGCCCTGCGGGGTGGCGAAGCATATCTGGTTGTCCTGCGGGGATAGCATGGCGGGTGTCGGCTCCGTGCATGTTCTCTCTTCCGATATGCTAAACATGAGCATCTCGGGGGTGTCTTCATCATCGTCTCCGGTGGCCGCCGTCGTATCGTTCCGTGCGGGCTGGTGTTCGAAGACGAGCAGTGGCAAGGAGTTGAGGGCGCCGTGGGGTAGCGCCATTGCTAGCTGGTCGATCGTCCTTGAAATTGAATTCAGACTCCGGCCGGTACGTGCGCTCTGTCGTCGTCGGTGGACGCGCTCAATTGTTCTGCCACTGCTCGCTTATTTCACTCCGTGACTGATCTACGGACGGTAGACTTTTATATAGAAGAAACCTAGGTTTACTGGAGTCCGAGTCGACCATGTAACCCAATCTATTGTACCGAATCTAAATTAGACTCCGAGTGTTCGAGTCAGTACGCGAATAGAATTTCCCTTTATTGCCAAACTTCAGTGTAGCCGGGTCCCCTATATACGGCATTTTACGGTATATTTCGCTGTATTTTTCCTTCTTCTGTGGGAGGCCTTATTCTGGAAATATTGCGTGTTCTGATCGCCAAACTTTAACCAATCCACTCTAGAGCGTTGTTGCTGCATAATCTCTTCTCTCATGCAGCTTCCCTTCTATCTCCTTAATTCTCTGCATGCGTGACAATGACATTACCTGTTCCTTTGCTTTCTGCAATTCGCCCTTTAACTGTCTAATCTGAAGACGCACGGATCCAAACTCCTTCCCTCGTGATCCTTGCCAGCAACATCTAGCTCCCATGCTTTCTGAACCATGTCATCGTATGACTCATGCCTCGTCCACATCTCTTCAAACCTGAAACAGCCCACAACATTTGGCTTATTTGCAAAATTCTCTCGGACACGAATGGCCAGTGCCATATGGTCGGATTCTTCCGTCAATATGTGCTCCACTGCTGTTCCAGAATATAATTGCATGAACTCGCTAGTGCAAGTAGCTCTATCCAATGGTACTTGTATATTATCAGGAGGGTCACGCTTATTATCCCTGTATACCCAATGTCCGCCAGTGCGCACATGTCCAGGCACTCACGAAATTGCTCCATCTGGCTAATACTCCTGTCATTACCACCTAGCTGTTCGGACTGATAAAGTGCTTCATTAAAATCCCCCGCGCATATCCAAGGTAGATTATCCTGGGCCTTAAGATACTTCAGCACATCCCAAGTCTTGCCGCAACTCCGTTCGTGGCTTCCCATAGATTCCAGTGAATCTAAAGGTGCGCCCTTCAAAGGAAATGGCCGCGTCTATAAAATACTGACACCATGGTCGGACCGACACATCAACATCATCTCTCCACCGAAGCGCAAGCCCGCCACTTCTCCCTTCACAATTTACTGCCACGCCATGACGAAACCCAAGGCTCTACTTAATTTTATTCATTGGATCTTTTTTTTTCTTTTTTGTTTCTGACAGGAAAACCACCGCTGGGTTGATAGATTGTACCAGGTCCCTCAGTTTGCCCATTGTCGAGTCCAACCCCAACCCTCAACAGTTCCAGGCCAGAATATTCATAGCTCCCGGCAGCCCTGCTCTTTGGCAAGGTCTGCCGATTTGTTTGTGGGTTCGGTGCTTCGGCCCAAGTATTCCCAAACATAGGGGACCCGGTTACATTGGAAGCAATGGCGATCAGGGAAGGTTTGTCCCTAGCTCAAGACTTGAACTTGCATCGGATTCATCTAGCGTTAGATTGTCGAGGCGTCGTGGAAGAAATTCATCGTGGAAGTGGTTCCGTCTATGGGGCGGTCATTCAGGAGATTAGATTTAATTCTACTACTTTTACTTCATGTAACATAGTCGATGAATTTAGGAGCTCAAATATTGAGGCTCACAATCTAGCGAAGCATCCATTGAGGTTAGGGCCTGGCCGACATGTTTGGTTAGGACGGCCGACCGATATTCCTTTCGTCCGTGTAAACGTGGTGACGGTTGAATAAAGCTTTGTGAGATTGTCTCAAAAAAAAACTAAGCTAGCGAGCTTTGCTGATCGTAAAACAACACAAACCCTTAAGAACAAAATCCAAGCACATATTTGAAATATTTTCGTAATTCCGAACGCCTTTTTTTCTTAGGCAACGCAAATCATTAAAAATGGTAATATTTTCTAAAAATCATGAACAATTATTTTGAAACGGGAACATTTTTTGTAATTCAACAACCAAATTTGGAAAAGCGGACATTTTTTTAATCTCCCAAACAAAATATAAGCACTAACATTTTTTGAAAACTGTGAACAATTATTTTGAAACGGGAACAATTTTTGTAATTCAACAACAAAATTTGGAAAAACGGACATTTTTTTAAGCTCCCAAACAAAATATGAAACATGAACATTTTTGAAAACTGTGAACAATTTTTAAAACTCCCAAAAAAGGGAAACATGAAAATTCTTAAAAATTATTGAAAATGGGAAATTTTTTAAAAGTTTTCAATAATTTTTATTAACCTTGCGAACAATTTTTGAAAAAAACACAAACAAAATTGGAAAACATGAACAATTGTTGAAACACGAACAATTTTTCACACTCTTGAAAGATGGAAATATGAACAGTTTTTAAATTTTGTGAACATCTTTTGAAATTTGTGAGCATTTCAAAGAAAACATTCTGAACAAATTGTTGAACCACAAACATTTTTCGTAATTTTCAAACATTTTTTGAAATTTATGAACATTTTTTAAAACGAGAACAGTTTTTGGATATCTGAAATGTTAGAACCTTAGGAACATTTTGAAAATGAACATTTTTTTTAAATGAGAGGACATTTTTTGAACATGTTTTTTGCAAACACAAGTTTTTAAAAACCCCGAACATATTTTCAAAATTTCAAACAATTCTGAATTCTAAACATTGTTAAAGTTTGCACATTTTGAAAAAAGAAACAGAAAAAGGAAAGGAAGGAAAAAAGAAGAAAGAAGAAAGAAACAGAAAACAGAAAAACGAAAATAGAAAAAAAAGAAACAGAAAAGAAAAAAAATGAAGAGAAAACCTAAATGAAAACCAGGTACAAAAACAACAGGAAAAAAGAAAAACTGATTCAGGGAACCTTCTAGAAGGTTTCCAAAACTGGAGAAAGCCGTTGCTATGCTAACGCTAACGGGCCGGCCCAGATCACGTTGCTCCCTCCTGAATCCTGTGCGAACCGTCCTCAACATCTTGACGCAACGTGCGTCACATAGGATTTTCCATCATCGAACGAATCGTTCGTCAGGGGGAGAACTTCCGAGCGACCTTTTCTCCGTGCAGGATTAGAGCCACATCAGATTTCCAAACCAATTCACTATAAGGATGTAGAACATCAAAATTCCTCAGGATTAGAGCCACATCTCTTAATCAAAAAAATGTACCATCTCTTATATTCCAAGTGACATTTTTGTTATTAAGAGATGGTATTTTTATGTTAAGAGATGGCATTTTTATTATTAAGAGATGGTATTTTTATGTTCGTAGGGGTGCAGCACAGAGCGAACTCCCGTTTGACTCAAAGTCCAGTTTTTTTTTTATTTTAAGACTGACATGCAAACATCAAAAACTGCCATCCTCTAAAACTTTTAAACTACCATCCTCTGGATAAAAAATTCCATGAACCAAAAAATATGCACAAAATTATAAATTTATGAAAAATCATTTGTTAATAATAAAAATGCCATCTCTTAACATAAAAATACCAACTCTTAATAAAAAATGTCATCTTTTAATATAAAAATGCTAATAATAAAACATGACATCTCTTAGTAAAAATGACATCTCTTAATAATAATAAATGCCATCTCTTAACATAAAAATGCCATCTCTTAAAATAAAAATGCCATCTCTTAATTAAAAAATGTCATGCACAAAAACAAGCTTTATTTGTGAAAAAAAGAAAAAAAAAGTTTAAATTGCCATGTGACATTGTTTGAAAATTTATAAAACTGCCATGTTGATTTTACCTAGAGAAATTGCCATTTGGTGAAAAAAGGTAGACTGAGATTCAAACCTAGGTGTCCTAGGTGGAAGTGGAGGGTCGCGCTGCTAGCCAATGCGGTGCTGCGGTGTTTTGAAAATAGTCCTTTTTCTTATAGTGAATTGGTTTGGAAATATGATGTGGCTCTAATCCTGCACGAGGATTTGTGCAAACAAATTTGATGGGAGATAGGGCATTAGGGGGGAACCATCCCCCTGGCCGACGTTCGCTAGATAAGATTTTTTTGTTTGTGTTTTGCCTTTTTTAATTGTTCATTCATTTTCTTGTTTACCAATAAGGATTTTGGATTATTATTTTTGTTTCTATTTGGTCAACGTTACGCGTCGTCCGATTGATTTTGGGAGAAATCAGTCGAGTTGGCAGCCGTTCGAAGGCAGCCATTGGATTCGGTCAACACTTCATTCTGCTCCTTTGTGTCGCAATAAGAAGTCACAATGTCACCTATGTTGCGCTTGCAGTCACTGTGACACAACATTGCCATCGTCGCATGCCTCTTCCCATGGCATCACTGGTGGTACAGACATCGCTGTGTAACATCATTAGAATAGCGGCAACATCGGTCATTTTCTCATCATGGTGTCGTCGGAGTCCATTGCAACATAGTCGAAGTTGCAGGCACCACCGCAAAACACTGTTGTGTATTGCAGTCACAACATCGCATGTACTTCAAAAACATCGGCCCCACTATGAACCCGCTCCTTCGCAGTGGCACATCGCCAGTAGCACCGGCTGCAACGCCACCTCATTGTGCCCCGGATTGCAGCATCCGAGCATGCATATAGGAAGGAGAGGGCCGATGTGAGCCCGGGATTGCAGCACCGGCTTGAAGCACACCATCTCGCGCGCACAAATCTTCAACCAAGGAAGAAGCACGCCGATGGTCGGACTTACAACATCGTCTTACAACTCTGCACACACATCTTGCAGCAGGCAGAGCACACCAGTGGCCAGGCTTTGCAACATCGATGATCGCTTTGTCGTGCATTGCCTAGTGGCCTTGCAACACCGGCCTTCCAACCCTAGTAATACCGATAGTCAAGCTCCCTAGCAGAATGCGGCGAGGCACAGTACTTCCAACAATGTCTCCGTCCCGATGTTGCCTTTGTAGCGACAGACACTTGTCTAGCAGTTTCTCTCACCAGCCTCGCAACTACTATTGCGTACACCTGCAATGGCGGCAACATGACATTGGCCTTGCAACAAAGGGGTCGTGCCTTGCAGTAGCCGTGGTATGGAGGGTGTTGCGCATGGCTACTCACTTGGAGCTAGAGCATTGGTGGTGTGGCTGGTTTTGTGACCAAGATGGAGGCGACATGCGAGAGATGAGAGGCGACATGGGGGAAGAAGATAGGGTAGGACTGAGTGGAGTGTCTATGAATGATGACATGTGTGAGACAACTGACGCAACCGACATTATTAGTCGGATCGGTCGACTGAATTGCAGGCTTTTCCTTCCTCCTTTTTGTTTCTTTTTTCAGTTTTTCCCTTTTTATTTTTCTTTCCTTGTTCCTTGTTGTTTTTCTTTCATTTTAAAACATTATGCAAATATTTACTAGATTTCTTTAGAATGCATGAACCCTTCAAATTACGGGAGAAATTTTCTAAATACGTGAATATTTTCAAAATTCTATGAATATTTAAAAAATGTGTTAGATAAATTTTTAGTTAGAATAATTTATTTTTAAAATACATGAACATTTATTTATGAAACATTATTAAAACACGTGAACACTTCTTATAAATACAAAAATATCTTTTAAAATACATTGACCCTATTTTCAAATACATGGTCATTCTTTTCAAAATACGAAACATTTTTTCATGATTACACGGACCTGTTCTACATACACATTCTTGAAAAATTGAGCAGATTTTTAAGAATGCAAATTTTGTACTTGTGTGTCACGGTACATCATTTGCGCTTGAGTGTTGACCATATAGAATTTGATCTCCAAGCTTTATCTTGATCTTTACTACCTGATCAATCTTGATATCTTGAAAGCCACACCAATCCTTTCAAATCATTTCATTTGCGCTTGTGTGTTGACCATATATTCAAAAAATAGGGTTTTGATTTTTTATGGAATTTTATAAAATTGTTAGCATTTAATTATTTTTTCTGATTTTAAAAATATATTAAGAATTATAATTTTTTTGAAAAGATGTTTGCAGTTTCAATAATTGATTGGAATTTTAAAAAAGTGTTCGTGTTTTCAAAAAATGTTTTGAATGTCCAAATAATATATTCTTTTGGAAAAAATGTTTATAATTTGAAAATAATTTTTTTGATATATTTTCATTTTATACTTTTTTAAGAAACACTTGTAAGTCTATTCATACTCATAACAACTACAGGCACACTGATTTGAACCTAAGATAAAAAGAAAGACAAAGTAACTTTTATGACTAAGAATTACAATAAAATCTTTTGAAAACACCTTCTTAACGGCATCAATCTCTGCTCGAAGAAATATTGCGAAGACTTTGGTAAAGAGGCTGCATTTGGACTGGAGCAAGGATGTTGTCACTCTTTCACCCGCATAAACATTACCAATAATGATTTTTGAAAGCACCTTGAGTCCCCCATCCAAAAAAATGCGAAGCCCAAGTACGAGATGATCCCCTAGAAGTGCATGTCGTCAAATCACTATATCGTCACCATGGTGTCGATGAAAGATTTCATCTCAACAAAGAATCAGACCAACAAAAAAGGCTTGACACAATAATATAAACTCATCAGATCTACGTGGACAAAAAACTCTCTAACCTCATGGCACCGCCAAAAGAATGAGAGGAAATTTATTCTCACAAAACTATGATGACCACTAGACGATGGCGAAAAACGTAGAGGTCTTGAAGATCCAAGGCCCCCCTCACCTCTCAGCGCAAAGATGGCAGCCGAAGGTGAGGGAACCTAAATTTCTCAGATGACGGCAGGGCCGGCACGAGAAACCATACATATGCCTTTTTTATGAGAGCGTAGATATTTGACGCTTCTTTGAGTGAATTCAATTTATAGATGTTGCCTAGACGGTGACTTTAGTTTAACTATTGTATTACTTTGTAAGGTCTTGTGTGAATAATAAATAAAGTGGCTGCATGCATCGTCTAGATGCAGAGACCGGGGGTCCTCCTCCATTTTTTCTAAAAAATGTATAGCATTATTGCTAGCATTCTCTATTTGGCCCCCGATGTTCAAATCCTCGCTCTGCACCAGTGTGTATCTTATATTGCATCTTGTGAGTTGATTTGTGCTTCTTATTACGAAAAAGGGTTTCCCCCGCTTTATATTACAAAGCATCCAACACCGAGACAACCGAGAGCTGATAGAAACACACACCACCACTACACACACTGACAGTGTCCTGGACTAGGGGGTACTCACCACGTCGTCTCCCGATCTGTTAGATTGGGCCGAGGACCCCCATGGCCGTATACTCATGGGCCAGTTCGGACAGCTGCCGCATACATGGAAGATTCCACAAGACTTGGTGATCAAGATAAGTACTCCTCCCCACCGGCGTATTCGGCTAGGACCCTTGTTATCCTAGGCCTCTGGTGCATTATATAAACCGAGGCCAGGCTAGTCGATAGAACATACAATCATACCATAGACTAGCTTTTAGGGTTTAGCCTCTCCGATCTCGTGGTAGATCAACTCTTGTAATACTCATATCCTCAAGAATAAATCAAGCAGGACGTAAGGTTTTACCTTCATCAAGAGGGCCCGAACCTGGATAAAACATCGTATCCCCTGCCTCATGTTACCATTCCCCTTAGACGCATAGTTCGGGACCCCCTACCCGAGATCCGCCGGTTTTGACACCAACATTGGTGCTTTCATTGAGAGTTCCGCTGTGTGTTCGACAAAAGGTTGATGGCTCGCCTGCAGATCAACTGCGACTTTGACATCTTCATTACCAGCTCGACTGGTCACCTTGGTTTGACCAAGGACTGCGCCCTACCTCCGATCGTCATGTTCGGATGAGGGCCTTTATAAACATCAACTCCGATCTCTATCAAGATCATGGAGGAATCATCCAGGGAGCCCGGGGGCTCAACGTCAACATTGCCCTCGGGCGACCGTGCTGTTTTTCTGGATAGCAAACTTGTGTCCGCCGCCACCGCCTGCTCAAGTGTCTTTTTAATGATCGCTTTGATGGAATTGTACAGAATTGAGTCTACAACAACCCTGGAAAATTTCGTCGAGTTCCGATGGAGGAATCTCTGGCAATCCACGATATACCGGAGCCCTGTAAAATCTGGACGGGATCTGGATGAGTTTAGGGCGTGGTGTCCAGCTTCTAGCTCGGACGTTCTTTGGAAGATCCAACCGTTGATCAGCTGAGGAATTCCTATATCTACCACCTCTCAAAATTTCAGCTCGATCCGACCGTCCAAACTCCGGGAACCTTCCGATTAGTGCATCACTTTCCGGATCTGTTTTCTACGCGAAAACGAATCCGAGCCGAGTTCATCTTTTTTATGAACGGGATTTCGGATATCCCTTTTGAGGGAAGTTTTGTATGGGGTATTATGTTTTGTTCCTAAACACATCCCACTAACTTTAAGATCTTTTGAACATGATCTTCAACATCATGTTGGTGTCAAACCAGCCCGACAATATTGCTCCATGACTGCCGACCTGCGCTAGACACGTCATCACTTTGTTGAGCCGAGCTCAACTTCTTCGGATCATCATCTCGGCAAGCCGAACAAAAGGCCGGCATCGCGAAGGATAAATCATCACCAACATCTCCGCCCCACGGATTACACGGAGCGGGCATACCAGCATCGCCGCACGGTCGCTTCATCAAGCCGGCATCGACCACGTCACGACCTGCATCGGCAGGGCCGCACTATTGCTTCTTCAAGCTGGTGTCTATCACGCCGACCTACTTCGACTCATCGGCTGACATCGAGGCTTTGACATCTCGGCTGGACCGGGGGCTTCGCCATCTCTTCATCAACCTACTCCGGACACTTCGGCGTCACTAGCCGACCAACTCTGTCATGTTAGCTGGACCGAGGGCTTTGCCTCGGCGAGCCAACCTTTGCCAGCATTGCCATGCCGTTGTTTTATCGCCCATCAGGCAATGGGTGTGCGGATCGAGTCCCAATTTTAGGAATCACCTTTCTTCGGATTGCTACAACAAATAAACCAGGTGCTATTAATCCCAGTATTTTTTGCTTGTTTGGGTTTATTTTTCCCAAGGAATTATTACTCTGGTTTGTCCATCATATGTACACAGGTGTATCAAATGATGGCCGCATTAATGACGGTCGCGTGGTGGTTCGGTCAGTTTTCGTACATAGTCCGGCGAACGCCGCATCCGGAACTCGGACCGACCTGTGAATTCAGGCTTTGCCATGCCTTTACCGCATCACTCCGACGCCCTGCATCGACATTGACTTCGGTGCCAGGCCATATTTCTTTTATTACTCACTTTGCATAAATTATTTATTATGCAACGATTTTTTTAATTATTATTATTACTATTATCTCCGGTTTGCACTATTTTTTGTGCACAGGAAAATGATCCGGGGACTTCATCATCACTCTGCCGGTCTGCAATGACCGTGCTATGTCACCACTTCGGCGTGTCGAGCTCTCCGCTCCCCCACCTCGGGACCGTCTTGGGGGATGGAAACTTGTCCTGCATCAAGCTCGGACCGCGTCATCAATGCCGAACACATTAACCAGCTAAGTCGCTTTCATGCTCAAAGTTTTAATTTTTAATTTGTGTTCGGTTCAACCAAGCATTATACTTTTTTGGAAAAAAGTTGCTTGTAAAAAATTTCCTTGTCCAAACTTTGTTTGTGACACACATATTCAAATACCCCGTTTATTTGGGGGCTTCTTTTATGAAGCTTTTCCTCTTGCATATGATTATACTTGTACGGCTTCATTCCTTGTTCGTGTATTATGCCACGATATGCACCATATTGACTTAAGCGATTTGCAAGCTGGGTTGCCTGGCTCCTGTGTTTACCCCTACGTTCCCGAATTTTCGGCTAGGGAGTAAAGGGAGCACCTCTGCGATTGTCATGACCGGGTCCTCCGAGCTCTGACCTCAGACTGGGTGAAGCCGAAAGCTAGCGCTCTTATTGTTTTCAATCATGGTCGGCACACAACGGAACTCATGAGTACAAAAAATCTATTGGACAAGTCTCATAGCAATAATGAGCACCGAAGAAAGGTATCGGTGGGGGTACTATTTTCTTCGAAGATGCTTCTTACACTTCATCTGTAATATAGCATAAGTTCCCTAAGCGCGCTTTGTCTGTTACAGTCTTATGGCCCGGTTGCCTGGTTATCGGAAACACTGTCGATATTCTCGACAGGTGGAGTACATAACACTTTTCGGTCCTTGACCGAAGAGGGAGAAGCCGACGGTCGGTTAAGACACGTTTAAAGTTCGGTTGAACAAAGATATGATATAAGTACTTCGGTACATACAATCATTATACATAAAATTCTTTTACCCAAGTCACTTGGGGGCTCTTAAAATTTATATGAGCTGTTTTATAGTAAATGTGTTTTCTTCTTGGTCGTTGCAAAGTCTTTTTCTATTGCTCCTTTTTCGACGTGAGTGTGTGGTCAATAGCTAGATAACCCATTTTCTCTCTAGTGACCGCTCGAGTTTAGTTCACTAAACTGGTCTAACGAGAAGTACTCCGCCTTCGGGATAGGAGGCTGCAGCCGTAGGCTGACCCGCTTGAAGTCTTGAGATCGGATGTGTAATATTAATGCACGACAAAAGCACATTTTTCCCCAATTTTCGAGTTGGCACCGAACACTTGATCTTGTTCGGACGTCAAGTTTTTACTAACATTTTTTTGGTTTTCCAAGCTTATGGCACTTTTAAACTATTTGTGTGTTTCTAGCACAAGTCTCACAGTGCAATGCCAGAGACCTTTATAGATTCGGCAAAAACATTCTCGGATCTCACTATATATGCATTGGTTTCGAATTGTGTCTTCGGTCAATAGTTGGGTTGCCCGGCTCCTGCGCTTGCCTCCTACGTTCCGCTTTGTTCGGCTAGGTGTGCAAAGGGAGAACCACTGCGATTGTGCTTCCAGCTCACATGGTTAAGCACCTCAGTGGAGAAAGCCGAAAACTGATTGTCACAATAAGTGTAAACTGGTCAGCAATCCGATGACGGTGTTAAATGACTGGCCATTCATAACATTGGCCGAAGTGTTTACGACTTGACCTCGACTGTCGCCGAACACTACCGGGGGCTAGTAACTGGCCTCCCAAACTAAATCCTCAATATTTTGCTTTTACATTAGAGCTGAGGTTTCATGATCATGCTCAGCATGACAACCCAAAGAAAGGAACCGATAGCGGAATTATTTTCTTTGGAAGACATTTATTATGTTAAACAGTGATATAACATATCTCTCTGTGTACCTTTGTTTATAAAACCGTATGCCAGATTGCCTTCTTTGTCGTAAATCTTTGCCCTCATAAAGGCTTTATAAAGTAGGACAAACACTCCTCGGCTATTGGCCGAGGAGGTGGAAGCCGATGGTCGGTCAACAAAGTTTTGTACAATGCGGATCCGAGCATTAATGATGCAAAGTACTTGGATACATAGAATCATTACACATAATTTATGATTTTACTCTGGATATCGATCCTTAATTCGGCCACCCGTGCCCGCATTAAGGCTCGGGGGCTACTGGGCTTCGGGCTTATCATTTACTAATATTAAAGGGGCGTATCGATCCCCTGATCTGGTGTTTCCATCCGACCAGTGTCTCGGGGGCTACTGCATTGGCAATCCAGTGCAAAAAATTTAAGTGCAATATAGTTTTCGAGGAGATTATGATCCTCAGATTGGTCGGCCGCACCCAACCCGAGTCTCGAGGACTCTGCACACTGCTTTTTGTGTCCCGAAGTATTCTGCTGAGCTAGGAGTTAATCCTCAGACCGATTTTGCAAATCAACCTGAGTCTCAGCAGCTACTGGGATCAACGGTCTTATGTCATCCTTCAGGTGCATCTCGGGTTTTAGACCGATACACACCTTGAGGGCTACTAGCTATATATCTTGGCAGAGAATAAATTGCACCAATAAAAAATATAGACAAAAAAATTGGCCCACAGTCAGGGTGGTGCACCACCTCGGAAGCAGTCCGACATAAAGCTCGGGCGCTAGTGGCTGGCTCCATAGAGGGCATTTCCGACATTAAGCTCGGCTAAACTACTTCAACCTTTTTGAACCAAGGTGATTTATGACACCTCGGATATAGTCCGGCGTTGGAGCTCGGTTACAGTCCGGCGTTGGAGCTTGGACATAGTCCGGCGTTGGAGCTCGGATACATTTCGGCGTTGGAGCTCAGAAGCAGTCCGACATTGGTGCACGGCTGCAAAAGATACCTCGAATGCAGTCCGGCGTTAGAGCTCGGATGCAAGAGGACACTGCCTCCCGGGAACAACTTCAAACCCGAGGTGTGGCATAAAAATAACAAGGCATTGATAAAGGCCGGAAACTTAAAGGGGCTCCTCGGATACCCGACGTGTAAACTCGTCGAATGCATTTCGGCGATCCTCAAGATCGAAGATGAGAAGATTTGTTGAACCAATTTTCAAGACCGACAACTGAAGATGAAGAACAGTTCGGAAGAATCGAGGAGCATCCCTAACTTGAAGACTGGTTCAGGGGGCTACTGACTGTATCCTGGACTAGGGGGTACTCACCACATCGTCTCCCGATCTGTTAGATTGGGCCGAGGACCCCCATGGCCTTATACTCATGGGCCAGTTCGGACAACTGTCGCATACATGGAAGATTCCACAAGACTTGGTGATCAAGACAAGGACTCCTCCCCACCGGCGTATTCGGCTAGGACCCTTGTTATCCTAGGCCTCCAGTGCATTATATAAACCGAGGCCAGGCTAGTCGATAGAACATACAATCATACCATAGGCTAGCTTTTAGGGTTTAGCCTCTCCGATCTCGTGGTAGATCAACTCTTGTACTACCCATATCATCAATATTAATCAAGCAGGACATAGAGTTTTACCTCCATCAAGAGGGCCCGAACCTGGGTAACACATCGTGTCCCTTGCCTCCTGTTACCATCCGCCTTAGACGCACAGTTCGGGACCCCCTACCCGAGATCCGCCGGTTTTGACACCGACACACACCAAGCACCCAAGGCAAGAAAACACACCCAGGACGAGATACAAGGGTGCCGCGCACCGAGACACCACTCCAACGAACTACAAAGAACACTAAAGATGAGCAAAGAGGCATCGCCTTGAGCCGACGGAGATCACCATGAGCAATCACCAAGGAGAGGTGAGACGACCGACGACGGAGCAAGGACTCCAAAACGGTGCCTCCAACAAGGGTACGACCATAGCCGCCACCGTCCGATCACGCAGATCAGGTTTTCAACCGGAGTAACCCGAAGGGAAAGGAAGCACCGCGACGGAGCCTGCAGGGAGGAAACGACGTCCGTGGACGCCGCCACCGTCGGCCAGTACAAGGACTGGGAAAGTGATGTACCCCGGTGCACTAACCCTTCGGCATCCCCAGCTCCACCAACCACCCACATCCATGCCGCCCGCGCGGCCATGTCTGCTTGCCCACACCCGAGTGATACGTCTCCGTCGTATCTATAATTTTTGATTGTTCCATGCCAATATTCTAAAACTTTCATATACTTTTGGCAAGTTTTATACTATTTTTGGGACTAAGATATTGATCCAGTGCCCAGTGCCAGTTCTTGTTTGTTGCATATTTTTTGTTTCGCAGTAAATCCATATCAAACGGAGTCCAAACATGGTAAAAACTGATGGAGATTTTTTTAGAATATATGTGATTTTTGGGAAGAAAAATCAATGCGAGACGATGCTCGAGGGGGGCACGAGGCAGGGGGCACACCCCAGGGGGGCAGGCGCGCCCTGGGCCCTCATGGCCATCCCGTAAGGCGGTTGATGCCCTTCTTTCGCGGCAAGAAAGCTAATATCCGGATAGAGATCGTGTTAAAATTTCAGCCCAATCGGAGCTACGGATCTCCGGGAATATAAGAAACGGTGAAAGGGTAGAATCTGAGAACGCAGAAACAGGGAGAGACAGAGAGACAGATCCAATCTCGGAGGGGCTCTCGCCCCTCCCATGCCATGGAGACCAAGGCCCAGAGGGGAAACCCTTCTCCCATCTAGGGAGGAGGTCAAGGAAGAAGAAGAAGAAGGGGGGCCTCTCCCCCTCTCTTCCGGTGGCGCCAGAACACCGTCGGGGCCATCATCATCACCGCAATCTTCACCAACAACTTCACCGCCATCATCACCAACTCTTCCCCCCTCTATGCAGCGGTGTAACCCCTCTTTTACCCGCTGTAATCTCTACTTAAACATGGTGCTCAATGCTATATATTATTTTCCAATGATGTATGGCTATCCTATGATGTTTGAGTAGATCCGTTTTGTCCTATGGGCTATTTGATGATCGTGATTGGTTTGAGTTGCATGTTTTATTATTGGTGCTGTCCTATGGTGCTCTCCGTGTCGCTCAAGTGTGAGGGGTCCCCATTGTAGGGTTTGCAATATGTTCATGATTTGCTTATGGTGGATGGCGTGAGTGACATAAGCACATACCCGAGTAAGTAGGTTGTTTGCGTATGGGATAAAGAGGACTTGATACTTTAATGCTATGGTTGGGTTTTACCTTAATGATCTTTAGTAGTTGCGGATGCTTTCTAGAGTTCCAATCATAAGTGCATATGATCCAAGTAGAGAAAGTATGTTAGCTTATGCCTCTCCCTCAAATAAAATTGCAATAATGATTATCGGTCTAGTTATTGATTGCCTAGGGACAAATAACTTTCTCGTAACAAAAAGCTCTCTACTAAAATTAATTTAGTTGTGTCTTTATCTAAACAGCCCCTACTTTTTATTTACGTGCTCTTTATTATCTTGCAAACCTATCCAAGTACACCTATAAAGTACTTCTAGTTTCATACTTGTTCTAGGTAAAGCGAACGTCAAGCGTGCGTAGAGTTGTATCGGTGGTTGATAGAACTTGAGGGAATATTTGTTCTACCTTTAGCTCCTCGTTGGGTTCGACACTCTTACTTATCGAAAACTGTTGCGATCCCCTATACTTGTGGGTTATCAAGACCTTTTTCTGGCGCCATTGCCGGGGAGCCATAGTGTGGGGTGAATATTCTCGCGTGTGCTTGTTTGCTTTATCACTAAGTAATTTTTATTTGCTGTTCTAAGTTGTTCTCTATCTTTAGTTATGGATATGGAACACGAAATACCAAAAAAATAGGTTTACTTGCTACTCATGGAGATGGGGAACCTCCTAAAACTCTCGATGCACATTATGTGAAATATATCATGTACTACTTTGATAATCTTGAGAAAACCCTATTCAATTATATAATGGGAGACATGTTGGATCAACGTGAATACTTTAGGGATTATCGCTTGACACAAAAAGGAAAACTATTATGGGATCAAGTTCATATGTTGCATTGGTATGCTCGGCAACTTTGCTTGAGATATGACTATACTTGTTGCTCTAGGATGAAGGCTCCACACCTTCCCTTTTCATGCAAATTTAATGATTATAAAACCTTGGCTTCTTATGCTAATGGTATATATTATTACTATGATGTGGAACAAATAGAAGAATTTGTTGCTTTTATGGGTGCTTATGAAATTGAATCTTTGTTTAAAGAGTGTGAAAATTTTGATGATTCATTTTATAGACCTGCAAATTTAGCTATCCTTAAATATTCCTATGAGAATTATGAATTCAATTCCGATATTGATGATTTTATTGAGAGAGTCTCCGCTGTCCAAGAAGAGACTAATATTTTGCAGGAGTCTATGGAAAAAGAAATTGATGAAACTGTGAGCTCATTGGATGAAAAAGATGCGGAGGAGAGCGAAGAACAAAAGGAGGAAGAGCGGATTGAGCACCTGTGCCCACCTTCTAATGAGAGTAGCTCTTCAACTCATACATTGTTTAATTTCCCTTCACGCTTACCGAAGGATGATTGCTATGATGATTGTTATGATCCCGTTGATTCTTTTAAAATATACCTTTTTGATGATGCTTGCTATGCTTGTGGCCAAGATGCCAATATGAATTATGCTTATGGAGATGAACTTGCTATTGTTCCTTATGTTAAACATGAAATTGTTGCTATTGCACCCACGCATGATAGTCCTATTATCTTTTTGAATTCTCCCAACTACACTATATCGGAGAAGTTTACCCTTATTAAGGATTATATTGATGGGTTGTGAAAGGGCATGTAGCCCCTAAGTGTGGTTTTGGTAATTAAATGACAATCTCTATGGACTAATGTTTTCAGTGAGATATATTTGAAGGTTTTGTCCATAGAATGTGCCACAAGGATATTGGATGGAATCATGGATGAAGTCCATATATATGAAGATAGTGCCTCAAGGATATTGGACGGAATCAAGGATGAAGTCCATATATATGAAGATATATTTTCCCTATGCTTTGGTATTAAATGACAATTCCTATGGAGCATTAAGTGCATTGAATCTTATATAAAGATATGTTCCATAGTGATGCTTGAAGTGCATTGGGTTGTTTTGTGAAGTCTGCCATCAAAGCATCCAAAGAAGTGCTCATGGTATCCTTCTCTGGATACCTTGTGCACACGGGCTTGTACCGTGCGCACAGGGCCGAGTGTCAACTCTCTGGATACCCCGTGCTCACGGGGCCTAGGTGTTAGCTCTCGAGATCCCATATCCAGTGAGGTTTCAAGGTGGTCTTCGGGTACTTCTATTGACGCCATCAAGATTGGTTTCAATGCCTAATCTAATTATGTTCATGATGGAGTTCATTGGAGGATCTCAAAGATTGATATATTTGGGCTTCTAAGGATCAAGGCTTGAGAGAGTAATCAAATAGAAGAATTCAAGTTATGGTTTCAAGACAAGATCATGGTGAGCTCATGTGTTGGGTTTAGGTTGATCAAGTCTTGAAGCAAACAACTAGAGTGAAGAATTCATTGTGCCTCTCAAGATATTATGATGGAGGGCTTTTAAGGATCAATGGCTTGAGAGAATAATCAAAGAGAAGAATTCAAGTTATGGTCTCAAGACAATATCATGGTGAGCTCATGTGTTGGGTTTCGGTTGATCAAGTCTTGAAGCAAGCAACTAGAGTGACGAATTCATTATGCCTCTCAAGAGATTGTGATGGAGTTTTTTTAGAAGGGCAAGTGGTGACCAAGATGATATTCATAGTGGAACTTGATATGGTCATGGAAGAGTCTTTGGTGATATAGTCTTGAAGCAATGAAGGGAAATGAGGAGTTCATTGTGGCTTTCAAGAAACCAAGATGGAGCTTGGAGTAAAGATGTTGGTTGACCAAGATGAAGCTCGAAGATTATATCTAAGTGGTCAACTCTCAAAGCACAAACATTGTACCACGTGAGACCAAGTGATCTAGTGGTATGGTAAGTAATTGTGAATTGTGCTTTGTTACCTAACCCATGCTATATGTTTGGTATGTCTATGTGGGTTAGATGTTTCTCATGGGCTTGCATCAAAAGGAAATATTTCAAGTAGCCTATGTGAGGATGACATCAAGTGGTGATGGTCGTCGGGTTCGAGGTGTCCAAGTGCAAGATGAGAAGCCGGAGGTTATATTCTTTGAAGCTTGCGGTCCACATCATGATAATGCACATGTGAAGATGGGCTTAAGTTAAGGCTTCCCTCATTGCAATATGAGGAAGCAATTCGAGTATCTTCACCAAGTGGTTGTGGACAAGAAAGGGATTCCAACTTGAGGCAAGCATTAAAGTCATCATCAAGCTCAAGTTGAATATGCAAGGCAAAGGTATAACTTAGCTAGGTTTTTCTAGTTTTGCCGATCTCATAGTGCTTGGTGGGAGACCGGATTATAGGTTTGATAGCCGTACTATCAAGAGGAACTCTCAGGCGAGTAGCTTGATCATGTCGCATGTAGAGAGCTCAAACCTTTGCATTACTTGCATCATACTTTCTTGTTGATCTTGGGTGGTTCTCTATGTGAGGACCTTGGGCTTTTCCCTAGCTTCAAAACGAGCCCAAGATCATCAAATTCGGAGTTCGTATGCCAAAGTTATGCATGTTTTAGTGGGCCGCTGCAGGCTATCCTGGGTACCCCGTGGGCACGGGCTCGTACTGTGCGCACGGGACCCCGTGGGCACGGGGTCTAAACCCCCATGGGCACGGGGTGTCCAGGAACTGCCCGTTGAGCCCCAACGGCTAGTTTTGGGTTTTGGCTATTTAAGGGCTCCTTCCTCCCACCGGTTGGGGGGTTGTTGATTCACATTCAAAACATCATTTTGGGCCTCTTACCACCTCTCCCAAACCCCTATCTCCCCTCTAAGTGAAGGGGGATTTGTGGATGGATCTTGGAGTCATTTGTTGATTTCCTCCATTGCATCCCCTCTCTTCAATCTCCCACTTTCTTGAGTTGCATCCTGTGAGATTGAGAGAGTGAGTTGAGCATTTGTTGCTTGACCTTGCATTGCATTTGTTGCGTTGGTTTGAGCTCCCTGCATCGATTTGTTCGAGTGAGAGCCCGTGAGTTTATTACTCTTGGAGGCTTCGCCTCCTAGACGGTTTGGTGATATCATTGAGAAGATTGTGAAGAGGCCTATGTGGCCAAGGTTCCCCCGGAAGCTTCCTTTTGTGGTGTGCTTCGGGGAAGGGTGTTCAAGTGGCCTAGGTGGTCAAGTTCCTCCGGAAGCTTCCGTGGTTGTGGTGTGCTCCGGAGAAGTTTGTAAAGGTGTGGTGGTCGCCTTCAAGACCAACCCCGAGTGAACCGAGGCTCATCCGTTGGGGGTGACTCGAAAGGGAGAATACGGTGAGTCACTTGGTGACGCCCCGGAGCTTCGGCTTCGGCACCGCTCTAACGGAGATTAGCACTCTCGCGAGTGTGAATTTCGGGATAAATCCGCGTCCCCGACTCACTTGTGGTTATCTCATACCCACACCCTTTACTTTCCACAATTCATACTTGCTCATATTGAGATATCTTGTAATAGTTGAATTGCTTAGTTGTTCCTTCATTTTCCATATCTTGTGATATAGTTTGTGCTTGCTAGTTTTCTTAAGTGCCTATCTTGTTTAGCATAGGTTGTTCGTGCACTTAGTTGAGCCTAGCATATTTAGGTTTTATGCTTGAAAAGTATCCTGTCGGTGTACAAAAAGAGGGGTTCACTTTTTTTGTACCCCTATAATTGTGCACGTACAGTCTGAGCCACGGGCACCACCACACCAAGCAAGGCAAGGGAGGTGAGCCAGGGTAAGACCGAAGCTCAAGGGAACTAGGACGACGCCAAGGCCAAGACCATGAAGAGCAAAAGGGACGAAGCGGACTCCCCCGGCAAGATCCTTGCCGGGAGACAGCTTTGGCAACCCCGGCAAGACCCTTGCCGCGGCGACTCGCCCCACGCCTACGGAGCAAATTACCCTTGAGTCCACTGCCCCCAAGGGGCAAGGATTCGAGAGACATCCCCGTGGAGGCATGCAGATCTTTGTGAAGACATTCAAGATCAGATACGCACTAAGAAGACGACGACCTTTGGCGAGATACCAGCCAGGGAAGACCACGAGACCCCCAGCAAGCGCCTCGCCGGGGATGACAGCAGGCGCCTCAGCAAGACCCTTGCCGGGGCCCCGGCAAGGCCCTTGCCAAGGACATCCACAGGGCCACCACCAGGCCCACACCGACTAAACCTCCACCATCGTACGCATGCGGCTGCCGACCCAACCAGCTAGGCAGGCACCTACGTGGCGGCATGCAGATCTTCGTGAAAACCCTCCACTGCGCCACCTCAGCTGCCTGCCTACCTACATGGCATCACAGGCATCACTGGACAGGGCGCGTGTCGACACAAGAAGGAGCGGCGACGGACGAGACATGTTTCTCCCCCGTCCCCGATAAAGCAAGGACACCTAAGCAAGACATATTAAATGCGCCTTGTCATGTAATGCGAGGGATAACCTCGCATCACTGTACCCTTTCCACCTCCTACGTGCCACTGTGGCAACCCCTTTTTCTATAAAAGGAGGCCCGAGGCGACCAGGAGGAGGATTCAGCTTTTTGGAGCTCCTAATACCCCAGAGCTAGCTCAAGAACAGGAATATACATCCACCAAAGCAGGAGTAGGGTTTTACGCATCCTCGCGGCCCGAACCTGGATAAACAAACTGTGTACTATCTGTTTGATCCGGTCTTCTCACGACCCCGCGCCCCGCTAACCGTAGTAGGAATTCTTGTGATCCTATAGGTGTCGTTCCCACCGACATCTTTGGCGCGCCAGGTAGGGGGAGCAGTTGTGAGAATCGGCTTTAGCAGTTAGTTCGACGCTTCTTCATCATCATGGTGCCCAAGAAGAAGACGACGGTGGCGGTTGGCCATTCGGAAGCCGGACAGCCCGTCCCGACGCGGGCGAGCAGCGGACCGGTCGTAGAAAGGACCCGGGGCGCTGCTCGCGAACACCAACACCATCCCAGCAGCCGGAGTTTGGGAGGTGGCGATGTTTGTGCGCCTGGTAACGAGCCACACATCGCCAAATCCAAAGGCGGAGCCAGGCCCTCCGCGGGTGGAGCGGGGCCTTCCAAGGTCATCGCCACCCCACCCGAAGGCGACGCAAGGGCCTCCAAGACTCCCACGCTGGCGCCAACAGCGCGCTCCTCCCAGGCAGCGCGCGACGAACGGCGTCATCACGCCGAAGATCCCGAGCGTCGCCGCGGGAAGAGCCCCGAGCGCCACTCCCGGGACGTAGAAGACCTGCCCGCTCGCCGAAGCACTAGTGACAACGGCATGCGACCGCGGGGTCATGATAGAGCTCCTTCTGACATGGTCAGAAGTCGAAGCGCGCCGCGATCCGTGCAGGTTCCGCTGCCACCGACGCCGGCAGAGGCCCTGGCGCACGCGCAGTTGCTCCTCGACTTTCCTCCCACTACGGGGAAACTCGACGAATGGAGAGCCACTATCCGAAGCCTTGTTGCGGTGGCCAACAAAGACGAACCAGGTCCGGTGGGGCCCCCGGGTCGACGCTCCGATGGAGTCCCACGCACCAGTGGCGGAAAGGTCGGAGGCGCCGCAACCACGATGCATTCACCTCTTCCCCATCTGATACCGTGGATGCCGGCTCGTCGCGATGTCACGGGCGACGACATTTCCATAGCGTCGTCTGACCCACGGACCCACTGTGACCAGCGCCAAGTTCTTCGGGAACGAGCCCATGAAGACGCTCGAACCACTATCGAGCGTCGGCGCGGAGCGCGCCACCAGTCAGACAGGCGAGCAGGGCCTGCTACGAACCACCCGGCCTCGGAGAGCCCTGGAGGCCTACCTTACGAGGTAGGCTGTCCGGCTTTTACCCGTGAGCTGCGGCAGTTCCAGTGGCCCACTCGCCGCGCCTTCAAACCTGACGTTGGCGAGAAGTACAACGGCAAGACCCACCCGTTTGAGTTCCTCAGCATCTACACCATCGCGATGCAAGCTGCCGGAGCCCGCGACGATAAGGTGCTTGCGAATTACTTTCCATTGGCTCTTAAATCCAACGCCATGTCGTGGTTAATGCACTTGCCGGTAGACTCTATTTCCTCCTGGTCGGATTTGTGCCATGAGTTTGTTGGCGCCTTTACTGGAGGCCACCAAGCCCATGGTCAAGCAAGCGACCTGCACATCATTCCCCAGAAGGGAGGCGAGAGTCTGCGCAAGTACATACAGAGGTTCAGCCGGGTATAGTACAATATCCCTGATGTTCACCCTGCCACCATCATCAGCGTGTTCCATCAGAACATGCGTAACCGCAAGATGTGCGAAGAGCTGGCAATGAACAAGGTGAAAGACGTGGTAGAACTCTATGTTCTTGCTGACAGATGTGCCCGGGCTGAAGAGGGAAGGAAGTACCCTGGCGAAGATGCCGATGTGGAAACCGACTCCTCAGATAGGATACTGCCGCCCCGACAAAGAAAGGCCGGCGCCGCAACAGGAAGCGCAAAGGTAAAGCCGTGCTTGCTGTCGAGGGATCTGACGACGCCGGCTCCGCCAAGAAAACCAAGGCAGATGACCCCGGCAAGGAAATTGCCGGATGTGTCGCCTGCCGGGCCTTGGCGGCTGCCGAGAAGCCAGGAAACTCTGACAAGCAATACTGCAAGATCCATCGCACCAAAGGCCATGATCTCCAGAACTGCCGACAGGTTGAGCTCCTTGCTGAGAAGCAGAGGGCTGAATATGAGAGGCGGCACAAGGAGAAAGGCCAGGACGGTGCTGAAGGGTCCGGCAAGAAGCATGACAGCCAGGCGGGCCGTCGCGGCAAAGATAAACAGCAGGAGAGGCCCGCCCGGGGCCGTTACAAAAAGCCAGAAGACGATGATCGCGAAGAAGACGATGAGTCTGGTGACCAAGAATTTCAGAAAGCTACGGAGGCCATGTGCGTCGATGGCGGCGCCTCGCT
This sequence comes from Triticum dicoccoides, assembly GCF_002162155.2. Lineage (NCBI taxonomy): Eukaryota > Viridiplantae > Streptophyta > Magnoliopsida > Poales > Poaceae > Triticum > Triticum dicoccoides. The sequence continues at coordinate 52,297,629 of NC_041380.1, read as the reverse complement.
ACATACCTCTCACCGCCAGCTTAAACAGTGGGCGCGTGAGATTACAGCGGCAGAGGCGTCGTTTGATGCCCAAAGGCCGCTGAAGTGGTCTAGCACACCTATCATTTTTGACACTGAGGATCACCCTGATCGCACTACTGCAGTCGGGTGCTTGTCATTGTTGGTTTCACCAACAATACACAACCTCAAGGTGACAAAGATGTTAGTCGATGGCGGGGCCGGTCTGAACTTAATCTCGCCTGCCGTGATCGAGAAACTGCAGATTCCTGATGAAGACCTCGAAGAGACGGGCATGTTTCAGGGGGTCAACCTAGGAAGAAGTCAACCAAAGGGAAAGGTCACGTTGCCCATGACTTTTGGGAGTGATCTGAACTACAGGACAGAAAGGATTGTGTTCGACGTTGCCAAGATCCCCTTGCCTTACAACGGGATCCTTGGCTGCCCAGCGCTGGCCAAGTTCATGGCGGCGTCACATTACGCCTACAACACCCTGAAGATGCCGGGGCCTGTGACGATCATCACCGTCCCATCAGAAAAGAAGGATGCGCTAATTTGCGCTGACCAACTCTACCAACAAGCAGTTGCAGCAGCTGCCACTACTAAGGCGCTTGCTCCTGCTGCTGGAGCCCCGGGAAGGAAAAAGAAGAAGACCGGCGATACCTCAGGCACCCACTCCGGCAAGCGCACCTCTTCGGAGTGTAGCGCTCCCATCGAGGACGTGCCAGAGAGCTCCACCGACAGAAACAAGAAGTCCAGGGCCACACCGCTGGGAACCAAGAAGGTTTCTGTCAAGGAGGACAACACGGGAGGGGCTTTTACCATAAGCTCCGCCCTTGACGACAAATAGGAAGACACGCTCGTCACCTTCCTGCGGGCGAATGTCGATGTGTTTGCATGGCAAGCATCCGACATCCCCGGCGTTCCCAGGGAGGTGATTGAGCACCACCTTGTTGTCTGTCCTCATGCGCGGCCCGTCAAGCAGAAGGTCAGAAAGCAAGCCTTGGAACGACAAGAGTTCATCACAAAGGAGATCCGAAAACTGGAAGCAACGGGTTTGGTAAGAGGAGTGCTCCATCCAACGTGGTTGGCCAATCCAGTGGTAGTGCGCAAGGCAAATGGGAAGTGGAGGCTGTGTATTGATTACACAGATATCAATAAGGCTTGTCCCAAAGACCCCTTCCCGTTGCCGCGCATCGACCAGATTGTTGACTCCACGGCTGGGTGTGATATGTTGTCATTCCTCGATGCCTACTCCGGCTACCACCAGATCTTCATGACAAGAGAAGACGAAGAGAAAACAGCATTCATCACCCCATGTGGTACGTATTGTTTCATACGGATGCCTTTCGGGTTGAAGAGTGCTGGTTCAACGTTTGCACGGGCGGTCCAGATTGGTTTTGAACCCCAGCTCCATAGAAATATGGAACCTTATATGGATGATATAGTGGTCAAAACGAAGAATAGGGCAACCCTCATATCGGATTTACAAGAAACATTTGCAAACCTACACAAGATCAATCTCAAGCTGAACCCTGAGAAGTGCGTCTTCGGCGTCCCGTCCGGCAAGATTCTCGGGTTCTTTGTGTCGCAGCGCGGGATAGAGGCCAATCCGGACAAGATCAAAGCTATAGAGCAGATTGAAGCACCCAAGCGAGTCAAGGATGTGCGTCAGCTTGCTGGTTGCGTTGCCGCCATGAGCAGGTTCATTTCCAAGTCCGCCGAGCGCGCCCTTCCCTTTTTCAAGATTTTGAAAAAGGCGGGCCCGATGGAGTGGACACCAGAAGCCGAAGCAGCATTGCAAGATTTGAAGAGGTACCTCTCCTCCGCGCCAATACTAGTTGCGCCTAGGCCACGGGAACCGTTGCTGCTATACTTGGCGGTAACGAACTAGGTGGTTAGCGCCGCACTAGTGGCGCAGACAGAAATTGATGACGAGGTAATGGCAGCGACAGAGCCCGATGCCACCGATGCAGAGACAACACATCCAGTTGGAGTGCCGCCGAAGAAGAAAATGATGCAGCACCCGGTCTACTTTGTTAGTTCCCTCCTGCAGAGGGCTAGATCAATGTACTCCGGTGTGCAGAAACTGCTCTTCAGCCTTCTTATGGCCTCGAGGAAGCTGCGTCACTACTTCCAGGCGCACGAAATCACTGTCGTCACTCGCCTCCCTCTGCAACGGATATTGCACAATCCAGACGCAACGGGAAGAATCATAGAGTGTGCACTGGAACTGTCCAGCTTTGGCCTCAAGTTTGAGAGTACCTCGACGATTCAAAGCCGAGTCCTGGCGGAGTTCATTGCAGAATGGACCGTGACGCCTGACGAAGAAGCCCAAGAGACTGCTCTCCCCGGCAAGGAGGCAAGTTGCGATTGGATCATGTACTTTGATGGAGCTTTCTCCTTACAGGGCGCCGGGGCTGGCGTACTGCTTGTCACGCCCACCGGAGAGCACCTCAAGTACGTGATCCAGATGCACTTCCCCAGGGAGGTGTCAACAAACAATACGGCTGAGTACGAAGGGCTGCTTGCTGGTCTTAGGATCGCGGTGGACCTCGGAATCCAGAAACTTGTCGTCAGAGGCGACTCGCAACTTGTCGTCAAGCAAGTCAAGCAAGGATTACCAGAGCCTGTTGATGAAGGCCTACGCCGAAGAAGTGAGAAAGCTGGAGGAGCATTTTGACAGTATACAGGCAGAATACGTTCCCCGAGCGGAGAATGACATCGCCGATTACCTGTCAAAACGCGCTGCCCTCAAGCTACATGTGGAACCAGGTACCTTTGTGCTTCGGCTAACTCAGCCATCTGTTGATCCATCAACAGAGCAGAACAAGAGGAGAAAATCAGGGCCCAGCAAGTACTTTCCCGCCGAGCTCCCCGAAGCCGCCGGCAAGGATATTGCCGGAGACACTGAGCCCGCCACAGGACGGCTAGCTCCGACGGAGCATCAAGCTCTTGCCGTGGAGACAGCCGCTTCTATAACCGAGGAAATGCCTTTAGTCCTCGCCGTCGAGCCCCAGGCTCCAGCATGGGCACAACATACCATCCGATTCCTCCAAACAGGGGAACTTCCTGAGGAGCAGGAAGAAGCGGAAAAAGTAGCCCGTCGCTCTACTATGTACCAGTTCGTCGATGACGTCCTGTACAGAAAGAGGCCGAACGGTGTGAAATTGAAGTGTATCCCTCGAGAGGAAGGACTGGGGCTGTTGGCGGAGATACATGAAGGCGTATGTGGATCCCACATAGGGTCGAGGGCCCTTGCCGGCAAAGCATTTCGGCAAGGCTTCTTCTGGCCCACCGCCCTCCAGGATGCGACGACACTAGTCACCAGGTGTGAAGTGTGTCAGCTCCATTCAAAGAAGCTTCATCAGCCAGCTCAAGCCCTTCAAACCATTCCTCTCTCCTGGTCTTTCTCGGTCTGGGGGCTCGACATACTGGGCCCTTTCCCCCGCGCTGTCGGGGGCTTTGAGTACTTGTACGTTGCAATCAACAAGTTCACAAAGTGGCCAGAAGTGGAAGCAGTGAGGAAGGTCACAACACAGTCAGCCATCAAGTTCTTCAAAGGACTGGTGTGCCGTTTTGGTGTACCCAATAGGGTCATCACCAACAACGGCACGCAGTTCAGAAGCCACACCTTCATGCAATATATTCAAGACCTCGAGAGCAAGGACTGTTTCGCTTACGTTGCTCACCCACGAAGCAATGGTCAAGCTGAGAGGGCAAATGCTGAAGTACTGCGAGGCCTGAGGACAAAGACCTTTGACAGACTACACAAGAGTGGAAGGCGCTGGATTGATGAATTGCCGGTGGTTCTGGTCAATCAGAACGACACCAAATCGAGCCACCAGCCAGACACCCTTTGCCCTGGTATACGGGGCAGAAGCAGTTGTCCCCATGGAACTCATATACGGGTCACCTCGAGTACTCGCTTATGACGAGCTTGAGCAAGAGCAATTGCGGCAAGATGACGCAACGCTCCTTGAGGAAGATCGTCTTCGGGCGGCTGTGAGAGCAGCGCGCTACCAGCAAGCCTTGCACCGCTACCATAGCCGCAAGGTTCATGCCCGAAGCTTTGAGGAAGGCGACCTTGTTCTTCGGCGCGTTCAATCGGCCAAGAATTCCAACAAGTTGACGCCAAAGTGGGAAGGCCCTTATCGGTAATACGAGTCACCAGGCCCGGCGCAGTCCGCCTAGAGACCGAAGATGCCATTCCGGTGAGTAACTCCTGGAACATTGAGCATCTTTGCAAGTTTTACCCGTGAGGCGCGGCTTGCCGGGCTCCCCCGGCAAGCCACCTTTTGTACGAGCCTTGCCGATGACGCATGTAACCCTTTGTACAAAGCCAGGCGCAGACCCTGAGCATAAATAAATGAAGAGCTGGCGCCCTAAGTTATAGCATGCATGCTAGGTCGAGTCTCATCCTTGGTTAGGGTTGATAGTGCTTAGCGGCGACTAACCCCTAGCTTAGAGGTCGAGTGTGCGTCTCTTTGTCTTTATTTTGTCTTCTCTGGTTCACAGGACACACAGATATCCTTGCCAAACCACTTGGGGAGAAAAAAAGGAACATACCAACATCTAGGCCCCGGCAAGCCAGTATTGCCGGGGGCTGCAAGAGCAAAGATTCACCCACGGCAAACCAGGGTTGCTGGGGGCTACAACTTCAGATAAGTTCTTCATCCCTTATCATGCATTCCATTATGGACTGAGGTATGTGAAACCTCATTTTCCTTAAGCTACCGTGCTCCCCTAACTCTAGGCCCTAGGGCTCGTTCCTGGGACCAAGTTTGGTCGTAGTCGCGGTAGCGAAAAGATGAAACAAGGAGCCTGAACCCGCCTCATCCCTGCCTCCGCCAAAGGCGTGAGAAAGGTCGAGCGAAGTGGGGAGACGGCAAGGCCTGTTGCCGGGCGAGAAAATGTTTATCTTAGAGATATCAAGGATTTACTCCTTGTCGTGGGTTCCACTCGCAAACAAATGACCCGACAAGCATCCCTTTTTCATTAAAAACATTCCACTCAGGTACAGTCCATAGGGAATGAAAAACATGAATGAAGGGATTACAAGTTTTAAATTCAAAAAAGGCCCGAAGGCTTACAAACTAAAAAGAGATGAGGTGCCCGTAATCCCTTTCTTGTCCCTCTCCTCAGGAGGCAGGTTAAGGAGGCGAGAAGGGCAAAAGGAGCACCTAGGCGAGCTACGGGTGGCAGAAGACGCAGAGAGAACATCTTGGTGGCCGTCCAAAGGCTGGATGGTGATGGCGGCGCCGGAAGCAGAGCTCGAAGACAAGGCGGCAGGACGTCAGCACGCGTCGAAGGCATCGGTGCCCGCATACTCCAACTTGACGGCCTTGCCGCCCGTCCTCTTCCTCTTCCACCCAAGGAGACGACCCCGAGAAGTTCAAGGAGCCGGCGACACGGATGATGGGGTCGCCGGTGCCGCACGGAGCGGCACCCGACACCTAGTCGGACCCGTCATCCTGCTGCCTACCGCCCTTGTCGTCGTTGCCGCTGTCCTCCTCGTCACTCCCGCCCGAGGAGGAGTCTTCGCTATCAGAAGAGCTCTCCACGCAACACCTTGTACGAGTCCCAAAGTGCCCGAAGACCTTGACAGAGAGAAGGCCACCCTCCATCAGCTTAAAATGGAGAGTGAGCCCCTCCGTCAAGCTGTGGATATGAGCAAACGTCTTCCATCCCGACGAAGATATATCACGTGAGGAGCGGGGAAGTCGACGCGGACCCGCGTGCCACTGATCCTGCAGCCCCTCATGTCCAGCCGCAATGACTCCGGCGGATCCAGCTCCATCTCCCGCGCAAATGTAGTCGGGAGATGAAGGCGACAGCGCGGCGGCCGGCGCAGCCTGACGATGAACTCACAAGGGTCATCCCCAACATGGCCCTCCATTGGAGGAGGAGCTGTTGGCGGAGGCGAGGCCGGCGCGCCACCCCGTCCTCCTCTTCCTCGAGCGCCCCAGCCTCGCCCACGGCCTTTCCCCCTCCCCCTTCCCCTTGCGGCCGGCCCTGCCACCGTAGGCACAGGAGAAGGAGGGACGCGTTGTCGAGCGGCGACCCTCGCCGCCACCGTTGAAGGACCGGGATTTCCTCTCTCCATGATGAATGGAAGAGAGGAGCAGAAGCTGAAGGAGGAAGGAGATGGAAGAATGCGGGACGCCATCCCCCCTCCCGCTCTTTATAAAGGAACGGGGTTGGGGCTCGGCCGCCCCGCTCGGCCAATCAAAACACGAAAGGCGCAGGGAGCCAGGACCGACCCGCTGCCCCAACCAGCGATGGCCCGGTTTCCCGCCTCCGCCATTTGCCACCCCAAGCGCATAGGAGGCACGTAGCGGATGTGCAGAACCGAGGGGACGGGTGAGGCGACCTCTCCCCACCCCGTGATTGTGGGGAGTGGACGCCTTGAGGACCGCGCCTCGGCCCCATTCAGTAAATGGGCCGCGCCTCCACGCCTCCCTCCGTTTATGGGGAAGACGCGAACCGCCCCTTTACTACGATGTGACGCATGCATGTAGAGACCAACCCCACGCATGCCGCCCACATCACACGCACCTCCCCACGCCGCGCCGCGCGCAGGAGTCGTGGGAAGCGCAACGCACGAAAAATCTTACCGCGGTAAAAAACCGCCCCGCCTGCCCGCGCACCGTTTTTGGGCCTAGCCCAACAACGCGTTGCGCTTATGTGTGGCCCAGGCCCGGGGGCTCCTGTCGGTGTACAAAAAGAGGGGTACACTTTTTTTGTACCCCTATAACTGTGCACGGACAGTCTGAGCCATGGGCACCACCACACCAAGCAAGGCAAGGAGGTGAGCCAGGGTAAGACCGAAGCTCAAGGGAACTAGGACGACGCCAAGGCCAAAACCACGAAGAGCAAAAGGGACGAAGCGGACTCCCCCGGCAAGATCCTTGCCGGGAGACAGCTTTGGCAACCCCGGCAAGACCCTTGCCGCGGCGACTCGCCCCACGCCTATGGAGCAAATTACCCTTGAGTCCACTGCCCCCAAGGGGCAAGGATTCAGGAGACATCCCCGTGGTGGCATGCAAATCTTTGTGAAGACATTCAAGATCAGATACGCACAAAGAAGACGACGACCTTTGGCGAGATACCAGCCAGGGAAGACCACGAGACCCCTAGCAAGCGCCTCGCCGGGGATGACAGCAGGCGCCTTGGCAAGACCCTTGCCGGGGCCCCGGCAAGGCCCTTGCCAAGGACATCCGCAGGGCCACCACCAGGCCCACGCCGACTAAACCTCCACCACCGTATGCATGCGGCTGCCGACCCAACCAGCTGGGCAGGCACCTACGTGGTGGCATGCAGATCTTCGTGAAAACCCTCCACTGCGCCACCTCAGCTGCCTGCCTACCTACATGGCATCACAGGCATCGCTGGCCAGGGCGCGTGTCGACACAAGAAGGAGCGGCGACGGACGAGACATGTTTCTCCCCCGTCCCCGATAAAGCAAGGACACCTAAGCAAGACGCACTAAATGCGCCTTGTCATGTAATGCGAGCGATAACCTCGCATCACTGTACCCTTTCCACCTTCTGCGTGCCACTGTGGCAACCCCTTTTTCTATAAAAGGAGGCCCGAGGCGACTAGGAGGAGGATTCTGCTTTTTGGAGCTCCTAATACCCCAGAGCTAGCTCAAGAACAGGAATATACATCCACCAAAGCAGGAGTAGGGTTTTACGCATCCTCGCGGCCCGAACCTGGATAAACAAACTATGTACTATCTGTTTGATCCGCTCTTCTCACGACCCCGTGCCCCGCTAACTGTAGTAGGGATTCTTGTGATCCCATAGGTGTCGTTCCCACCGGCATATCCGTTAGTTTAATTCCACATTAGGATAAAGCCAAATCCGTAAAAGTTTTAAAACTCCTATTCACCCCCCTCTAGTCGTCATCTAGATCATTTCAATTGGTATCAGAGATTTGGTCTCTCCTTGGTAGGCTTCACCGCCTAGAGAGTAAAGATGTCGACTAGGGGTATAGTGCACAATGACACTTTTTGTTTTAGTGGCACAAACTATCACTTGTGGAAAATTCACATGCTTTGTCATTTTCGGACCATGGGTCCAAATCTTGTGAGAATTGTTCTTGTAGGGGCTTCTCCGTGGAAGGATGACCTTTTTCCAACTAGTGAGGAAAATGATGATATGCTTTGTGGCTATGGTGCTAAGAATGCCATAATCCGGTTTATATCCCTCGAAGTATTTGAGTCTATCATGACTTGTGTGATGGCTCATGATATGTGGACCAAACTTGAAGAAATATATAGTGGGTCCAATCTTGTTGATATTCATCATCTTTCGGAGAAGTTAATTGAGGAGGTCTCCACATCTTCAAATCATGAAGATCTCCATATTGCTTCTTCATCCATGTGCTTGGACACTTCTACCTCTTCCACCTCACCATCATATGGCATGTCCCAAGGTAATGACATGGTGAGTGGAAATATCATTTGTGATGATGATGTTGTGCTAAACATTGATTATCTTTCATGTATACATGCTAGTGTTGTAGATTCTATGGACATGAGCATATCTAGCAAAAATGACTTACATTCTTGTGTTGATAGTCCATGCATATAATTTGGAGATTCCTTGAATACCTTTTGTGATGATATGATTGATACTCATTGTTTCCATGATCTATGTGCTTCTATTTCCTCTAGTTGTTGTTTGACTAACCATGTAGAGGAAACAAGAGAAAATAGTGCACACATCATTAATGAGGAAATTGCTAGAGGAGCAAATAAGGACATCACCTTGTTGGAGAGGAAATGCTATGAGTGTCAAGAGGATGGACATGGATATCCTACTCTTGATGATAAAGAAACTCCCTCTCCAAAAGAATCATCATCAACCTCCAATGTTCACATGTGCCTCATGGCAAGAGGTAATACTGAGGTATCATCTACTCTTTGTAATGATATTGATGAGAGTAATGATGAATGTGATAGGGATATGAGTCAAGAAATATATGAAATTGGTAATTATCTTCGTGGGGTAAATAAGAACACTTATGAGATGTTTAAAGATCTTATCACTCATTTTGGAAAGTGTAATGATTTACTTCACGAAGAGCAAAAACAAAATGAAAAACTTGATTGTAACCTTCTTGATGCTCTAGAAACTCTTAGAGACTTAGAATCTTATAAAGAAGAGATTGAAGTTTCTCATGATCAACTTAAAGAGGATTTTGAGCACCTTGACCTTGTCTACAAGAATGTCAAAGGAGAGCTCACCAAACTCTCTAAGTCTTATGAGGAACTTCAAACTACTCATGTGAAGTCTCTAGTTTCTTCTAGATCCTCTCATATTGTCAATAATGCTTGTGCTACTAACTCTACTTCTTGTGAAGCATCTATCTTGAAGGAGAATGGTGAGCTAAGGGCTCAACTTGCTTTGCTAACTAGCAATTATGGAAGATTAGAAGAAATTCATGAAAAGCTCTCGGGCTCTCATGATGACCTTCTAATCTCCCATGAAAGGCTAAAGTTAGCTCATGAGGCTATTTTGAAAAAGGTAACATCGTGTGAGCCTCATGTGGACATTAGCACTATTTCTACTCAAAATGCTTTATTGACAGGTGCTAGTCCTAGTGATTCATCTAGACATATTATTGCTAATTTTTGTGATGAATTGCTCTCCTTGCCTTGTTGCTCTAACAATGAAGCTTCTACTTCCTCTAGTACTTTTGTTGATACTAACCTTGTAGATGAAAACAAAGACCTCAAGGCCCAAGTCACTATTTTGAAGAAAGACTTGGAAATATGTCATGAAGTAAATACCTCTCTCAACGCTATCTTGAGTGTTCAAAAATCCCCTCATGACAAGGGCGGACTTGGTTTCATCTCCAACAACAAGAAGTCCAAGAGAAAGAAGAAGGGACAAGATCAAGTCAAGAATCCGACCAACATTACATGCTTCAAGTGCAAGAATGTTGGTCACCATGTGAGATCTTGTCCATTGAAGAAGAAGGCTTCAAATGTGAAACATCAAGGGAAGTGTCCACAAGTTCAATCTCAAGGTCAACCTCATGTTGAAGAAAGGCCACTAGCAATGATGAACAAAGATATTGTTCCCCAAGTTGAGAAAATAAAGAAGAAGAGAAGGGGGAGCACATGTTGCTATATTTGTCGTGAGAAGGGACACATATCCTCATCTTGTCCCAAAGGTAACATCCCTAAGCCTCCTCTAGTCAATGATCATTATTCACTTAGAAAGGATGTTGTTGGCAATTTGTTTGCCAAGTTTGTTGGTGCCCAAAGTGGTTTGGAAATGGAAAATACCATTTGGGTTGCCAAGCCTATTGTGACTAAGTTCTTAGGACCCAACTTGGTTGGGGACCATCAAGCTCAAACTTGATCAATAGGTGTGTGGAGGACATTGGAGATTTGGCTAGTTCATGACGAAAAGGATATCCACCATTTATTTGTTCGAGCCAAGTCATGTGGATTATCTTCATATTATCTATCCAATGTTCCTGTGATGCCCGGATAATTAGACAACAGTCATCCCCTGCTAATGATGCCACATCACCTCGGTTACGGTGGATAATCTCGCGTTAGTTCACAACGATTTAAATTCAAATTTGAATTAAGGGCAAACATCAAAAGTTTTCAAACAATAAAACTAAAAAGTTCAAGTTGTGCCAAATAATTCATAAGTAAATATCATGGAGAAAACACTTTGTTGTAGAATGCTTAAATGCTTTAAAATAAATAAAATGTCAGCAAGACAATTATTAAAAGCCTTTTATAATTTATAAAATGTTAAACTATTTTCTATTGGGTAACCAAATTGTAGTGGGAGTATTATATTTAGTAATGCTAACTTAGAGGCTATTTTTATATATTATAAAACTAAACATAAAAGGAAATAGAAATAGAAAAATACAAAAAAAACACAAACAACCAACCCCCCCCCGCTGGGCCAAGTAGCCCAGCTAGGCCTCGAGCCAGCGCGTCGGCCCACCCCGCGCCCCTAGCCTATATGGCCCTACTCCCCCCACCCACCGAGGGAAACCCTATCCAC
>NC_041380.1:52277834-52285978 GCF_002162155.2 Triticum dicoccoides | reverse complement strand
TCCCGATCCAATCGGGGCGAGCCCCCCTCATTCCCCTCGCTCCCTCACGGCGCCCCAACCCCGTGCGCCTCCTACCCCCCCGGGCTCGCGCGTCCTGCTGGCGACCTCGCCGGAGCCCCTCGCCGCCTCGACCTCGCGGCCTCGGCGAGCACGCCCGTGCTCGAGGACTGCCGTCTCCACCCTGCAGCTTCTTCGCCGTCCTCGCATCACGCCTGCAGCACCACCGGCCGCCGCCGTCATCGTCGCGCCACGCCCCGCTGAAGCTCGCCACCACCTCGCGTGCCGCCACTTCCTCCTTGCCCCGTGCTGAGTCCGTCGACCCCGCGTCCCGCCTCCCCATGCCCTCTGCTCCGCCTCGCGCCTGCAGCCTCGTCCGGCCGCCGGACCTCGCCGGCAGGGTTCCTCCGGCCTCCCCGAGCTCTCCTCTGCAACGATGTGAGCATCCGGCTCCGCCTGGCCTCTTCCCTCTCTTCCACGTCCCCCGTAGACGCCTGACCGACGAGGCCGTGTCTCTGCCGCTGCTCGCCGCCGACATGGTGGTCGATTTCGACCGTCCCCGCGCCTAGGGTTTGTTCCAGTGAGTGTGCGACGTGGCCCTCGACCGGTCCGTGCCAACCGCCGCTCGAACGATCGTCGGAGGCGAGCGCACGACCGTCGCCAATGCTTCTGCCTCGTTGTCGTTTCCCTGTTGATGTGGAACATCCTTAACCCCAAATCACCGCCCTGTGTGCCACTGACCTATGGGCCCACTAGCTAATTAAATTAGTTCATAGCTAAATAAGTCTGTTAAATAATGCTTCAGTTAAAATATGACACCGACAGTGGGGCCCCACCTAGCGAATTAATTTAACTAACTAATTTAGATTAACATCAGAATATGACAAATGGACCCCACCGGTCAGACTTGGCTAGTCAGTGTTGACCTAGTCAACTGCTGACTGGATCCTCTAGCCCACATGTCAGCCTCTGCTGATAGGCTGGTTGACCAAGGCAACTAGGCCCACTGCCAGCCTTTGTGCTGAACGACTGGGTACAATCCTGGGTACCCGTAGCATTTTATTCATTTATTTTGAATTAATATTTAATCCAGTAAATTCTAGAATATTGTTAAAACTTTAGAAAATTAATATAAAATAATACGTAACTCGGATGAAAAAACTTTGTACATGAAAGTTGCTCAGAACGACAAGACGAATCCGAATACACAACCTGTTCGTCCGCCACACATCCCTAGCATACCTAACACGCAACTTTCCCCCTCCGGTTCGTCTGTCCGAAAACGCGAAACACCAGGGATATTTTCCCGGATGTTTCCCCCCTTCACCGGTATCACCTCATACCGCGTTAGGGCACCCCTAGCATCACGCTTTGTCATGTCATGCATCACTATGCATTTGTTTGCATTATATTTATTGTTTCTTCCCCCTCTCCTCTCGCTAGACACCGAGACCGACGCCGCTGCTACCCAGTACGACTATGGTGTTGACGACCCTCTCTCTCTTGCCAGAGCAACCAGGCAAGCCCCCCCCCTTTGATCACCAGATATCGCCTATTCTTCTCTCTACTGCTTGCATTAAAGTAGTGTAGCATGTTACTACTTTCCGTTAATCCTATTCTGATGCATAGCCTGTCATTGTTGCTCCAACTGTTGATACCTTACCTGTAATCCTAATGCTTAGTATAGGATGCTAGTTTATCATCAGTGGCCCTACATTCTTGTCCGTCTGCCATGCTGTACTATCGGGCCGTGATTACTTCGGGAGGTGATCACGGGTATATACTATATACTTTATATACATGACACATGTGTTGACTAAAGTCGGGTTAGCTCGTTGAGTACCCGCAAGTGATTCTGATGAGGGGGCTGAAAGGACAGGTGGCTCTAACCCGGTAGAGGTGGGCCTGGGTTCCTGACGGCCCCGACTATTACTTTGTGGCGGAGCGGCAGGGCAGCTTGAGACCACCTAAGAGAGAGGTGGGCCTGGCCCTGGTCGGCATCCGCGGATACTTAAAAATAACACGTTTAACGAGATCTTGGTATTTGAACTGAGTCTGGCCACTGGCCTTTACGCACTAACCATCTACGCGGGGACAGTTATGGGCACTCGACGTCGTGGTATCAGCCGAAGCCTTCGTGACGTCAGCGACTGAGCGACGCGCGCCGGGTTGGACTGGAACGCCTACTCTTGTATAAGGGAGGCTAGGTCTGCTCACCGACCGCGTACGCAACGTGCAGGTGTGCAATGGGCGATGGGCCCAGACCCCTGCGCCATAGGATTTAGACCGGCGTGCTGACCTCTTTGTTGTGCCTAGGTAGGGCTGCGACGTGTTGATCTTCTGAGGCCGGGCATGACCCGGAAAGTGTGTCCGGCCAAATGGGATCGAGCGTGTTGGGTTATGTGGTGCACCCCTGTAGGGAAGTTAATCTATTTGAATAGCCGTGATCTTCGGTAACATGACGACTTGGAGTTGTACCTTGGCCTTATGACAACTAAAACATGATACTTAATAAAACGCACCCTTCCAAGTGCCAGATACAACCAGTGGTCGCTCTCTCACAGGGCGACGAGGGGAGGATCATCGGTTAGGATTATGCTATGCGATGTTACTTGGTGAACTTACCATCTACTCTCTTCTCTTGCTGCAAGATGGAGGTTACTAGAAGCGTAGTCTTCGACAGGACTAGCTATCCCCCTCTTATTCCGGCATTCTGCAGTTCAGTCCACATATGATAGCCTTATTCCATTTGATACCAATGCATACATACGTAGTGTAGCTCCTTGCTTGCGAGTACTTTGGATGAGTACTCACGGTTGCTTTGCCCTCTCTTTCCCCCCTTTTCTATACTTGATTGCTGTGACCAGACGTTGGAGCCCAGGAGCCAGACGCCACAGTCGATGACGACTACTACTACTTGGGAGGTGCCTACTACTACGTACATCCCGCTATCGATGACCGGGAGTAGTTTAGGAGGATCCCAGGCAGGAGGCATGCGCCTCTTTCGATCTGTATCCCAGTTTGTGCTAGCCTTCTTAAGGCAAACTTGTTTAACTTATGTCTGTAATCAGATATTGTTGCTTCCACTGACTCGTCTATGATCAAGCTCTTGTATTCGAGCCCTTGAGGCCCCTGGCTTGTAATATGATGCTTGTATGACTTATTTTATTTGTAGAGTTGTGTTGTGATATCTTCCCGTGAGTCCCTGATCTTGATCGTACACGTTTGCGTGTATGATTAGTGTATGGTCAAATCGGGGGCGTCACAAGTTGGTATCAGAGCCGACTGCCTGTAGGAATCCCCCTTCCACACTCCTTGGCGGAAGTTGAGTCTAGACATTACAAAACTTTTTACTAACTTGGTTGTGTGGCTTACGGGCCCACGCCGCCAATTGGGTGGTATTAGGATCTTTTATTCCTCGTCTATACTCTGGGATTCTGATCTCTCTTCTATTTGGGTTAAATGTTTTTACTGATTATAACTCTAGGTTCTCAATACCACTTCTTGCCGGAGAGCCCCTTCATTCCAGATGATCGACTGCTTCACCAGAAGGTTCCGAGATGCTATTCGCATTTTCCCCGAGACACCTATGTCCACCGCCTTTGCAATTCCATACCGCTGTTATATCCTTATGGATAACTACATACCCTTGCCACTCCGACACTCAATCCCCTTTGGTCTTGTTATTACAAGATGCCTCGTAATACTCTTCGTTGACCCGATAACCCTTTGAGCTTACTGCCTTGCAGTTCTTGCCTCATGAATACCTCCTATGGATAATTCCTCGCACTTGCCGAGTATCTTTTCATCCCTAGTTGTTCAAGTGTTTCATGAAGGTCTTCGAAATACTATTCGATCTTCCAAAAATCCTCAGTAGCTTAATGCTCTGTGAATACTTGTCTGCTTACATTATGGTTAATTCCATATGTCTAGTAGTCTTCGTTGACATCCCTTGACTTTGCCATTTTGACCCTAATGATTCAATATGTGCGTATGCACGTGATCATCAGGATATCCTTTTAAATTATCTTCCTGGTTCAGATGTCATTTTAAACATGAGCTGGATCTTGACCAATTAAGTTTTGCCATCGATTGTATCCCTAAGGCTATTCAACTTATCAATCCCTAATCAGAGCATTGCTTCTGATCTCTTGTCTTGGAATTGATAATTCCTTTGCATTTGAACTTAGAGTTAGTCAGTTGTTTCTATAAAATGATCTCCTTGCATTCCTTCTTCCTCTGGTTGAGTACCGATGCTCACATCAGATCCCTTGTGGACCATCAGATCATTTGTTAGATTTTATCCGACAACGTCCTTCATATTCTATCACTTTGGAAGTTCTTCCTCTGATATATAATGCCATTGGTAAATCCTATTCTCTGATTGGCCAACCATGCTCTGCTTTTGAGCTGGAGATATTTTCTCTTGAAACTTGTGGTATATGTTTCTAAGAAGCCCCTATGGGTTGAACCTATGCCTTCCTTAATCTGTGTGATCCCGAAAGATTTCACGTTTCATACTTATCTGGTATTTCACAAGGTAAACATTTTCAACACTAATGTCATTTTTGAAACGCGAGGGGTGAACGAAAGGTTATGCATTGAAGAAGTGGGAGTCGACCTTGAACTTTTTGTTCATGCCCATGGACACGATGTATATCCTATCATGGAAGATTCTTATAATAATAATTACTCCCTTGATATAATATCATTTGTTATCTGTGAATTGATCCTTTGCAATCGTGGTTCCGGTCATATTTTCTCCTTGATTTTAATTCTCGGACTAGTTAAAGCACTTGTCTTCTGCAGATCAATACACCTCTGCAACCTCTATTATGTTCTACCTTCGAGTATTACCCCATGATATCTCGATAAAATCACAGAACCATATTACTTCTTATGAGTTCTTCTTCAAGTATTATTTCTCACCGATCCCAATTTTTCCCCGGGTTCTGAGTTGTTAGACACTCAGGGACACCGATAGTGAATCAAGTCCATAATCTGATTCATTAACTCTAAGTAATTTTCGCTGCTTATGAGTTTAATAATCCTTCAAATCATTCCTAGCCTGATCGGCTATACCATTATCGTGCTAAATTTTAATTGTGCTACCTGGTCCTTCTTCTCGGAGCATAATTTTTGACGATGAGCTAAGCTTACGTCGATCTTCCTCATCATACCATTTTGCCTTAAACAACGAGCTTAGTTTCGAGTTTGTGTCATACCCTTGGGTTCAATAACCTTTCGCTTCATCATTCCTTTGGCTTGATGTCATCACCGACCGATTACATATTCATGAAATCTCTCAACAATTGTGTCGTGATCACCATCGGCATTCTGAGCTCTTCCAGGATGTCAATTGAGTTCATTATGAGAAATACCATCCCTGCCCTCGATGATCTGTGTTATCATCGACCACTTTATTGACTTCCCCCCAACACAAACTTATTCGTGTTTTGTGTTATACCTTGAGATTCTTGCTATCCAGCAATTATTCTTCTTTACCTTGGAGTATTACTATCTTATATGTCAAGAATGTCGTGAAGTTTGACCACCTCTTAAGAATTCTTGATACAAGTGATACTTCTTGCCATCTCCATTCATTCCTTGGTCCTTGTGTTGTTTCTAACCGGAAAACCGACAATTGAACTATGATGTGCGAATCCAAAAATTCTAGCAACCTTATTGCTTTGGAGTTAATGGTCAACATTTCATTCTTAGATCATTGGTTATCGAACCACCATTCTAGCATTGATCACGCTACCCAAGTCCATAATTCGGGTGCACCTTCCAACCAAATTGTGTATGTTTTCCTCAAGCATACATCAGTATATTATTTGACTTGACAAATGCTATCTCCTTGTTCACATGGTTGTGGAAATTCATCTTTTTGGAAATCTCGATGGAATGTCCCCGAGCCCATCAACCACCTCATCCTCTCCTTGGTTTAAATGAACTCTTGTGTCGGAACTCGCTCCCATATTTCATTTCCCGAGAATCTTACATTGTCATCTCGTCAAGTTGTGTTGCACCTTTTCTTCTCAGGCATCCTGAGTCTGAGGTATCCTGACATTAATGAGATCTGAATCTTGATCAGATATGATGGTTGGAACATTTTCCAAGAGTCACAACATTGGTCTTTATATGACCCGGTAAGCTGATGTCATGCCTATCACACCTGGTCGGAGGACCTATTTTTATAGTTTCCATCTTAGCAAGGTTAACCATTCTTCCATGAGGAAATTGTGAGACTTATTCTATAAGTTGTTCCTGATGAATCCTTTGTATATTCAAGTCCGGCCTTTACTTGAAGACCTTGTCAATGCTATCTCGAAGCATGTCTGTGGTACTCCAATTTTCGACAAGAACATTTGAAGCCCAATGCTAAATGTTTTCTTGCTCAATTATCCAAACACCGTTGTATGGGAATTGTCATGAAATTTCTCTCCCTTACCTAAAGAGTTTTCTATATTATATCCTGTCATGGATATCATGCTCTGCTTGTCCTTCTGAAGGATATACCCTTGAAATATGTGTTTAAACACTTTCCTTTCCATTGTGCTATTTAATCTGGTAATCATATTTTCCTTTCCATTTGTTGGGTTAACGTTTCTTGTGATCTATATGATCTAAGGAGTAATATTCTCCTGCTTATGTAAACACCTCAGTGTACAACTTTGTCAGTAAGACTGTGTTACTATTGTTGATGACATTCTGGTAGCCACCGATGGACGAGAACTTTGCCTAATGGCCCGCCTCGTTCAACGAGCAGGAAAATGGTTCTCTTCGTCCCTCGCCCTTGGTACCAACAATGCAGTCAACATAACTGACCGGTTATTCTCTGACATGCCTTTCTATCGTGACCGTGCCAGATGTCAACGCCCTTCCTTATTTTAACCCACATGGTGGGCCCATAACCCACAGTTCCACATGATCGAAACCTGACTCTCCTGTACACCACCTGTTCCCAAGGTTGTTCCTCGTGCTTGACTTCGTATGTAATTCACGGACCACATGTCTAGTGATCTATTCTGGTATGAGACGCAATACTTATTCTCGTTGCCCTGAAACCCTTTCACCTTCTGATTAGACATCGAATGATTGCCTATCCGTTTGAAACTTCTCATGGTACCTTCTTACTTTGCTCTCGATATCTTCTTAAGTTTCAAATCGAGAGATACTTATGCTTCTTCCCTGAGTTAACTGTATGATGCTCCATCTTGTTAAAATCCGTCCTTACAGAGTTTTCCCTTCTTACCCTTTCGTAAGTACGGTGAAGATCCTGAAGGAGGGACGACAACTTCATCATGATGACCTGAAGCAGAGAAATGAAGACATCATCGTTATGGATCGTCCTCTTTGAGAAGAGCAACCAAGAGCGAGAAGACTCATTAGAATTTCATAACCAAATCCCTTTCCCCCTCACCCTACCTCTTAAATCTCGGGACGAGATTTCTTGTAGTGGAGGAGATTTGTGACGCCCGAATAATTAGACTACAGTCATCCCCTGCTAATGATGCCACATCACCTCGGTTACGGTGGATAATCTCGCGTTAGTTCACAACGATTTAAATTCAAATTTGAATTAAGGGCAAACATCAAAAGTTTTCAAACAATAAAACTAAAAACTTCGAGTTGTGCCAAATAATTCATAAGTAAATATCGTGAAGAAAACACTTTGTTGTAGAATGCTTAAATGCTTTAAAATAAATAAAACGTCAGCAAGACACTTATTAAAAGCCTTTTATAATTTATAAAATGTTAAACTATTTTCTATTGGGTAACCAAATTGTAGTAGGAGTATTATATTTAGTAATGCTAACTTAGAGGCTATTTTTATATATTATAAAACGAAACATAAAAGGAACTAGAAATAAAATAGAAATAGAAAAATAAAAAAAATAAAAAAAAACAGAAACAACCACCCCCCCGCTGGACCAAGTAGCCCAGTTGGGCCTCGAGCCAGCGCGTCGGCCCACCCCGCACCCCTGGCCTATATGGCCCTACTCCCCCCACCCACCTAGGGAAACCCTATCCATTCCCACTCCTCCCCCATGATGCCACACCCGCTCCCCTCCCGATCCAATCGGGGCGAGCCCCCCTCACTCCCCTCGCGCCCCAACCCCGTGCGCCTCCTACCCCCCGGG
>NC_041380.1:52240659-52277582 GCF_002162155.2 Triticum dicoccoides | reverse complement strand
GACCTCGCCGCCTCGACCTCGCGGCCTCGGCGAGCACGCCCGTGCTCGAGGACTGCCGCCTCCACCCTGCAGCTTCTTCGCCGTCCTCGCATCGCGCCTGCAGCACCACCGGCCGCCGCCGTCATCGTCGCGCCTCGCCCCGCTGAAGCTCGCCACCACCTCGCGTGCCGCGACTTCCTCGCCCCGTGCTGAGTCCGTCGACCCCGCGTCGCGCCTTCCCATGCCCTCTGCTCCGCCTCGCGCCTGCAGCCCCGTCCGGCCGCCGGACCTCGCTGGCAGGGTTCCTCCGGCCTCCCCGAGCTCTCCTCTGCAACGATGTGAGCATCCGGCTCCGCCTGGCCTCTTCCCTCTCTTCCACGTCCCCCGTAGACGCCCGACCGACGAGGCCGTGCCTTTGCCGCTGCTCGCCGCCGACATGGTGGTCGATTTTGACAGTCCCCGCGCCTACGGTTTGTTCCAGTAAGTGTGCGACGAGGCCCTCGACCGGTCCGTGCCAACCGCCGCTCGAACGATCGCCGGAGGCGAGCGCACGACCGTTGCCAATGCGTTCCGCCTCGCCGTCGTTTCCCTGCTGATGTGGAACATCCTTAAACCCAAATCACCCCCCTGTGTGCCACTGACCTATGGGCCCACTAGCTAATTAGATTAGTTCATAGCTAAATAAGTCTGTTAAATAATGCTTCAGTTAAAATATGACACCGACAATGGGGCCCCACCTAGCAAATTAATTTAACTAACTAATTTAGATTAACATCAGAGTATGACGACTGGGCCCCACCGGTCAGACTTGGCTAGTCAGCGTTGACCTAGTCAACTGCTGACTGGACCCTCTGGCCCACATGTCAGCCTTTGCTGATAGGCTGGTTGACCAAGTCAACTAGGCCCACTGTCAGCCATTGTGCTGAACGACTCGGTACAATCCTGGGTATCCGTAGCATTTTATTCATTTATTTCGAATTAATATTTAATCCAGTATAAAACTTTAGAAAATTAATATAAAATAATATAAAATAATACGTAACTCGGATGAAAAAACTTTGTACATGAAAGTTGCTCAGAACGACGAGACGAATCCAAATACGCAACCCTTTCGTCCGCCACACATCCCTAGCATACCGAACACGCAACTTCCCCCCTTCGGTTCGTCTGTCCGAAAACGCGAAACACCGGGGATATTTTCCTGGATGTTTCCCCCCTTCACCGGTATCACCTCATACCGCGTTAGGGCACCCCTAGCATCACGCTTTGTCATGTCTTGCATCACTATGCATTTGTTTGCATTATATTTATTGTTTCTTGCCCCTCTCCTCTCGCTAGACACCGAGACCGACGCCGCTGCTACCCAGTATGACTACGGTGTTGACGACCCCTCTCTCTTGCCAGAGCAACCAGGCAAGCCCTCCCTTTGATCACCAGATATCGCCTATTCTTCTCTCCACTGCTTGCATTAGAATAGTGTAGCATGTTACTACTTTCCGTTAATCCTATTCTGATGCATAGCCTGTCATTGTTGCTCCAGCTGTTGATACCTTACCTGCAATCCTAATGCTTAGTATAGGATGCTAGTTTATCATCAGTGGCCCTACATTCTTGTCCGTCTGCCATGCTATACTATCGGGTCGTGATCAGTTCGGGAGGTGATCATGGGTATATACTATATACTTTATATACATGACACATGCGGTGACTAAAGTCGGGTCAGCTCGTTGAGTACCCGCAAGTGATTCTAATGAGGGGACTGAAAGGATAGGTGGCTCCATCCCGGTAGAGGCGGGCCTGGGTTCCTGACGGCCCCCGACTGTTACTTTGTGGCGGAGCGACAGGGCAGCTTGAGACCACCTAGGAGAGAGGTGGGCCTGGCTTTGGTCGGCGTTCGCGGTACTTAAAAATAACACATTTAACGAGATCTTGGTATTTGATCTGAGTCTGGCCACTGGCCTATACGCACTAACCATCTACGCGGGGACCGTTATTGGCACTCGACGCCGTGGTATCAGCCGAAGCCTTCGTGACGTCAGCAATTGAGCGGCGCGCGCCGGGTTGGACTGGAACACCTACTCTTGTATAAGGGAGGCTAGGTCTGCTCACCGGCCGCGTACGCAACGTGCAGGTGTGCAATGGGCGATGGGCCCAGACCCCTGCGCCATAGGATTTAGACTGGCGTGCTGACCTCTCTGTTGTGCCTAGGTAGGGCAGCGACGTGTTGATCTTCCGAGGCCGGGCATGACCCAGAAAAGTGTGTCCAGCCAAATGGGATCGAGCGTGTTGGGTTATGTGGTGCACCCCTGCAGGGAAGTTAATCTATTCGAATAGCCGTGATCTTCGGTAACAGGACGAATTGGAGTTGTACCTTGGCCTTATGACAACTAAAACTGGATACTTAATAAAACGCACTCTTCCAAGTGCCAGATACAACCGGTGGTCGCTCTTTCACAGGGCGACGAGGGGAGGATCATCGGTTAGGATTATGCTATGCGATGTTACTTGGTGGACTTACCATCTACTCTCTTCTCCTGCTGCAAGATGGAGGTTACCAGAAGCGTAGTCTTCGATAGGACTAGCTATCCCCCTCTTATTCCGGTATTCTGCAGTTCAGTCCACATATGATAGCCTTATTCCATTTGATACCAATGCATACATATGTAGTGTAGCTCCTTGCTTGCTAGTACTTTGGATGAGTACTCACGGTTGCTTTGCCCTCTCTTTCCCCCCTTTTCTATACTTGATTGTTGCGACCAGACGTTGGAGCCCAGGAGCCAGACGCCACAGTCGATGACGGCTACTACTACTCGGGAGGTGCCTACTACTACGTGCAGCCCGCTGTCGACGACCAGGAGCAGTTTAGGAGGATCCCAGGCAGGAGGCCTGCGCCTCTTTCGATCTGTATCCCAGTTTGTGCTAGCCTTCTTAAGGCAAACTTGTTTAACTTATGTCTGTACTCAGATATTGTTGCTTCCGCTGATTCGTCTATGATCGAGCTCTTGTATTCGAGCCCTCAAGGCCCCTGCCTTGTAATATGATGCTTGTATGACTTATTTTATTTGTAGAGTTGTGTTGTGATATCTTCCCGTGAGTCCCTGATCTTGATCGTACACGTTTGCGTGTATGATTAGTGTACGGTCAAATTGGGGGCGTCATAGTTCCTCCTTGCGGTAACTTGTATTTTTATTGCTTACATTAAAAGTTACTCACCCCTTGCATGCTTAGGTTTTGTATCTAGCTTGTGCATTTATATGTTGTACTTCCTAGTATGTTTGATTTGTGTTATCTAGCATGTGTAGGTTGCATTGCACATCATATAGTGATGCTTGTTGTCTTGAGCCTTATTTGTATGTTGTTTGGCTCTTGCGAGATATTAGTGGATCATCACATTATGGGGGAGTGTTATGTTTTGTGCACATCACAAACCCAAAATGTGAATATGAGAAATACCACATAGTATTGATACTCAATATTATCTAGTCACTATGTGTTATGTCAAGCTCATTTGATATTCAGATTCTCAGAGTATCCATTAGTTATCTCTTTTAGGTGGTTATTTGCCTCTGTTGTATGCTTGCCATGGTATCCAGAAAGTTGCACCAGAAAAGTTCTCGATACCCCGTGCGCACGGGGTCTTTTGACCCCCGTGCGCATGGGGTGTTGCGTAACTCTCTGGGTACCCCATGCGCACGGGGTCTTTTGACCCCCGTGCGCACGAGGTACTGTGTAACTCCCTGGATACCCCGTGTGCACGGGGTCTTTTGACCCCTGTGCGCATGGGGTGGTTGTTGATTATGATCTTGTGCTTCTTTAGATTCTACCACCGAGTGTTAATTCCAAATACCAATTGGTATTTCTTCTTGTGGTAGAATTTTATGATCATCTTCTTCTCGGCTTGTGCTTCAACTTGCCTTATCTCACTCCTTGTACTATCTATTATCTACTTGAGTGAGATAAGCCTTTGAGCATGTGTGTAATGTATATCCTATATGCTCTTTTGTTTTTGCTTACTTCATATGTTGTACTTCTCTTGCGGTCCTGTGTGGATTCGTCTCTTTGATATGATTTGGACAACTTGAATGCTTTATGTTATTTTTGGAGTATTCTTCGTTTAAGTGTTCTTTTATCCAAATTGTATCTCTTTGGATCTTGGTAGGCTTGTGCATGCATATTTATTTATATACTTTTTCTTTTCTTGATTGTTGTACTTGACCCTCTATATAGGGTAAACTCCATCAAATCATTAATGATTAAAAGTGTGCATGAACTTCAAGTTCATACCCTTTTGCACATATTTAATATGGAGTTTGCCCTATGTATTGTGGTTGGACTAACTACTTCGGAACCAATAAGTTTGGGGACCAAATTGTACCTTAATGTGTTTTAGGTACTTTGGAGAAGCATTGGATGCTTGGCTTATTCATGAGGAAGGTGGAGACACTATGGGAAATTACTAGAGCCAAGCTTGGTTGATTGTTTGATTGAGGGAGAAGATAATTGAAAACCTGGGTCGGTTGTAAGTGTTTCATTCTCATCATGAAAACCCGGTTAACTAAAATGTGGGTCAATTTGTTGGATATGCATCAAACTCCCACACTTACCGTATTCTCAATAAATCCTCGGGATGTATTGAGGAAACGGTGAATGTGGAGTGTGATAAGAATAATGGCTTCCATGCGGAGCAATTTGTTTCAAGTGTTGTAGGTGATGAGGCTCCTTCCCAAGCTACAAGTACAATGGGGATCGATCATATTCTTCCATAAGAAACACCCCATGTCCATGTAGAAGAAGAAGGAGTAAGAGCCCCTCTTGTGGATCCACCACAAGGGAAGTCATCACCCCCAACACAAGATCAAGATGCTATGGGAGATCATGTACCTATCCAAGAACAATATCAAGTCCCTCTTGTTCGCTTACTAGATCAAGGACCCCTTGAACCAATGCTCTCTCTCTCTCTCGGTAACAAGTACTTACTTCATGCATTTATTTAAATTAGAGTCAACATTGTGTATGTTGCATCATAGCATGATTAGTACTTGTTGAGTGAGTGCTTGTATGTTTTGCATATATGTTTGCACTCATGAGTTGTTAGATATATTTTGGACCCATGCTTAGCATGATTATCATATTGGATATCTCCATTATCCCTTGTCCAAAATATGTTCTTTGGATCCTTTGAATGTATGATTCTCTTGTCATATCATTTTGGTGCATTCTATGGATCCTCGATATAGTGTGAATTTCTTTGTTTGTTCGTAACTGGATATGTGCATTTGATTCCACTCACAATATGAGAAATGCAAAAATTAAGGAGGTACTCATACTATATTGGCCGTCTAGACTTTTCTTCCATTTTGGCACTTGTTGCAAATGGGGGAGAAGTTTAGAGGGTTTAGGTGAAGTGGGTTGGTTCCTGTCATTCATGCTTATATACTTTGGTTGTTCTTGCTCATTGCATGGATGTGTATATAGAGGAAACTACACGAAGTTATTTCCTGTGCATATATTGTGGGGGAGTTTGCTCTATATATTGTGGTTCTACTAGCATAAAATTCTTGTGTAGTATTTCGATGCTAGTACAACCGGTTTTGATAACATCAACTATCTTTGTGATGTTTGAGGCTATCAAAACCATCTCAAGTATACAATTTATTCTCGGATAGATTGCATACTTGTTTTACATTCATTATATAAACCCTCTTGTTGAGATTGTCATCAATTACCAAAATGGGGGAGATTGAAAGGGCATGTAGCCCCTAAGTGTGGTTTTGGTAATTAAATGACAATCTCTATGGACTAATGTTTTTAGTGAGATATATTTGAAGGTTTTGTCCATAGAAGGTGCCACAAGGATATTGGATGGGATCATGGATGAAGTCCATATGTATGTAGATAGTGCCTCAAGGATATTGGACGGAATCAAGGATGAAGTCCATATATATGAAGATATATTTGCCCTATGCTTTGGTATTAAATGACAATTCCTATGGAGCATCAAGTGCATTGAATCTTATATAAAGATATGTTCCATAGTGATGCTTGAAGTGCATTGGGTTGTTTTGTGAAGTCTACCATCAAAGCATCCAAAGAAGTCCTCATAGTATCCTTCTCTGGATACCCCGTGCACACGGGCTTGTACCATGCGCACGGGGTCGAGTGTCAACTCTCTGGATACCCCGTGCTCACGGGGCCTAGGTGTTGGCTCTCGAGATCCCATATCCATTGAGGTTTCAAGTTGGTCTTCGGGTACTTCTATTGACGCCATCAAGATTGGTTTCAATGCCTAATCTAATTATGTTCATGATGGATTTCATTGGAGGATCTCAAAGATTGATATATTTGGGCTTCTGAGGATCAAGGCTTGAGAGAGTAATCAAAGAGAAGAATTCAAGTTATGGTTTCAAGACAAGATCATGGTGAGCTCATGTGTTGGGTTTAGGTTGATCAAGTCTTGAAGCAAACAACTAGAGTGAAAAATTCATTGTGCCTCTCAAGATATTATGATGGAGGGCTTTTAAGGATCAAGGGCTTGAGAGAATAATCAAAGAGAAGAATTCAAGTTATGGTCTCAAGACAAGATCATGGTGAGCTCATGTGTTGGGTTTCGGTTGATCAAGTCTTGAAGCAAGCAACTAGAGTGACGAATTCATTATGCCTCTCAAGAGATTGTTATGGAGTTTTTTTAGAAGGGCAAGTGGTGACCAAGATGATATTCATAGTGGAACTTGATATGGTCATGGAAGAGTCTTTGGTGATATAGTCTTGAAGCAATGAAGGGAAATGAGGAGTTCATTGTGGCTTTCAAGAAACCAAGATGGAGCTTGGAGTAAAGATGTTGGTTGACCAAGATGAAGCTCGAAGATTATATCTAAGTGGTCAACTCTCAAAGCACAAACATTGTACCACGTGAGACCAAGTGATCTAGTGGTATGGTAAGTAATTGTGAATTGTGCTTTGTTACCTAACCCATGCTATGTTTTTGGTATGTCTATGTGGGTTAGATGTTTCTCATGGGCTTGCATCAAAAGGAAATATTTCAAGTAGCCTATGTGAGGATGACATCAAGTGGTGATGGTCGTCGGGTTCGAGGTGTCCAAGTGCAAGATGAGAAGCCGGAGGTTATATTCTTTGAAGCTTGCAGTCCACATCATGATAATGCACATGTGAAGATGGGCTTAAATCAAGGCTTCCCTCATTGCAATATGAGGAAGCAATTCGAGTATCTTCACCAAGTGGTTGTGGACAAGAAAGGGATTCCAACTTGAGGCAAGCATTAAAGTCATCATCAAGCTCAAGTTGAATATGCAAGGCAAAGGTATAACTTAGCTAGGGTTTTTCTAGTTTTGCCGATCTCATAGTGCTTGGTGGGAGACCGGATTATAGGTTTGATATCCGTACTATCAAGAGGGACTCTCGGGCGAGTTGCTTGATCACGTCGCATGTAGAGAGCTCAAACCTTTGCATTACTTGCATCATACTTTCTTGTTGATCTTGGGTGGTTCTCTATGTGAGGACCTTGGGCTTTTCCCTAGCTTCAAAATGAGCCCAAGATCATCAAATTCGGAGTTCATATGCCAAAGTTATGCATATTTTAGTGGGCTGCTGCAGGCTGTCCAGGGTACCCCGTGGGCACGGGGTTTTTGACCCCCGTGGGCATGGGGCCCCATGTGCACGGGCTCGTACCCTGCGCACGGGACCCCATGGGCACGGGGTATAAACCCCCGTGGGCACGGGGTGTCCAGGAATTGCCCGTTGAGCCCCAACGGCTAGTTTTGGGTTTTGGCTATTTAAGGGCTCCTTCCTCCCACCGGTTGGGGGGTTGTTGATTCACATTCAAA
Source organism: Triticum dicoccoides (assembly GCF_002162155.2). NCBI lineage: Eukaryota > Viridiplantae > Streptophyta > Magnoliopsida > Poales > Poaceae > Triticum > Triticum dicoccoides. The sequence goes on along the minus strand of NC_041380.1, from coordinate 52,269,762 downwards.
ACATCATTTTGGGCCTCTTACCACCTCTCCCAAACCCATATCTCACCTATAAGTGAAGGGGGATTTGTGGATGGATCTTGGAGTCATTTGTTGATTTCCTCCATTGCATCCCCTCTCTTCAATCTCCCACTTTCTTGAGTTGCATCCTGTGAGATTGAGAGAGTGAGTTGAGCATTTGTTGCTTGACCTTGCATTGCATTTGTTGCATTGGTTTGAGCTCCACGCATCGATTTTTTCGAGTGAGAGCCCGTGAGTTTATTACTCTTGGAGGCTTCGCCTCCTAGACGGTTTGGTGATATCATTGAGAAGATTGTGAAGAGGCCTATGTGGCCAAGGTTCCCCCGGAAGCTTCCTTTTGTGGTGTGCTCCAGGGAAGGGTGTTCAAGTGGCCTAGGTGGTCAAGTTCCTCCGGAAGCTTCCGTGGTTGCGGTGTGCTCCAGAGAAGTTTGTAAAGGTGTGGTGGTCGCCTTCAAGACCAACCCCGAGTGAACCGAGGCTCATCCGTTGGGGGTGACTCGAAAGGGAGAATACGATGAGTCACTTGGTGACGCCCCGGAGCTTCGGCTTCGGCACCGCTCTAATGGAGATTAGCACTCTCACGAGTGTGAACTTCGGGATAAATCCGCGTCCCCGACTCACTTGTTGTTATCTCATACCCACACCCTTTACTTTCCGCAATTCATACTTGCTCATATTGAGATATCTTGTAATAGTTGAATTGCTTAGTTGCTCCTTCATTTCCATATCTTGTGATATAGTTTCTGCTTGCTAGTTTTCTTAAGTGCCTATCTTGTTTAGCATAGGTTGTTGGTGCAGTTAGTTGAGCCTAGCATATTTAGGATTTGTGCTTGAAAAGTATGTGTTAGTTTAATTCCGCATTAGGATAAAGCCAAATCCGTAAAAGTTTTAAAACTCCTATTCACCCCCCTCTAGTCGTCATCTAGATCGTTTCAGGTTGCATTTTACTATTACACATGATGATTTTGATAGATATAATATGCATGTGCTTTCTGCTCCTACTTGCAATTATTATGAGAGAGGAACTACATCTCCGCCTCTTTATGTTTCCAACACGAAAAAATTGCAAGAAACTGTTTATACTATGCATTGGCCTTTACTATGTGTGCATGAATTGTTCTTTTATGACATGCCGATGCATAGGAAGAGTGTTAGACTTCGTCATTACATGATATGTTACTTTGTGCTCACTATTAAATTACAAATCATTGTTAATTAAAATTGGCTTTGATATACCTTGGGATCCAGGTGGATCCATTACTTGAGCACTATATGCCTAGCTTAATGGCTTTAAAGAAAGCGCTGCTAGGAAGACAACCCGGAAGTTTTAGAGAGTCATTTATTTCTGTTGTGTGCTTTTATTTAGTTTAAAAACAAAAATAAATAAAGAGGGGAACCTAAAACTTTTCAAAAAGAAAAGTGAAAGTGAGATAGATGAGCATTGTGAAAGTGGGGGACGTCCTTGAACTTTGTTCATGCCCATGAAAACTTTGTGAATCTCAATTACAGAAAATTTTCAACAAAAATAATTATCCCCTTGTACAATTCCATTGTATTATAAAAATAATGTGCCAAGGTTTGCCTTTAGGATGTTTTAGATGCTTGTTAGTTTGTACGGTGCAGGACAGAAACTTTGGCTGTAGTGTGTGATTTTACATTTTTTTCTGGAACGTCAAACGGTTCTGAAACTTTTTGCACTGTCTTTCTATACAAATTTTTTATTTTTCATAATTTTGGTAGAATTGTTGGAGTACCAGAGGTATGATGAATGTTCAGATTATTACAGACTGTTCTGTTTTAGACAGATTCTGTTTTTGATGCATAGTTTGCTTGTTTTGATGAAACTATCAAATTATATCAGTGGATTAATCCATGGAAAAGTTATACAACAGTAGCTATAATGCAAAAACAAAATATGAATTGGTTTGCAACAGTACTTAGAGTAGTGATTTGCTTTATTATACTAACGGATCTTACCGAGTTTTCTGTTGAAGTTTTGTGTGGATGAAGTGTTGGAAGATCGAGGAGGTCTCGATGTGAGAAGAAGGAAGAGAGGAAAGATCTCAAGCTTGGGGATGCCCGAGGCACCCCAAGTAAATATTCAAGGAGACTCAAGCATCTAAGCTTGGGGATGCCCCGGAAGGCATCCCCTCTTTCTTCAACAAGTATCGGTATGTTTTCGGATTCGTTTCGTTCATGCGATATGTGCAATCTTGGAGCGTCTGTTGCATTTAGTTTTCATATTTCTTATATGCACCATGCTGGTATGAGATAGTCCTTGTTTGATTTATAGAATGCTCTATGCACTTCACTTATATCTTTTGAGTATGGCTTTATAGAATGCTTCATGTGCTTCACTTATATTATTTGAAGTTTGGATTGCCTGTTTCTCTTTACATAGAAAACCGCCATTTGTAGAATGCCCTTTTGCTTCACTTATATTTGTTAGAGCGTGGGCATATATTTTGTAGAAAGATTTAAACTCTCTTGCTTCACTTATATCTATTTAGAGAGATGACAGAAATTGGTCATTCACATGGTTAGTCATAAAATCCTACATAAACTTGTAGATCACTGAATATGATATGTTTGATTCCTTGCAATAGTTTTGCGATATAAAGATGGTGATATTAGAGTCATGCTACTGGTTAGTTGTGGATTAGTAGAAATACTTGTGTTGAGGTTTGTGATTCCCGTAGCATGCACGTTGATACGTCTCCAACGTGTCTACAATTTTTGATTGCTCCATGGTATATTATCTACTGTTTTGGACATTATTGGGCTTTATTATCCACTTTCATATTATTTTTGGGACTAGCCTATTAACCGGAGGCCCAGCCCAGAATTGCTGTTTTTGCCTGTTTTAGGGTTTCGAAGAAAATGAATATCAAACGGAGTCCAAACGGAATGAAACCTTTGGAAACGTGATTTTATCATCAGATAAGATCCAGGAGAGTTGGACCCTTCGTCAAGAAAGCCACGAGGCGGTCACGAGGGTGGAGGGCGCGCCCCCTCTACCTCGTGGGCCCCTCGAAGCTCCACCGACGTACTTCTTCCTCCTATATATATCCACATACCCCCAAACAATCAGATATGGAGCCAAAAACCTAATTCCACCGCCGCAACTTTCTGTATCCACGAGATCCCATCTTGGGGCCCGTTCCGGAGCTCCGCCGGAGGGGGCATCGATCACGGAGGGCTTCTACGTCATCATCCAAGCGTCTCCGATGAAGTGTGAGTAGTTTACTTCAGACCTACGGGTCCATAGCTAGTAGCTAGATGGCTTATTCTCTCTTTTTTGATCTCAATACAATGTTCTCCCCCTCTCTCGTGGAGATCTATTCGATGTAATCTTCTTTTTGCGGTGTGTTTGTTGAGACCGATGAATTGTGGGTTTATGATCAAGTCTATCTATGAAAAATATTTGAATCTTCTCTGAATTCTTTTATGTATGATTGGTTATCTTTGCAAGTCTCTTCGAATTATCAGTTTGGTTTGGCCTACTAGATTGGTTGTTCTTGCCATGGGAGAAGTGCTTAGCTTTGGGTTCGATCTTGCGGTGTCCTTTCCCAGTGACAGAAGGGGCAGCAAGGCACGTATTGTATTGTTTCCATCGAGGATAACAAGATGGTTTTTTTTATCATATTGCATGAAACTATCCCTCTACATCATGTCATCTTGCTTAAGGCGTCACTCTGTTTTTAACTTAATACTCTAGATGCATGCTGGATAGCGGTCGATGAGTGGAGTAATAGTAGTAGATGCAGAATCGTTTCGGTCTACTTGTCTCGGACGTGATGCCTATATACATGATCATACCTAGATATTCTCATAACTATGCTCAATTCTGTCAATTGCTCAACAGTAATTTGTTCACCCACCGTAGAATACTTATGCTCTTGAGAGAAGCCACTAGTGAATCCTATGCCCCCCGGGTCTCTTTCTCATCATATCAATCTCCATCACTTTACTATTGCTTTGCTTTTACTTTTTACTTTGCATCTCTATACCAAAAATACCAAAAATATTATTTATCATCTCTATCGGATCTCACTTTCGTAAGTGACCGTGAAGGGATTGACAACCCCTAAGCGTGTTGGTTGTGTTGAGCTATTGTTTTTGTGTAGGTACAAGGGACTTGTGCGTGGCCTCCTACTGGATTGATACCTTGGTTCTCAAAAGCTGAGGAAAATACTTACGCTACTTTGCTGCATCATCCTCTCCTCTTCGGGGAAATCCAACGCAGTGCTCAAGAGGTAGCACACGTATGGTGAACCGTTATGTAACAAAGTCTGATACGTCTCCAACATATCTATAATTTTTGATTGCTCCATGCTATATTATCTACTGTTTTAGACATTATTGGGCTTTATTTTCCACTTTTATATTATTTTTGGGACTAACCTATTAACCGGAGGCCCAACCCAGAATTGCTGTTTTTGCCTGTTTTAGGGTTTTGAAGAAAACGAATATCAAATGGAGTCCAAACGGAATGAAACCTTCAGAAACGTGATTTTCTCATCACATAAGATCCAGGAGACTTGGACCCTCCGTCAAGAAAGCCACGAGATGCTCACGAGGGTAGGGGCGCCCCTCCTAGGGCGCGCCCCCTGCCTCGTGAGCCCCTCAAAGCTCCACCGACATACTTCTTCCTCCTATATATATCCACATACCCCCAAACAATTGGGGACGGAGCCAAAAACCTAATTCCACCGCCGCAACTTTCTGTATCCACGAGATCCCATCTTGGGGCCTGTCCCGGAGCTCCGCCGGAGGAGGCATCGATCACGGAGGGCTTCTACATCATCATCCAAGCCCCTTCGATGAAGTGTGAGTAGTTTACTTCAGACCTACGGGTCCATAGCTAGTAGCTAGATGTCTTCTTCTCTCTTTTTAGATCTCAATATAATGTTCTCCCCCTCTCTCGTGGAGATCTATTCGATGTAATCTTCTTTTTGCGGTGTGCTTGTTGAGACCGATGAATTGTGGGTTTATGATCAAGTCTATCTATGAATAATATTTGAATCTTCTCTGAATTCTTTTATGTATGATTGGTTATCTTTGCAAGTCTCTTTGAATTATCAGTTTGGTTTGGCCTACTAGATTGGTTGTTCTTGCCATGGGAGAAGTGCTTAGCTTTGGGTTCGATCTTGTGGTGTCATTTCCCAGTGACAGAAGGGGCAGCAAGGCACGTATTGTATTGTTGCCATCGAGGATAACAAGATGGTTTTTTATCATATTGCATGAAACTATCCCTCTACATCATGTCATCTTGCTTAAGGCGTCACTCTGTTTTTAACTTAATACTCTAGATGCATGCTGGATAGCGGTCGATGAGTGGAGTAATAGTAGTAGATGCAGGCAGGAGTCGGTCTACTTGTCTCGGACGTGATGCCTATATACATGATCATACCTAGATATTCTCATAACTATGCTCAATTTTGTCAATTGCTCAACAGTAATTTGTTCACCCACCGTAGAATACTTATGCTCTGGAGAGAAGCCACTAGTGAAACCTATGGCCCCCGGGTCTCTTTCTCATCATATCAATTTCCATCACTTTACTATTGCTTTGCTTTTACTTTGCTTTTACTTTATTTACTTTGCATCTCTATACCAAAAATACCAAAAAATATTATTTATCATCTCTACCAGATCTCACTTTCGTAAGTGACCGTAAAGGGATTGACAACCCCTAAGCGCGTTGGTTGCGTTGAGCTATTGTTTTTGTGTAGGTACGAGGGACTTGAGCGTAGCCTCCTACTGGATTGATACCTTGGTTCTCAAAAACTGAGGGAAATACTTATGCTACCTTGCTGCATCATCCCTTCCTCTTCGGGGAAATCCAATGCAGTGCTCAAGAGGTAGCAAGAAGAATTTCTGGCGTCGTTGCTGGGGAGTCTGCGCAGAAGTCAACATACCAAGTACCCATCCCAATCCCTATCTCCCACATTACATTCTTTGCCATTTTCCTCTTGTTTTCCTCTCCCCCACTTCACCCTTGCCGTTTTATTCGCCCTCTCTCTCTATCTTCCCTCTCTATTTGCCTCTTTTGCCCGTTTGCTCTTTGTTTGCTCGTGTGTTAGTTTGCTTGCTTGTCGTTATGGCTAGTTCTTTACCTTCTGCCTCTATGTATGAAATTGGGGATACTATTGTCGATAATAATTTTTATGCTCCTACTAAAGAACCCACTATCTCACATATACAAAGATTTCGTGTTGGTAGCGGTAATATTATTGGAAAAGGAGTTATTCAAGATTTATTTACTTGTGCCGGTGCTTTACCTTCTATGGGTAGTTCTATTCTTCATAGAACTAGTAGTCTTGCGGACGCTAGTGCCATGCTTGTAGTTAAACTTGAGAGGCAATTCATGCACTTGCAACCTTCTATACAAAGGATTTTCCTAGAATTTTCTAATATTGAGCATTCTTCTGTTAAGCGTGCCATTACTATCTTTTTGGCTCATGAGTTTTGATTCATAACTAAAGAGGCCAAAGAAATCTTTGCGCATTATAGGGTGGATGCTTGCCGTCCTCCCATAGATACTATCCTCTTTGATCAAGAAGAAATAATGCGTTTTCAATCTCTAGACTATGTTGCTTTCAATGAAAATCTTAGAAAAAGGGTTCCTACCAATGTTTTAGTTGATAGAATTTCTGAACTTAATGATGATTTATCTATTCGAGATAATGAATTGGGATATTCTCTTGAATATAGGCTCACAAAGTTCTGTCAAAAGAATGCTTATAATGATGAATTGGTTGTGCAATATGAAGGACCAAAGGAGGAACCTATACCTCCCAAGGTTGATCTTGGAGACTTTTGTCCCAACAAATTTAGCCCTTTTTATTACTTTTGCTTGCCTCAAAGAAAACTTGCTTCTGAACGTAGAGAATATGAAATGATTTTTAACAATCTATCTTATTATTATGGCAATACCTAGATCTATTCTTGCTTGTTATGCCTAGCTAGGGGCGTTAAACGATAGCGCTTGTTGGGAGGCAACCCAATTTTATTTTTAGTTCTTGCTTTTTTCTCCTGTTTAGTAATAAATAAATTATCTAGCCTCTGTTTTGGTTGTGTTTTTTGTGTTAATTAGTGTTTGTGCCAAGTAGAACCGTTGGGAAGACTTGGGGAAAGTCTTGTTGAACTTGCTGTAAAAAACAGAAACTTTAGCGCTCACGAGAACTGCTGTAATTTTTATTTAGAAAGTGATATTTAGTTAATTATTTTTGCAGATGATTAATAGATAAATTCCTCATGCCCAGCAATTTATTTTAGAATTTTTGGGGTTCCAGATCTTGCGCTAGCTGCAGATTAACACAGACTGTTCTGTTTTTGACAGATTCTGTTTTTCGTGTGTTGTTTGCTTATTTTGATGAATCTATGGCTAGTAAAATAGTTTATAATCCATAGAGAAGTTGGAATACAGTAGGTTTAACACCCATATAAATAAAGAATGAGTTCATTACAGTACCTTGAAGTGGTCTTTTGTTTTCTTTCGCTAACGAAGCTCACGAGTTTTCTACCTTAAGTTTTGTGTTGTGAAGTTTTCAAGTTTTGGGTAAGGATTTGATGGATTATGGAACAAGGAGTGGCAAGAGCCTAAGCTTGGGGATGCCCATGGCACCCCCAAGATAATCTAAGGACACCTAAAAGCCAAAGCTTGGGGATGCCCTGGAAGGCATCCCCTCTTTCGTCTACTTCTATCGGTAACTTTACTTGGAGCTATATTTTATTCACCACATGATATGTGTTTTGCTTGGAGCGTCTTTTATGATTTTAGTCTTTGCTTATTAGTTTACCACAATCATCCTTGCTGTACACACCTTTTGAGAGAGCCATACATGATTTGGAATTTGATAGAATACTCTATGTACTTCACTTATATCTTTTGAGCTTTATAGTTTTGCTCTAGTGCTTCACTTATATCTTTTAGAGCACGGTGGTGGATTTGTTTTATAGAAACTATTGATCTCTCATGCTTCACTTATATTATTTTGAGAGTCCTAATAGCATGGTAATTTGCTTAAAATCCTAATATGCTTGGTATGCAAGATTAATAATAAAACTTTCGTATGAGTGTGTTGAATACTAAGAAGAAATTGATGCTTGATAATTGTTTTGAGATATGAGGATGGTGATATTAGAGTCATGCTAGTTGAGTAGTTGTGAATTTGAGAAATGCTTGTGTTAAAATTTGGTGATTCCCATAGCATGCACGTATGGTGAACCGTTATGTGATGAAGTCGGAGCATAATTTATTTATTGATTGTCTTCCTTATGAGTGGCGGTCGGGGATGAGCGATGGTCTTTTCCTACCAATCTATCCCCCTAGGAGCATGTGCGTAATACTTTGCTTTGATAAGTTCTAGATTTTTGCAATAAGTATATGAGTTCTTTATGACTAATGTTGAGTCCATGGATTATACGCACTTTCCTTCCTTCCACCATTGCTAGCCTATCTAATACCGTGCATTTTTCACCGGTATCATACACCCACCAAATACCTTCCTCAAAACAGCCACCATACCTACCTATCATGGCATTTCCATAGCCATTTCGAGATATATTGCCATGCAACTTTCCACTGTTCCATTCATTATGACACGCTCCATCATTGTCATATTGCTGGCATGATCATGTAGTTGACATCGTATTTGTGGCAAAGCCACCATTCATAATTCTTTCATATATGTCACTCTTGATTCATTGCACATCCCAGTACACCGCCGGAGGCATACATATAGAGTCATATTTTGTTCTAAGAATCGAGTTGTAATTCATGAGTTGTAAGTAAATAAAAGTGTGATGATCATCATTATTAGAGCACTGTCCCAGTGAGGAAAGGATGATGGAGACTATGATTCCCCCACAAGTCGGGATGAGACTCCGGACGAAAAAAAGAGGCCATAAAAAGAAAGGAGAAAGGGCCAAATAAAAAAATGAGAGAAAAAGAGAGAAGGGACAATGTTACTATCCTTTTACCACACTTGTGCTTCAAAGTAGCACCGTGATCTTCATGATAAAGAGTCTCTCATTATGTCACTTTCATATACTAGTGGGAATTTTTCATTATAGAAATTGGCTTGTATATTCCAATGATGGGCTTCCTCAAAATGCCCTAGGTCTTCGTGAGCAAGCGAGTTGGATGCACACCCACTTAGTTTCTTTTGAGCTTTCATATACTTATAGCTCTAGTGCATCCGTTGCATGGCAATCCCTACTCACTCACATTGATATCTATTGATGGGCATCTCCATAGCCCATTGATACGCTAAGTTGATGTGGGACTATCTACTTCCTTTTTGTCTTCTCCACAACCACCATTCTATTCCACCTATAGTGCTATATCCATGGCTCACGCTCATGTATTGCGTGAAGATCGAAAAAGTTTTGAAAATGTCAAAAGTATGAAACAATTGCTTGGCTTGTCATCGGGGTTGTGCATGATTTAAATGCTTTGTGTGGTGAAGATAGAGCATAGCCAGACTATATGATTTTGTAGGGATAGCTTTCTTTGGCCATGATATTTTGAGAAGACATAATTGCTTTGTTAGTATGCTTGAAGTATTATTATTTTTATATCAATATGAACTTTTGTCTTGAATCTTTCGAATCTGAATATTCATACCACAATTAAGAAGATTTACATTGAAATTATGCCAAGTAGCACTCCGCATCAAAAATTCTGTTTTTATCATTTACCTACTCGAGGACGAGCAGGAATTAAGCTTGGGGATGCTTGATACGTCTCCAACGTATCTATAATTTTTTATTGCTCCATGCTATATTATCTACTGTTTTAGACATTATTGGGCTTTATTTTCCACTTTTATATTATTTTCGGGACTAACCTATTAACCGGAGGCCCAACCCAGAATTGCTGTTTTTGCCTGTTTTAGGGTTTTGAAGAAAACGAATATCAAATGGAGTCCAAACGGAATGAAACCTTCAGAAACGTGATTTTCTCATCACATAAGATCCAGGAGACTTGGACCCTCCGTCAAGAAAGCCACGAGATGCTCACGAGGGTAGGGGCGCCCCTCCTAGGGCGCGCCCCCTGCCTCGTGAGCCCCTCAAAGCTCCACCGACATACTTCTTCCTCCTATATATATCCACATACCCCCAAACGATCGGGGACGGAGCCAAAAACCTAATTCCACCGCCGCAACTTTCTGTATCCACGAGATCCCATCTTGGGGCCTGTTCCGGAGCTCCGCCGGAGGAGGCATCGATCACGGTGGGCTTCTACATCATCATCCAAGCCTCTCCGATGAAGTGTGAGTAGTTTACTTCAGACCTACGGGTCCATAGCTAGTAGCTAGATGGCTTCTTCTCTCTTTTTGGATCTCAATACAATATTCTCCTCCTCTCTCGTGGAGATCTATTCGATGTAATCTTCTTTTTGCGGTGTGTTTGTTGAGACCGATGAATTGTGGGTTTATGATCAAGTCTATCCATGAATAATATTTGAATCTTCTCTGAATTCTTTTATGTATGATTGGTTATCTTTGCAAGTCTCTTCGAATTATCAGTTTGGTTTGGCCTACTAGATTGGTTGTTCTTGCCATGGGAGAAGTGCTTAGCTTTGGGTTCAATCTTGCGGTGTCCTTTTCCAGTGACAGAAGGGGCAGCAAGGCACGTATTGTATTGTTGCCATCGAGGATAACAAGATGGGGTTTTTATCATATTGCATGAAACTATCCCTCTACATCATGTCATCTTGCTTAAGGCGTTACTCTGTTTTTAACTTAATACTCTAGATGCATGCTGGATAGCGGTCGATGAGTGGAGTAATAGTAGTAGATGCAGGCAGGAGTCGGTCTACTTGTCTCGGACGTGATGCCTATATACATGATCATACCTAGATATTCTCATAACTATGCTCAATTTTGTCAATTGCTCAACAGTAATTTGTTCACCCACCGTAGAATACTTATGCTCTGGAGAGAAGCCACTAGTGAAACCTATGGCCCCCGGGTCTCTTTCTCATCATATCAATTTCCATCACTTTACTATTGCTTTGCTTTTACTTTGCTTTTACTTTATTTACTTTGCATCTCTATACCAAAAATACCAAAAAATATTATTTATCATCTCTACCAGATCTCACTTTCGTAAGTGACCGTAAAGGGATTGACAACCCCTAAGCGCGTTGGTTGCGTTGAGCTATTGTTTTTGTGTAGGTACGAGGGACTCGAGCGTAGCCTCCTACTGGATTGATACCTTGGTTCTCCAAAACTGAGGGAAATACTTACGCTACTTTGCTGCATCATCCCTTCCTCTTCAGGGAAATCCAACGCAGTGCTCAAGAGGTAGCAGGAGCATGATTTATTTATTGATTGTCTTCCTTATCAGTGGCGATCGTGGACGAGCGATGGTCTTTTCCTACCAATGTATCCCCGTAGGAGCATGCGAAGAAGTATGTGAGTTCTTTATGACTAATGTTGAGTCCATGGATTATACACACTCTCACCCTTCCACCATTGCTAGCCTCTCTAGTATTGCGCAACTTTCGCTGGTACCTTAAACCCACCATATACCTTCCTCAAAACAGCCACCATACCTACCTATCATGACATTTTCATAGCCATTCCGAGATATATTGCCATGCAACTTCCATCATCATCATATACATGACTTGAGCATTCATTGTCATATTGCTTTGCATGATCGTAAGATAGCTAGCATGATGTTTTCATGGCTTGTCCATTTTTATGTCATTGCTACGCTAGATCATTGCACATCCCGGTACACCGCCGGAGGCATTCATATAGAGTCATATCTTTGTTCTAGTATCGAGTCATAAGTAAATAAAAGTGTGATGATCATCCTTATTAGAGCATTGCCCTAGTGAGGAAAGTATGATGGAGACTATGATTCCCCCACAAGTCGGGATGAGACTCCGGACGAAAAAAAGAAAAGAAAAAGTAGCACCATGTTCTTCATATAGAGAGTCTCTTGAGTTATCACTTTCATATACTAGTGGGAATTTTCATTATAGAGCTTGGCTTGTATATTCCGATGATGGGCTTCCTCAAATGCCCGAGGTCTTCATGGTCAAGCAAGGTTGATGCACACCCACTTAGTTTCTTTTTGAGCTTTCATACACTTATAGTGTTGGGGATCGTAGCCGAAATTTAAAATTTTCTACGCATCACCAAGATCAATCTATGGAGTCATCTAGCAATGAGAGGGAGAGGAGTGCATCTACATACCCTTGTAGATCGCGAGCGGAAGCGTTCAAGAGAACGGGGTTGATGGAGTCGTACTCGTCGTGATCCAAATCACAGATGATCCTAGCGCCGAACGGACGGCACCTCCGCGTTCAACACACGTACGGAGCGAGGATGTCTCCCGCGCCTTGATCCAGCAAGGAGGAGGGAGAGGTTGAGGAAGAGGGCTCCAACAGCAGCACAACGGCATGGTGGTGGTGGAGCAGCAGTACTCCGGCAGGGCTTCGCCAAGCTCTCGCGGAGGAGGAGAGGTGTTGGGGAGGGGAGGGGCTGCGCCTTGGATGTGGTATGCAGCCCTCCCCTTACCCCTCTATTTATAGGGGAAGGAGGAAGGGGGCGGCCCCCTCTAGATGAGATCTAGAGGGGGGCGGCGACCAAGGGGAGGGGGCTTGCCCCCCAAGCAAGGGGGGCGCCCCCCTTAGGGTTTCCCCCCAACCCTAGGCAGATGTGCCCAGCCCATGTAGGGCTGGTTCCCTTTCCTCTACGACCCATTAGGCCCTCCGAGAGAGGTGGCCCCTCCCGGTGGACCCCCGGAACCCCTCCGGTGGCCCCGGTACAATACCGATATGCCCCCGAACCTTTCTGGTGACCGTATGACAACTTCCTACATATAAATCTTCACCTCCGGACCATTCCGGAACTCCTCGTTACGTCCGGGATCTCATCCGGGACTCCGAACAACATTCAGTAATCACATACAAGTCTTCCTAATAACCCTAGCATCATCAAACCTTAAGTGTGTAGACCCTACGGGTTCGGGAACCATGCAGACATGACCGAGACAACTCTCAGGCCAATAACCAACAGCAGGATCTGGATACCCATGTTGGCTCCCACATGTTCCACGATGATCTCATCGGATGAACCACGATGTCGAGGATTCAAGCAATCCCGTATACAATTTCCTTTGTCAATCGGTACGTTACTTGCCCGAGATTCGATCGTTGGTATCCCAATACCTCATTCAATCTCGTTACCGGCAAGTCACTTTACTCGTTCCGTAATGCATGATCCCATGACCAACTACTTAGTCACATTGAGCTCATTATGATGATGCATTACCGAGTGGGCCCAGAGATACCTCTCCGTTATACGGAGTGACAAATCCCAGTCTCGATTCATGCCCACCCAACAGATACTTTCGGAGATACCTGTAGTGCACCTTTATAGCCACCCAATTACGTTGTGACGTTTGGTACACCCAAAGCACTCCTACGATATCCGGGAGTTGCACAATCTCATGGTCTAAGGAAATGATACTTGACATTCAGAAAAGCTCTAGCAGACGAACTACATGATCTTGTGCTATGCTTAGTATTGGGTCTTGTCCATCACATTATTCTCCTAATGATGTGATCCCGTTATCAATGACATCCAATGTTCTGCCTCCGAGGCTGCCATGTACTCCGCTTCACATGTAGATTCCGCCACGACGCTTTGCTTGCAACTGCACCAGCTGACTGCCCCACCATTCAAAATATACACGTATCCGGTTTGTGACTTAGAGTCATCCAGATTTGTGTCGAAGCTAGCATCGACGTAACCCTTTGCGACGAGCTCTTCATCACCTCCATAAACAAGAAACATATCCTTAGTCCTTTTCAGGTACTTCAGGATATTCTTGACCGCTGTCCAGTGTTCCATGCCGGGATTACTTTGGTACCTTCCTACCAAACTTACGGCAAGGTTTACATCAGGTCTGGTACACAACATGGCATACATAATAGACCCTATGGCTGAGGCATAGGGGACGACACTCATCTTTTCTCTATCTTCTGTCGTGGTCGGGCATTGAGCCGTGCTCAATCTCGTACCTTGCAACACAGGCAAGAACCCCTTCTTTGACTGATGCATATTAAACTTCTTCAATATCTTGTCAAGGCACGTACTCTGTGAAAGACCAATGAGGCGTCTCGATCTATCTCTATAGATCTTGATGCCTAATATATAAGCAGCTTCTCCAAGATCCTTCATTGAAAAACACTTGTTCAAGTAGGCCTTTATGCTTTCCAAGAATTCTATACCATTTCCCATGAATAGTATGTCATCCACATATAATACGAGAAATGCTACAGAGCTCCCACTCACTTTCTTGTAAACACAGGCTTCTCCATAAGTCTGCGTAAACCCAAACACTTTGATCATCTCATCAAATCGAATGTTCCAACTCCGAGATGCTTGCACCAGCCCATAGATTGAGCGTTGGAGCTTGCACACCTTGTCAGCATTCTTAGGATCGACAAAACCTTCCGGCTGCATCATATAAAATTCTTCCTTAAGGAAACCATTAAGGAATGCCGTTTTGACGTCCATTTGCCATATCTCATAATCATAGAATGCGGCAATTGCTAACATGATTTGGACGGACTTCAACTTTGCTACGGGTGAGAAAGTATCATCGTAGTCAACCCCTTGAACTTGTCGATAACCCTTAGCGACAAGCCGAGCCTTATAGATGGTCACATTACCATCCGCGTGTGTCCTCTTTTTAAAGATCCATTTATTTTCTATGGCTCGCCGATCAACGGGCAAGTCAGTCAAAGTCCATACTTCGTTTTCATACATGGATCCTATCTCGGATTTCATGGCTTCCAGCCATTTGTCGGAATCTGGGCCCACCATCACTTCTTCATAGTTCAAAGGTTCACCATTGTCCAACAACATGATTTCCAGGATAGGGTTGTCGTACCACTCTGGTGCGGAACGTGTCCTTGTGGACCTACGAAGTTTAGTAGCAACTTGATCTGAAGTTTCATGATCATCATCATTAACTTCCTCTCTAGTCGGTGCAGGCACCTCAGGAACATTTTCCTGAGCTGCGCCACTCTCCGGTTCAAGAGGCAATACTTCATCAAGTTCTACTTTCCTCCCACTTACTTCTTTAGAGAGAAACTCTTTCTCTAGAAAGGATCCATTCTTGGCAACAACGATTTTGCCTTCGGATCTGAGGTAGAAGGTATACCCAATAGTTTCTTTAGGGTATCCTATGAAGACGCATTTTTCCGATTTGGGTTCGAGCTTTTTAGGTTGAAGTTTCTTCACATAAGCATCGCATCCCCAAACTTTTAGAAACGACAGCTTAGGTTTCTTCCCAAACCATAATTCATACGGTGTCGTCTCAACGGATTTTGACGGAGCCCTGTTTAAAGTGAATGCGGCAGTCTCTAAAGCATAGCCCCAAAATGACAGCGGTAGATCGGTAAGAGACATCATAGATCACACCATATCCAATAGAGTGCGATTACGACGTTCGGACACACCATTACGCTGAGGTGTTCCAGGCGGCGTGAGTTGTGAAACTACTCCACATTTCCTTAAGTGCGTGCCAAATTCGTGACTCAAATATTCTCCCTCACGATCTGATCGTAAGAACTTGATTTTCCTGTCACATTGATTCTCAACCTCACTCTGAAATTCCTTGAACTTTTCAAAGGTCTCAGACTTGTGTTTCATTAAGTAGACATACCCATATCTACTCAAGTCATCAGTGAGGGTGAGAACATAACGATAGCCACCGCGAGCCTCAACACTCATTGGACCATACACATTAGTATGTATGATTTCCAATAAGTTGGTTGCTCGCTCCATTGTTCCGGAGAACGGAGTCTTGGTCATTTTGCCCATGAGGCATGGTTCGCACGTGTCAAATGATTCATAATCAAGAGACTCCAAAAGTGCATCTGCATGGAGTTTCTTCATGCGTTTGACACCAATGTGACCAAGGCAGCAGTGCCACAAGTATGTGGGACTATCATTATCAACCTTACATCTTTTGGTATTCACACTATGAATATGTATAACATCACGTTCGAGATTAAATAAGAATAAACCATTGACCAGCGGTGCATGACCATAAAACACATCTCTCATATAAATAGAACAACCATTATTCTCGGATTTAAATGAGTAGCCATCTCATATTAAATGAGATCCTGATACAATGTTCATGCTCAAAGCTGGCACTAAATAACAATTATTGAGGTTTAACACTAATCCCATAGGTAAATGTAGAGGTAGCGTGCCGACGGCGATCACATCGACCTTGGAACCATTCCCGACGCGCATCGTCACCTCGTCCTTCTCCAGTCGCCGCTTATTCCACAGCTCCTGTTTTGAGTTACAAATATGAGCAACCGCACCGGTATCAAATACCCAGGAGATACTACGAGTACTGGTAAGGTACACATCAATAAAATGTATATCACATATACCTTTGGTGTTGCCGGCCTTCTTATCCGCTAAGTACTTGGGCCAGTTCCGCTTCCAGTGACCACTTCCCTTGCAATAAAAACACTCAGTCTCGGGCTTGGGTCCATTCTTTGGCTTCTTCCCGGCAGCTTGCTTACCGGGCGCGACAACTCCCTTGCCGTCCTCCTTGAAGTTCTTTTTACCCTTGCCTTTGTTGAACTTAGTGGTTTTATTCACCATCAACACTTGATGTTCCTTTTTGATTTCTACCTCCGCTGATTTCAGCATTGAATATACCTCAGGAATGGTCTTCTCCATCCCCTGCATATTGAAGTTCATCACAAAGCTCTTGTAGCTAGGTGGGAGCGACTGAAGGATTCTGTCAACGACCGCATCATCCAGGAGATTAACTCCCAGCTGAGACAAGCGGTTGTGCAACCCAGACATTTTGAGTATGTGCTCGCTGACGGAACTATTCTCCTCCATCTTACAACTGTAGAACTTGTCGGAGACATCATATCTCTCGACCTGGGCATGAGCTTGGAAAACCATTTTCAGCTCTTGGAACATCTCATATGCTCTGTGTTGCTCAAAACACTTCTGGAGCCCCGGTTCTAAGCTGTAAAGCATGCCGCACTGAACCGGGGAGTAATCATCAACACGGGACTGCCAAGTGTTCATAACGTCTTGGTTTGCTGGGGGTGGTGCTTCACCTAGCGGTGCTTCAAGGACATATGCTTTATTGGCAGCTATGAGGATGATCCTCAAGTTCCGGACCCAGTCCGTATAGTTTCCACCATCGTCTTTCAACTTGGTTTTCTCTAGGAATGCATTGAAGTTGAGGACAACATTAGCGTGGGCCATTTGATCTACAAGACATATTGTAAAGATTTTAGACTAAGTTCATGATAATTAAGTTCATCTAATCAAATTATTTAATGAATTCCCACTCAGATAGACATCCCTCTAGTCATCTAAGTGATACATGATCCGATTCAACTAGGCCGTGTCCGATCATCACGTGAGACGGACTAGTCATCATCGGTGAACATCTTCATGTTGATCGTATCTTCTATACGACTCATGTTCGACCTTTCGGTCTTCCGTGTTCCGAAGCCATGTCTGTACATGCTTGGCTCGTCAAGTCAACCTAAGTGTTTTGCATGTGTAAATCTGGCTTACACCCATTGTATGCGAATGTTAGAACCTATCACACCCGATCATCACGTGGTGCTTCGGAACAACGGATCTTAGCAACGATGCACAGTTAGGGGGAACACTTTCTTGAAATTATTGCGAGGGATCATCTTATTTATGCTACCGCCGTTCTAAGCAAATAAGATGTAAAACATGGTAAACATCACATGCAATCAAATAGTGACATGATATGACCAATATCATTTTGCTCCTTTTGATCTCCATCTTCGGGGCGCCATGATCATCATCGTCACCGACATGACACCATGATCTCCATCATCATGATCTCCATCATCGTGTCTTCATGAAGTTGTCTCGTCAACTATTACTTCTACTACTATGGCTAACGGTTAGCGATAAGGTAAAGTAATTACATGACGTATAAGTTGACATGTAGGTCATAAATAAATTAAGACAACTCCTATGGCTCCTGCCGGTTGTCATACTCATCGACATGCAAGTCGTGATTCCTATTACAAGAACATGATCAATCCCATACATCACATATATCATTCATCATATCCTTTTGGCCATATCACATCACACGACATATGCTGCAAAAACAAGTTAGACGTCCTCTAATTATTGTTGCAAGTTTTTACGTGGCTGCTATAGGTTTCTAGCAAGAACATTTCTTACCTACGCCAAAAACCACAACGTGATATGACAATTTCTATTTACCCTTCATAAGGACCCTTTTCATCGAATCTGATCCGACTAAAGTGGGAGAGACAGACACCCGCTAGCCACCTTATGCAACTAGTGTATGTCAGTCGGTGGAACCAGTCTCTCGTAAGCGTACGTGTAAGGTCGGTCCGGGCCGCTTCATCCTACGATGCCGCCGAATCAAGATAAGACTAGTAACGGCAAGTAAATTTACAAAATCGACGCCCACAACAACTTGTGTTCTACTCGTGCATAGAAACTACGCATAGACCTAGCTCATGATGCCACTGTTGGGGATCGTAGCAGAAATTTAATATTTTCTATGCATCACCAAGATCAATCTATGGAGTCATCTAGCAACGAGAGGGAGAGGGGTGCATCTACGTACCCTTGTAGATCGCGAGCGGAAGCGTTCAAGAGAACGGGGTTGATGGAGTCGTACTCGTCGTGATCCAAATCACCGATGATCCTAGCACCGAACGGACGGCACCTCCGCGTTCAACACACGTACGGAGAGAGGACGTCTCCCGTGCCTTCATCCAGCAAGAAGGAGGGAGAGGTTGAGGAAGAGGACTCCAACAGCAGCACGACGGCGTGGTTGTGGTGGAGCAGCAGTACTCCGGCAGGGCTTCGCCAAGCTCTTGCGGAGGAGGAGAGGTGTTGGGGAGCGGAGGGGCTACGCCTTGGATGTGGTATGCAGCCATCCCCTTGCCCCTCTATTTATAGGGGAAGGAGGAAGGGGGCCGGCCCCCTCTAGATGAGATCTAGAGGGGGGGCGGCCAAGGGGAGGGGGCTTGCCCCCCAAGCAAGGGGGACGCCCCCCTTAGGGTTTCCCCCCAACCCTAGGCGCATGGGCCCAAGGGGGGATGCGCCCAGCCCATGTAGGGCTGGTTCCCTTTCCTCTACGGCCCATTAGGCCCTCCGAGAGAGGTGGCCCCTCCCGGTGGACCCCCGGAACCCCTCCGGTGGCCCCGGTACAATACCGATATGCCCCCGAACCTTTCCGGTGACCGTATGACAACTTCCTACATATAAATCTTCACCTCCGGACCATTCCGGAACTCCTCGTTACGTCTGGGATCTCATCCGGGACTCCGAACAACATTCGGTAATCACATAAATGTCTTCCTAATAACCCTAGCATCATCAAACCTTAAGTGTGTAGACCCTACGGGTTCGGGAACCATGCAGACATGACCGAGACAACTCTCAGGCCAATAACCAACAGCAGGATCTGGATACCCATGTTGGCTCCCACATGTTCCACGATGATCTCATCGGATGAACCACGATGTCGAGGATTCAAGCAATCCCGTATACAATTTCCTTTGTCAATCGGTACGTTACTTGCCCGAGATTCGATCGTTGGTATCCCAATACCTCATTCAATCTCGTTACCGGCAAGTCACTTTACTCGTTCCGTAATGCATGATCCCATGACCAACTACTTAGTCACATTGAGCTCATTATGATGATGCATTACCGAGTGGGCCCAGAGATACCTCTCCGTTATACGGAGTGACAAATCCCAGTCTCGATTCATGCCCACCCAACAGATACTTTCAGAGATACCTGTAGTGCACCTTTATAGCCACCCAATTACGTTGTGACGTTTGGTACACCCAAAGCACTCCTACGATATCCGGGAGTTGCACAATCTCATGGTCTAAGGAAATGATACTTGACATTCAGAAAAGCTCTAGCAGACGAACTACATGATCTTGTGCTATGCTTAGTATTGGGTCTTGTCCATCACATTATTCTCCTAATGATGTGATCCCGTTATCAATGACATCCAATGTTCTGCCTCCGAGGCTGCCATGTACTCCGCTTCACATGTAGATTCCGCCACGACGCTTTGCTTGCAACTGCACCAGCTGACTGCCCCACCATTCAAAATATACACGTATCCGGTTTGTGACTTAGAGTCATCCAGATTTGTGTCGAAGCTAGCATCGACGTAACCCTTTGCGACGAGCTCTTCATCACCTCCATAAACAAGAAACATATCCTTAGTCCTTTTCAGGTACTTCAGGATATTCTTGACCGCTGTCCAGTGTTCCATGCCGGGATTACTTTGGTACCTTCCTACCAAACTTACGGCAAGGTTTACATCAGGTCTGGTACACAACATGGCATACATAATAGACCCTATGGCTGAGGCATAGGGGACGACACTCATCTTTTCTCTATCTTCTGTCGTGGTCGGGCATTGAGCCGTGCTCAATCTCGTACCTTGCAACACAGGCAAGAACCCCTTCTTTGACTGATGCATATTAAACTTCTTCAATATCTTGTCAAGGCACGTACTCTGTGAAAGACCAATGAGGCGTCTCGATCTATCTCTATAGATCTTGATGCCTAATATATAAGCAGCTTCTCCAAGATCCTTCATTGAAAAACACTTGTTCAAGTAGGCCTTTATGCTTTCCAAGAATTCTATACCATTTCCCATGAATAGTATGTCATCCACATATAATACGAGAAATGCTACAGAGCTCCCACTCACTTTCTTGTAAACACAGGCTTCTCCATAAGTCTGCGTAAACCCAAACACTTTGATCATCTCATCAAATCGAATGTTCCAACTCCGAGATGCTTGCACCAGCCCATAGATTGAGCGTTGGAGCTTGCACACCTTGTCAGCATTCTTAGGATCGACAAAACCTTCCGGCTGCATCATATACAATTCTTCCTTAAGGAAACCATTAAGGAATGCCGTTTTGACGTCCATTTGCCATATCTCATAATCATAGAATGCGGCAATTGCTAACATGATTTGGACGGACTTCAACTTTGCTACGGGTGAGAAAGTATCATCGTAGTCAACCCCTTGAACTTGTCGATAACCCTTAGCGACAAGCCGAGCCTTATAGATGGTCACATTACCATCCGCGTGTGTCCTCTTTTTAAAGATCCATTTATTTTCTATGGCTCGCCGATCAACGGGCAAGTCAGTCAAAGTCCATACTTCGTTTTCATACATGGATCCTATCTCGGATTTCATGGCTTCCAGCCATTTGTCGGAATCTGGGCCCACCATCACTTCTTCATAGTTCAAAGGTTCACCATTGTCCAACAACATGATTTCCAGGATAGGGTTGTCGTACCACTCTGGTGCGGAACGTGTCCTTGTGGACCTACGAAGTTTAGTAGCAACTTGATCTGAAGTTTCATGATCATCATCATTAACTTCCTCTCTAGTCGGTGCAGGCACCTCAGGAACATTTTCCTGAGCTGCGCCACTCTCCGGTTCAAGAGGCAATACTTCATCAAGTTCTACTTTCCTCCCACTTACTTCTTTAGAGAGAAACTCTTTCTCTAGAAAGGATCCATTCTTGGCAACAACGATTTTGCCTTCGGATCTGAGGTAGAAGGTATACCCAATAGTTTCTTTAGGGTATCCTATGAAGACGCATTTTTCCGATTTGGGTTCGAGCTTTTCAGGTTGAAGTTTCTTCACATAAGCATCGCATCCCCAAACTTTTAGAAACGACAGCTTAGGTTTCTTCCCAAACCATAATTCATACGGTGTCGTCTCAACGGATTTTGACGGAGCCCTATTTAAAGTGAATGCGGCAGTCTCTAAAGCATAGCCCCAAAATGACAGCGGTAGATCGGTAAGAGACATCATAGATCACACCATATCCAATAGAGTGCGATTACGACGTTCGGACACACCATTACACTGAGGTGTTCCAGGCGGCGTGAGTTGTGAAACTACTCCACATTTCCTTAAGTGCGTGCCAAATTCGTGACTCAAATATTCTCCCTCACGATCTGATCGTAAGAACTTGATTTTCCTGTCACGTTGATTCTCAACCTCACTCTGAAATTCCTTGAACTTTTCAAAGGTCTCAGACTTGTGTTTCATTAAGTAGACATACCCATATCTACTCAAGTCATCAGTGAGGGTGAGAACATAACGATAGCCACCGCGAGCCTCAACACTCATTGGACCGTACACATTAGTATGTATGATTTCCAATAAGTTGGTTGCTCGCTCCATTGTTTCGGAGAACGGAGTCTTGGTCATTTTGCCCATGAGGCATGGTTCGCACGTGTCAAATGATTCATAATCAAGAGACTCCAAAAGTGCATCTGCATGGAGTTTCTTCATGCGTTTGACACCAATGTGACCAAGGCAGCAGTGCCACAAGTATGTGGGACTATCATTATCAACCTTACATCTTTTGGTATTCACACTATGAATATGTATAACATCACGTTCGAGATTAAATAAGAATAAACCATTGACCAGCGGTGCATGACCATAAAACACATCTCTCATATAAATAGAACAACCATTATTCTCGGATTTAAATGAGTAGCCATCTCGTATTAAATGAGATCCTGATACAATGTTCATGCTCAAAGCTGGCACTAAATAACAATTATTGAGGTTTAACACTAATCCCATAGGTAAATGTAGAGGTAGCGTGCCGACGGCGATCACATCGACCTTGGAACCATTCCCGACGCGCATCGACACCTCGTCCTTCTCCAGTCGCCGCTTATTCCGCAGCTCCTGTTTTGAGTTACAAATATGAGCAACCGCACCGGTATCAAATACCCAGGAGATACTACGAGTACTGGTAAGGTACACATCAATAAAATGTATATCACATATACCTTTGGTGTTGCCGGCCTTCTTATCCGCTAAGTACTTGGGCCAGTTCCGCTTCCAGTGACCACTTCCCTTGCAATAAAAACACTCAGTCTCGGGCTTGGGTCCATTCTTTGGCTTCTTCCCGGCAGCTTGCTTACCGGGCGCGACAACTCCCTTGCCGTCCTCCTTGAAGTTCTTTTTACCCTTGCCTTTGTTGAACTTAGTGGTTTTATTCACCATCAACACTTGATGTTCCTTTTTGATTTCTACCTCCGCTGATTTCAGCATTGAATATACCTCAGGAATGGTCTTCTCCATCCCCTGCATATTGAAGTTCATCACAAATCTCTTGTAGCTAGGTGGGAGCGACTGAAGGATTCTGTCAACGACCGCATCATCCAGGAGATTAACTCCCAGCTGAGACAAGCGGTTGTGCAACCCAGACATTTTGAGTATGTGCTCGCTGACGGAACTATTCTCCTCCATCTTACAACTGTAGAACTTGTCGGAGACATCATATCTCTCGACCTGGGCATGAGCTTGGAAAACCATTTTCAGCTCTTGGAACATCTCATATGCTCTGTGTTGCTCAAAACACTTCTGGAGCCCCGGTTCTAAGCTGTAAAGCATGCCGCACTGAACCGGGGAGTAATCATCAACACGGGACTGCCAAGTGTTCATAACGTCTTGGTTTGCTGGGGGTGGTGCTTCACCTAGCGGTGCTTCAAGGACATATGCTTTATTGGCAGCTATGAGGATGATCCTCAAGTTCCGGACCCAGTCCGTATAGTTTCCACCATCGTCTTTCAACTTGGTTTTCTCTAGGAATGCATTGAAGTTGAGGACAACATTAGCGTGGGCCATTTGATCTACAAGACATATTGTAAAGATTTTAGACTAAGTTCATGATAATTAAGTTCATCTAATCAAATTATTTAATGAATTCCCACTCAGATAGACATCCCTCTAGTCATCTAAGTGATACATGATCCGATTCAACTAGGCCGTGTCCGATCATCACGTGAGACGGACTAGTCATCATCGGTGAACATCTTCATGTTGATCGTATCTTCTATACGACTCATGTTCGACCTTTCGGTCTTCCGTGTTCCGAAGCCATGTCTGTACATGCTTGGCTCGTCAAGTCAACCTAAGTTTTTTGCATGTGTAAATCTGGCTTACACCCATTGTATGCGAATGTTAGAACCTATCACACCCGATCATCACGTGGTGCTTCGGAACAACGGATCTTAGCAACGATGCACAGTTAGGGGGAACACTTTCTTGAAATTATTGCGAGGGATCATCTTATTTATGCTACCGCCGTTCTAAGCAAATAAGATGTAAAACATGGTAAACATCACATGCAATCAAATAGTGACATGATATGACCAATATCATTTTGCTCCTTTTGATCTCCATCTTCGGGGCGCCATGATCATCATCGTCACCGACATGACACCATGATCTCCATCATCATGATCTCCATCATCGTGTCTTCATGAAGTTGTCTCGTCAACTATTACTTCTACTACTATGGCTAACGGTTAGCGATAAGGTAAAGTAATTACATGACGTATAAGTTGACATGTAGGTCATAAATAAATTAAGACAACTCCTATGGCTCCTGCCGGTTGTCATACTCATCGACATGCAAGTCGTGATTCCTATTACAAGAACATGATCAATCCCATACATCACATATATCATTCATCATATCCTTTTGGCCATATCACATCACACGGCATATGCTGCAAAAACAAGTTAGACGTCCTCTAATTATTGTTGCAAGTTTTTACGTGGCTGCTATAGGTTTCTAGCAAGAACATTTCTTACCTACGCCAAAAACCACAACGTGATATGACAATTTCTATTTACCCTTCATAAGGACCCTTTTCATCGAATCTGATCCGACTAAAGTGGGAGAGACAGACACCCGCTAGCCACCTTATGCAACTAGTGTATGTCAGTCGGTGGAACCAGTCTCTCGTAAGCGTACGTGTAAGGTCGGTCCGGGCCGCTTCATCCTACGATGCCGCCGAATCAAGATAAGACTAGTAACGGCAAGTAAATTTACAAAATCGACGCCCACAACAACTTGTGTTCTACTCGTGCATAGAAACTACGCATAGACCTAGCTCATGATGCCACTGTTGGGGATCGTAGCAGAAATTTAATATTTTCTATGCATCACCAAGATCAATCTATGGAGTCATCTAGCAACGAGAGGGAGAGGGGTGCATCTACGTACCCTTGTAGATCGCGAGCGGAAGCGTTCAAGAGAACGGGGTTGATGGAGTCGTACTCGTCGTGATCCAAATCACCGATGATCCTAGCACCGAACGGACGGCACCTCCGCGTTCAACACACGTACGGAGAGAGGACGTCTCCCGTGCCTTCATCCAGCAAGAAGGAGGGAGAGGTTGAGGAAGAGGACTCCAACAGCAGCACGACGGCGTGGTGGTGGTGGAGCAGCAGTACTCCGGCAGGGCTTCGCCAAGCTCTTGCGGAGGAGGAGAGGTGTTGGGGAGCGGAGGGGCTGCGCCTTGGATGTGGTATGCAGCCATCCCCTTGCCCCTCTATTTATAGGGGAAGGAGGAAGGGGGCCGGCCCCCTCTAGATGAGATCTAGAGGGGGGGGCGGCCAAGGGGAGGGGGCTTGCCCCCCAAGCAAGGGGGACGCCCCCCTTAGGGTTTCCCCCCAACCCTAGGCGCATGGGCCCAAGGGGGGATGCGCCCAGCCCATGTAGGGCTGGTTCCCTTTCCTCTACGGCCCATTAGGCCCTCCGAGAGAGGTGGCCCCTCCCGGTGGACCCCCGGAACCCCTCCGGTGGCCCCGGTACAATACCGATATGCCCCCGAACCTTTCCGGTGACCGTATGACAACTTCCTACATATAAATCTTCACCTCCGGACCATTCCGGAACTCCTCGTTACGTCCGGGATCTCATCCGGGACTCCGAACAACATTCGGTAATCACATAAATGTCTTCCTAATAACCCTAGCGTCATCGAACCTTAAGTGTGTAGACCCTACGGGTTCGGGAACCATGCAGACATGACCGAGACAACTCTCCGGCCAATAACCAATAGCGGGATCTGGATACCCATGTTGGCTCCCACATGTTCCACGATGATCTCATCGGATGAACCACGATGTCGAGGATTCAAGCAATCTCGTATACAATTCCCTTTGTCAATCGGTACGTTACTTGCCCGAGATTCGATCGTCGGTATCCCAATACCTCGTTCAATCTCGTTACCGGCAAGTCACTTTACTCGTTCTGTAATGCATGATCCCGTGACCAACTACTTAGTCACACTGAGCTCATTATGATGATGCATTATCGAGTGGGCCCAGAGATACCTCTCCGTCATACGGAGTGACAAATCCCAGTCTCGATTCATGCCCACCCAACAGACACTTTCGGAGATACCTGTAGTGCACCTTTATAGCCACCCAGTTACGTTGTGACGTTTGGTACACCCAAAGCACTCCTACGGTATCCGGGAGTTGCACAATCTCATGGTCTAAGGAAATGATACTTGACATTCAGAAAAGCTCTAGCAGACGAACTACACGATCTTGTGCTATGCTTAGGATTGGGTCTTGTCCATCACATCATTCTCCTAATGATGTGATCCCGTTATCAATGACATCCAATGTCCATGGTCAGGAACCGTAACCATCTATTGATCAACAAGCTAGTCAACTAGAGGCTCACTAGGGACATGTTGTGGTCTATGTATTCACACATGTATTACGATTTCCGGATAACACAATTATAGCATGAACAATAGACAATTATCATGAACAAGGAAATATAATAATAACCATTTTATTATTGCCTCTAGGGCATATTTCCAACATATAGCTCTAGTGCATCCGTTGCATGGCAATCCCTACTCACTCATAATGATATCTATTAATGGGCATCTCCATAGCCCATTGATACGCCTAATTGATGTGAGACTTTCTCCCTTTTTGTCTTCTCCACACAACCTCCACCATCATATTCTATTCCACCTATAATGCTATATCCACGGCTCACTCTCATGTATTGCGTGAAAGTTGAAAAGGTTTGAGAACATCAAAAGTATGAAACAATTGCTTGGCTTGTCATCGGGGTTGTGCATGATTTGAATATTTTGTGTGGTGAAGATGGAGCATAGCCAGACTATATGATTTTGTAGGGATAACTTTCTTTAGCCATGTTATTTTGAAAATACATGATTGATTTATTAGTATGCTTGAAGTATTATTATCTTAATGTCAAATGATAGACTATTGCTTTGAGTCACTCGTGTCTTAATATTCATGCCATGATTAGATTACATGATCAAGATTATGCTAGGTAGCATTCCACATCAAAAATTATCTTTTTTATCATTTGCTTACTCGAGGACGAGCAGGAATTAAGCTTGGGGATGCTGATATGTCTCCGTCGTATCTATAATTTTTGATTGTTCCATGCCAATATTCTACAACTTTCATATACTTTTGGCAAATTTTTATACTATTTTTGGGACTAACATGTTGATCCAGTGCCCAGTGCCAGTTCCTGTTTGTTGCATGTTTTTTGTTTCGCAGTAAATCCATATCAAACGGAGTCCAAATGGGATAAAAACTGATGAATATTTTTTTGGAATACATGTCATTTTTGGGAAGAAAAATCAATGCAAGATGATGCCTGAGGGGGCCACAAGGTAGGGGCACGCCCCAGGGGGGCAGGCGCGCCCTGGGCCCTCGTGGCCACCCCATAAGGCGGTTGATGCCCTTATTTCGCCGCAAAAAGCTAATATCCGGATAGAGATCGTGTTAAAATTTCAGCCCAATCGGAGTTACGGATCTTCGAGAATATAAGAAACGGTGAAAGGGCAGAATCTGAGAACGCAGAAACAGAGAGAGACAGAGAGACATATCCAATCTCGGAGGGGCTCTCGCCCCTCCCATGCCATGGAGACCAAGGACCAGAGGGGAAACCCTTCTCCCATCTAGGGAGGAGGTCAAGGAAGAATAAGAAGAAGGGGGCCCCTCTCCCCCTCTCTTTCGGTGGCGCCGGAACACCGCCGGGGCCATTATCATCACCGCAATCTTCACCAACAACTTCACCGCCATCATCACCAACTCTTCCCCCCTCTATGCAGCGGTGTAACCCCTCTTTTACCCGCTGTAGTCTCTACTTAAACATGGTGCTCAATGCTATATATTATTTCCCAATGATGTATGGCTATCCTATGATATTTGAGTTGATCCGTTTTGTCCTATGTGCTATTTGATGATCGTGATTGGTTTGAGTTGCATGTTTTATTATTGGTGCTGTCCTATGGTGCTCTCCGTGTTGCGCAAGCATGAGGGATCCCCGCTGTAGGGTTTGCAATATGTTCATGATTTTCTTATGGTGGGTGGCGTGAGTGACAGAAGCACATACCCGAGTAAGTAGGTTGTTGCGTATGGGATAAAGATGACTTGATACTTTAATGCTATGGTTGGGTTTTACCTTAATGATCTTTAGTAGTTGTGGACGCTTGCTAGAGTTCCAATCATAAGTGCATATGATCCAAGTAGAGAAAGTATGTTAGCTTATGCCTCACCCTCAAATAAAATTGCAATAATGATTACCGGTCTAGTTATCGATTGCCTAGGGACAAATAACTTTCTCGTAACAAAAAGCTCTTTACTAAAACTAACCTAGTTGTGTCTTTATCTAAACAGCCCCTACTTTTTATTTACTTGCTCTTTATTATCTTGCAAACCTATCCAAAAACACCTACAAAGTACTTCTAGTTTCATACTTGTTCTATGTAAAGCAAATGTCAAGCGTGCATAGAGTTGTATCGGTGGTCGATAGAACTTGAGGGAATATTTGTTCTACCTTTAGCTCCTCGTTGGGTTCGACACTCTTACTTATCAAAAATTGTTGCCATCCCCTATACTTGTGGGTTATCACCGAGTTGCGCAATCTGCCCAAGATCCACGCATCTCCCACCGCCAGGGCCGCCGCCCAGCATCCAGACCGTCCCGATACCCTCAAAGGAGGCGGCTTTGGACGGAGCCAACTCCCACCATCGCCGCAACCTGCAAACCGTCCCGCCTCGGACATCGCATGGGACAGCAGCCACGAAGCCTCGGGCAGGGGAAAGGGGAAGGGGAGGTGCGCCACTCGGCCACTCCCGGCACCCACGG
>NC_041380.1:52215945-52239893 GCF_002162155.2 Triticum dicoccoides | reverse complement strand
AGCGGCGACGGGGGAGGAGGGACGGGGAGGGGAGGGAGTTTGGGTGGCGGCTAGGGTTGCCCCCCGGGTTGCTCGCGGGAGCGACCGGGAGGGGAGAGGGGAAAAGTATCGCTCCGAGGACCGGAGGATTCTCGAAGAGGCAGAAGAAGAAAGTAATGGTTGTTAGTTTGTGCTTCTTTCCCGTGTGTTGCCACTTGTTTTACTCCGTTCTTTATCAAATTCCCCTATCATTCGTGACGATCGGACCATCCTACGGCTTGCCCCATATCATCTTTGTTTCGCTTTGTTGATCTTTGTGGATGTCTCTCAATAATTTTACTATTGAACATTTCGTCCCTTACTGGCCCGCTGATTGCCTATTGAAAATGCTTGGCAATTTGCAGTTGTGGAGACCGCTCGTTGTAGCCGCGGACGACAGCTCCGTTGACCTGATAATATCCCTCTGTTTTGTTTGAATGATTTTGTTATTATGGCGCTATTTATAAAGTAAGGCATAACGAAAGAAAAGTCAATTACTCCAAGAGTGAGCGCTGACCAAGAGTAGTTTACTTGGCCGGGCAATTGAATACTTAGGTCATCTTAGCAGGCAGAGCGTGTTATTTTGTTGTTTTGCCAGCAGAGTACTGCCTTTTATATTAAAAAAAAAGCACCTTGTCCCGGTTGGACCGGGCTCTAACTTTGGAAGATACTACACTACCTGTTGTAGTACATATCTTGTCTTCATATGCTCGTCCCTTGTGCTTCTCCCCTCGTTGACTCACACCAAGAACATCTGCAGCCGTGGTATCCTGCAAGCTGAAGGCCGCATCCTTGATTGCAGGCTGAAAAACTGCAGATCTCCTCTATTACCAACGAACAGGTAACCGTTCCTTATTTGCTGTTGATGGGATTATGTATGTACCCTTGCTATCCACACTCACTATTTCGGGGTGGTGGTTCCTCGATGAATTGCCTTTTTTCCGTTGTGGAGTAGATTTGCTTCTCTAAGAAGCAGACGATGGATTCGGGCCACTTTTTCTTATATAAAACTAAAATCCGGAAACTTTAGGCCTTTGCCCCAAATTTTCATCTCACCTTAGCTCTGATGCAATTGCTCGCGTGGCTTGATTCGTTGTATTCCGCCCAAAACCAGTGTTTTTTCGGGAAAAAATCCATTGTAAACCCTGAATTTGTAGATGTTAGATGAAATGAACCCTCAAATCGAAATCCTTATTGATTGCATCCTAAATTATGCAATTCCGGTCTAAATTGAACCCTTCCAACCGTGATTTGTCTAGCTGGTGTGCTCAAGGCGCGCACCCGTCCTCCTCATTGGGCTGGCCCATTCGCTTTTTTTGTCTGCTCAATTTATTTTGTCTTTTTTTTTTCTGTTACACTGCTAAAAAAAGTTGCGCACAAGGCGATTCAAACTTGTGCCCTCCTTTTTATTCTATTTCTTTTTCTTCTTTATTTTATTCATGGAAGCTACTTATACAGATTTTTTTTCTTTTTATTTAACGCTTGAACCTTTTTTCAGTTCTGCTTTTTTTCAAATTGGTGAACTTTTTTTACAAAACTCGTGGAATTTTTTGAATCCGTGAACTTTTTTCAAATCCACAAATTCTTTTTCAATTATATATTTTTTCCAAACCGCGAACTTTTTCCCAATAGGTGGACTTTTCTTCCGAAAATCCGTGAACTTTTCAAAATCGTTTAACGTTTTCTAAATCCGTGTTTTTAAAAAAAAATTGTGAACTTTTTCTCTTTTGAAAATCTGCTCCATGAGGTTCTTCCCTTTTTGTTTACTATTTAATACTAATATTTTTTTTGAAAGGAGGCTTGCCCCCAGCATCTGCATCGGAACGATGCATGCAACCATCTTATTAAAAAGTCTTGAAGTAGCACAAAGTCATAAAAGTATTATAGCTCACAAACGGAGCAAAAAGGAAAAGAAATGTGAATGCTCTATACCACAACCGGTATGACAATGTAAAGGACAAGCTTCCTAGACTCCTATCCTGTTATGCGATCGCCATCCAAACCGGTTGAATATTGCCCGTGCTACCATCTCCCACTGGTTGCACCCAGTAACCAATGGCTCCCAGGAGTCCGTAGGAGTGAGGAAGGACCACGTATGAATCCATGCGGTAACTCTGAAAATGACCTGCAAGAAAGTTAAAATATGTTATCTGTTACAAATCATATCATTCTTACAATTCCATATAGCCCATATATGCGCACATATTCCAATCCGAATACGAGCCGCAGTAATATGATCAACCCAGCTAACCACGTCCCAAATAACATTCAGTTTAACTGGAGAAGTAATGTTAAAGGCTATATGGATCGTTCTCCAAAGCAATTTCGCGAGTAGGCACTCTATGAACAAGTGTTGTATTGTTTTATCATGATCACAAAAACAACAACATGAACTACCTACCCACCGCCTATTTAATAAGTTATCTTGGTGAGGATCACTTGCTTGTGTACAAACCACATAATTTTTTTAATACACATGGGAACCTTAACCTTCCAAATATGTAACGATCTCGAGATTGAGCCAGAATTAATTAGATCCATGTAAAAAGATTTCACCGTAAACACCCCATTTCTAGCTAACTTCGAGTGCATCGAATCGGGTTGGTCGGATAATTGAACATATATCAATCTCTGTACCAAGTGCATTCAGGCATTCCATCGCTCACCAACAAACGTTCGTCTGAACTGAATATTCAAGGGAATCAATTGAAATACTGTGCCTACGTAATCCTCCTTACGTTGCACAATGTTATATACGATGGGGTATTGTATGGCTAGTGGCGTCTCCCCTAACCACGTATCCTCCCAAAATTTTGTTGACATCCCATTGCCAACCAAGAATTTGACCCTACGAAAGAACAAAACTTTCGTTCGCATGAGTCCCTTTCAGAATGGCGAGTCAGTTGGTCACGTGGTGACCTGGGCTAGCGTTTTCGATTCTAGATACTTGTTGTGTAGTATCTATGCCCACATACCCTCCGCCTCTGTCTCTAACCTGAAGAGCCATTTACTCATAAGACATTTATTCTTAATTTCCAGGTTTTCAATACCGAGACCCCCCTAGTCCTTGGGTCGGCATAAAATATCGCATCGTGTGAGAGGTATTTCTTCTTGGCCTCATCTGACTACCAGAAGAATCAAGATCGAAAGAAATCTAGTCTCTTCCGCACCCCTTTTGGTACCTCGAAGAAAGATAGTAGGAATATCGGCATACTAGTAAGTACTGAGTTGATCAACACTAGCCGACCTCCATACAACATTAGCTTGCCCTTTCAGCAACTAAGCTTTTTTCCAATTCGATCTTCGATGCACTTTCATTCTTTATTAGATAGCTTACGGTGATGAATCGGTATGTCCAAATAATTGAAGGGCAAAGAACCTAATTTACAACCAAACAATTGTCTATATGTGTCTTGCTCTTCTTTGGCCTTACCAAAGCGGAATAACTCGCGCTTGTGAAAGTTTATTTTTAAACCAGACAATTGTTCGAAGAGACATAATATGAGTTTCATATTCCGCGCTTTTGCAATGTCATGTTCCATGAAAAGGATAGTGTCATTAGCATAATGTAAAATGGAGACTCCCCCATCGACCAGATGAGGTACAAGCCCATCCACTTGACCGTTTTCCTTGGCCCTTCCTATAAGAATGGTCAACATATCGGCCACTATACGAAATAGGAGAGGAGACATTGAATCTCCTTGTCTCAATCCCTTGTGTGTCTGAAAATAGTGACCAATATCATCGTTAACCTTGATTCCGACACTATCTTTTTGGACTAGAGAACCCACTTGGTTCCGTCATGCCTCATTAAAACCTTTCATGCGCATTGCCTGCTGAAGGAAAGGCCATTTAACTTGATCATATGCCTTCTTGAAATCCACTTTAAAAATAACCCCATCTACTCCCTCCGTTCCAAATTACTCGTCGCAGAAACGGATGTATCTAGAATTAAAATACATCTAGATACATCCATACATGCGACAAGTAATTCGGAACGGAGGGAGTAGCTTCTTCGAATGAAGATCATGCAGCGTTTCATGCAGGACGACGACCCCTTCAAGAATGTGTCTGCCAAGCATGAAAGTTGTCTGGCTCGGTTGCACCACCGAATGGGCAATCCATGTCAATCTATTGGTGCCCACTTCCGTGAATATTTTGAAACTCATGTTGAGAAGACATATTGGCCTGAATTGCTCGATCCGAACTGCCTCTTCTTTCTTTGGCAACAACGTAGTCATGCCAAAGTTAAGATAAAACAGTTCTAAATGACCGTTAAAAAAACTTGAAAAATAGGCATAAGATCATCCTTAATAATATGCCAACATTTCCTATAGAATTCCACGGGAAACCCATCCGGTCCCGGTGCTTTATTCGGTTTCATTTGTGAAATTGCATCTAGAACCTCTTTCTCAGTAAACGGTGCAGACAGAATATCATTTTAAGTTGAGGAATATCTCCAATAATAGACTCATTAAGGGACACCGTGCTCGCTTCCAGAGGCTGAAAAGTTGTTTATAATAATTAGAGATATAAGCTTTCAGATTCTCATGAGCCACAATTGTCCCTTCGTCCTGTTCAAACTGTATTATTTTTTTCTTCCTATGTTTCTCATTCGCAATCATGTGAAAGAATTGAGTATTGTCATCCCCTTGACAACCTTAAGCACCTTAGCATGCAATGCCTAGTTGAGCTCCTCTTCTCTAAGAAGAGCTCGTAAGCATTGCCCGGCTTCGGATTTCGAGCTCCGCTCGACTAAATTAAGAATGTTTACTTCTGCTTTTAAATCCAGAGCATCTATTAACTGGGTGAGTCGCTCTTTTTCTTGTTTGTATATCCCACTCTCGTTTCTGGCTCAACCCCGTAAGAATTGTCTCAGATGTCTAATTTTGTTTTGCCATATCTCAATACTTGATCGTCCACTAACAGGCTTCGCCCATTCTCGTGCAATGATCTTCATAAAGTTTTCTTTCTCGAGCCATCCTAGTTTGAAAAAGAAAGTGTTCTTGTTTCCAATATGGGCTGTGTCTTCTGAGTCCACTAGTAATGGTGTGTGGTCTGAGATCGCCCTCTGCATCGTATGCACCGACACTAATGGGTACTTTTATTCCCATTCCACACTAACAAGCACCCTGCCAACTTCTCATATGTTGACCATCGGTTTTTATATAGTTTAAAATAATTTGACAACACACACGCCAAGTGCCCGGTTATCTTGTCATTTCCCTCACACGACAACTAAAGAAAAAGTTCGGCACATGGTAATTTACCATGCACTCGTGGCAGTGCTTCTCTGAATGCGGCTGTATTTTAAACTCAGTGAGCGCTTCCGTGGCGAGGACGGCAGAAAGAGCAGAAACAAGTACATATCCAAATCCAACCACTCGGAGTAACAGTACCGTACAAGCTTAACAATAATCAAACTGTTTTTCGGCATCATTAATAATAATCAAACTATTTTGCCTTGCGTTGATCGACAACAAGACTCCGAGCCACCCCGCGCTTTTACTTTAAACGAAAAAAGGAAAGTAAAGCGAGCCGGCCCAAAAGGGAGCAGGGTGTGCCCTGTTTGCGCTTATTTTTAGCGTTCTAATGCAAAAAAAAAAAAAAAAGCGGGCTGGCCCAGCGGGGAGCAGGCCGTGCGCCATTTGTGAAAAAGAAAAAGTCCAAAACAAACCTTGAATTTACAGGCGAAAACTAAATCAAACCCCAAACTCTCAATCCCGGAAATCGGCACACCAAACTTTCTAATCCCGGTCTATTTTAAACCCCGAGAGGACTTCGCCGGTATTTGCTGAATTAGGCCGGCCCAGTAGCGCAGTCGCTCATGCGCGCGCACTAATTTGATTTTTTCTTAGTGTTTTTCTTTTACATTTTCATTTTTTTCATTTTTACACATGTGTAATCTTTCTCAGTACCCAATATACATTTTTAACGCACACATTAAATATTTGATAAACTTTTGATATTTTCAAATACATGATGGAGATTTTTAAATTAAACGTTTTCAAAACTTTTTTGAGTACATGGTCATATTTTTCCAAATACCTGTTTTACATTTTCTTATTGACAACAACCATTCTATAAAACTACACGAACACTCTTTTACATGGTTCAACATTTTAAAATTTGCATGCACTTCTTTCAAAACACATGTCACGTATATTCTGTTAAGGTTATGATACATTTTTTTACAACACGTAAACATTTTTTTACATTGTACAAAAAGTGTCCACACATTAAAATTTTGTTCCGGTTTCAGAAAAAAATTATGTTTCAAAAAGTGTTTGCACTCTAAAATTTTGTTCAGGTTTAAGAAAATGTTTATGTTTCAAAATGTGTTCTCTTTTTGAAAGTTGTTGGTTTTTAAAAGTATTCAAAATTTTCAAAAACGCACTTTATAACGTTCGAAGATTTCAGAAATAAATACGTGTTCAATACTTTTTTGCCCCTAAAAAAGTTTTCAAAGTTTGACACTTTGGTTTCTAATTAAATATTTCCAGCCTCTTATTGTGTAAGTCATAGTCGTCTGCTGTAGTGGCTAGCAAAATCAGGTCAACTCTGCCAGGTCCAAAGTTCGACTCCACAACATGTTTTTCTCTTTCGGATTTATTACGTCGCGCGTTAAGAAAAAGAAAGAAGGAATCTTTATGGCGCGTGATAAGAAAAAACACTCACTTTATGTCTGTTGGGCCGGCCCAGTCGAGTCCGCAGCCAACAATCCGAAACATTTTTCAAAAACATTATTTACGAGATAATTTATGAAATTCCAAAACATATATTCAACAAATGCGACACAATTCTGAAAATCTGAAAGAAAATTCATAGGATGTGAAAAACTGTTGTAATTCTGAACATGTTTTGACAAATGTGATTTTCTTAAATCGCGAACAGTTTTATAAAATGCAAACAGAATTTCAGAATTCCAAATATTTTTTAGAAAACACAAAATGAATTGAATTCTTGTCAAAAATATAAAACAGGTACATTTTTTTAACTTTTGAACAATTTTAGAAATGTGCGAACATTTTTTAAACTTCATGAATTCTTGTTGTGTTATAGTGGGTCGGCCCAAATTCTGGTCCGTGAGAGTAGCTGGTCATCCCGGCCGGGATTGTTGTATTCCCGGTGTGCCAAATAGGTCTAGTGTCTAAAATAGACCGGGATTACAAGTTCAGAGTGTCAATTTCCGGGATTCAAAGTTCAGGGTTTGATTTAGCTTTTGTCTACAAGTTTATGATTTATTTTGAACTTTTTCCTTGTGAAAATGTCACCAATCCCGGTCATCCTTTGCCACATCGACAATCTCCATTTGTCAAATGACCCCAGGATTTAGACCGGGATTGTATAGTTTAGGTTCAATCGATAGGAATTTTTACTTGAGGGTTCATTTCGCCTAATCTCTACAAGTTCAAGGTTTAACATAGACTTTTTCCCTTTTACGGAGACATAAATTTTTTCACCTGACACCCAAAACAACGCTTGTTTTGGCTCGGAGCAAAGGAGGCCCTACTTCACTCGCGAGCAAAACAAGGCACTCGGTGTGCCGCCTGCCGGAGAAGGAGACCCGCCGCCCATTTCGCACATCTCGCTTGCTTTCCTCCTCCAGCCAGCCGAGCAAGACAAGGTACCAGACTAGCTCCTAGCGGCGCGGCGCATATGTGGTTGCTATACTTGTCTTAGATCCATGATCCATCCATCCAAGCTTCACGGCGATGGTGGCAACATAAGTGTTGTTGCCTCTCTCATCCTCGTTCATCGGTTCTTTGGTTGG
Source organism: Triticum dicoccoides (assembly GCF_002162155.2). NCBI lineage: Eukaryota > Viridiplantae > Streptophyta > Magnoliopsida > Poales > Poaceae > Triticum > Triticum dicoccoides. Next base: position 52,232,101 of record NC_041380.1, on the reverse strand, counting down.
TTTCTTGAATCAGAGACGGAGGTAGAATGAAATTGCTCTGTTCTTCACTTCTTCTGCTCTAATATCCAAACACCAATTTATGAGGGAATGAAATTGCAGCAGGGTCACTCCAGAATTTTTTTGCGAAGGCCTCGCAGATTGGGCTACTCTCTCCTCTATGGCCGAGGGTTGAGAACTTTCGAAGCAAGACAGGAACCGGCTAACGTGGTTTTCTCCTTGAGTAGGCCTTCAGGGCTGCTTCGCGCGAGGGATAGCCCTGGTTTTTTCACGATTCTTAATTATTCTTACCTTTCTGTGCTATACGTCTTCGGTTTAGCTTTTTCTGTAGGCTGTGTTAGCTGATGTGCAGTTTTTCCCTCTACTTGAAGAAAAAGCAGAGCACCTGCTGGTTTGGGTCAAAAACAAAATGCAGCTGTATTTAGGCGGTATATTACAGGATACAAAAAGTAAATCTACAGCTCTTCCTAGCTGCAAAATTCAAAATAATCATGTTTTTTTTACACTTTTTATATGGAAAAATGAATCGCTTACACATATTTGGAAGATGAAGCTATTTTGTAATGCTAGTGACAGCCACTTATTCAGTTACATATGTAAAATTCCTTCTTGCAATAAGTAACGATAGATTTTAATCTCAAGGACACTGATATTAGTTGGCATATCATGATGCAGGCAAGCTGCCACTACCTGTTCTACAAATCTTGTCTTCATATGCTGCTTGCACATGGATTACCAAGGAAACAATCTTAGTGATTTCTTTCAAGCTAATGGGCATTTGGTACTTAAAAGAGTGGACAACAACTATAAACTGCGGTCCTTCACAGAAAAGGAGATAGAGCACATTACAGACAGATATAGCACTTCGCTTGGTAGTGGCTCGTTCGGTGATGTCTACAAAGGAAGATTAGACGATCAACGTCCAGTCGCAGTAAAGAGGTACAAAAATGGAACCAAGAAAGAGGAGTTCGCCAAGGAGGTGATAGTGCATTCCCAGATAAACCACAAGAATGTTGTCAGATTGTTAGGCTGCTGCACGGAGGAAAATGCCCTTATGATTGTTATGGAGTTTGTCTGTAATGGAAACCTCTACAACATCCTTCACTGTAGCAATGCTGATGGTCCTATACTCTTCCCTTTGGACAAACGTTTGGACATCGCTATTGAATCAGCTGAAGCACTATCATGCATGCATTCAATGTACAGTCCTGTCCTTCATGGTGATATTAAACCTGCCAATATACTGTTAGATGAAAAGTACTTGCCAAAGCTATCTGATTTCGGAATAGCAAGGCTGCTTTCTACTGATGAGGCCCAGCGTACCAAAACTGTTACTGGTTGCATAGGTTATGTAGACCCTTTGTTTTGTCAGAGTGGGATTCTAACTACAAAGAGTGATGTATACAGTTTTGGAGTTGTTCTATTGGAAATGATTACCCGAAAGAAAGCGACGGACGGGACTACTAGTCTTACTCAATGTTTCGCCGAGGCAGTGGGAAGTGGGAAGAAGGTGAGACAACTGTTTGATGTGGAAATTACCTATGACAAGAAGAAGATGAAATTGATCGAAAAATTGTGAAGCTAGCAGTTACATGCTTGAGACTGGATGATAAAATGCGTCCGACAATGGTTGAGGTAGCAGATAGACTTAGGAGGATTAGAAAAGCTCTCCCGAAGCACAAGGGTGAAAGCTCTACAGGTAATTAAGAATGTACGCTGCTATACTTCAAAGTTTACATGGCTTAATTTTTACTCTTTTTTTCGCGAATAGGCTTAATTTTTACTTAGATACTATCGACAAACACGGATAAGAAAGAAGGCATATGTTGTACGGTGGGATGCGAAATACACAAACCTTAGCTTCTTCTTTTGTAACACTTTATGTGTAGGATTACACATAAGTAATTTCAGTACTTGTTTGGGTGAAAGGCAAAACACACGAACTTTAGTTTCTACTTTTAAGCACTTAAGTAACTAAATACTCCCTCTGTTCCAAAATACTTGTCGTGGTTTTAGTTTGAAGTAAAACCACGCCAAGTATTTTGGAATGGAGGGAGTACATGATTATTGATTATTTAAGAAATTCTCCTTTTCCTGTTAGCATGGCCATCATGAAATTCTTTTTTCTTTCAATTATGTTAGGTCTCTAGTCTCATTTGTTGTTTCAGTATGTATTAAGTCTTTTTAGAGTAAAGTGCATGGAATGCATTAGAACCTCAGTTTCAGTTCAAAGACGTGGAGTTTGAAGGCACCTAATGCATTTTACTTTTCTTTGAATATTATGCATATTTAGGTTAAAGATGCACCATGTTTGCCAAAATAAAAGGAGAGAATTCCTTATTTGACCCACTCTTAAAATTTAGTTCCCTTTTTGGCCCAGAAAACCGTTTTCTTCCCTATTTAACACTCAAACTTTATTTTGTGCCTTATGTGACACTTTCATCTTTTTTTCCATCCAGAGATGTTAACTGACACGTGCAAAGACAATTTTGCCCCTGGTGATAGTATGTCATTAGAAAAGGGTAGAGCAGGGGCGTGAACAAACAAAAAATATGACGAAGTGCACCTGTGTTATGTCCGGTTAGATACATGTGTACATGTGTACGTTCGTGCGGCCATCAAACCAGCTAACTTTTATTTTTATTTTTTGAGGGTATCAAACCAACACCACACGGCAAGTGTGGTAAATGCAATCTCAAATTGACACAAAGAGGGTATCAAACCAGCTAGCTATTGCGTGCGTTTCCTGTGTGTGCAGCTAGGCGGATCGATCAAGCAAGGATCGATTAGTCTGCTGTTGCTGTTTTATACGTGCGCTTCTGTCTACGGCCGGTGTGCGTACGTGTGTGGCGTACATAGCTAGCTTTGCTAGTCTCGGTCGGAAGTCTGTTGCTTCGTCCGTCATCGTCATCTTCGCGCGCTGCCGTCGCCGAAGTACTCGCGTAGTCTGTATTGGACCAACACAACCTGCCACGTATTGCAGCTCTATCCCTGAGAGCCAATCGATCTGTATCGCAATGGCCTGTGCGTGTGCAGCACTTGTGGCATGAACACATCTATGCGACACGACCCATTAACTTGTCACACGCTAGATTAATGTGTACAAATTTATATGCTACAGTAGAGGCTAAATGGGGTCGTCACTGTTCCACTCATTGTATTATTATTATTATTAGTATTAGTATTAGTATTAGTCATATAAATAAGTTTGTTTTCTTATTCAAATAGGACAAAATATTTCACATTACCTTTGTGTTGCATGTAAATAATATGTTCACATACTACATTAGGGGTAAAACAGTCTTTTTAGGTCAGACTTAACACCGTTAATAGCCAAAACTGACGAAAGTGTCACATAGGGAACAAAATGGGGTGTCAAAAAGGGGATAAAACAAAATTCTGGGCCAAAAAGGAACCAAACTTTAAAAATGGGCCAAATAAGGAATTCTCTCAAATAAAAGGGCGGGAAGTGATGAGGAGTAATAAAAGACAATCCCTTGGTCTCGTCCGCTCCCGCGAGCGGCGAGGCGAACCCTAGCGTTCTCCTCCAGCCCTCCCGTTCCTCCCCCCTTGCCGGCGCCGGCTCGCGCCGCCGTGCAAAGCCCGGCCAGCGTCAGCGGCGGCGGGGCATCTTCCCACTCTTCGCGGCGGGCTAGCGCGGGACAACGTCACAGCATGGAGGCACACCGTTCTGCAGGATGACGTGGCGTGGCAGCGGCCGGGGCAGAGCAGCAGAGGCATCCTGGGTTGGCGGCGCAGGCGGCTGCTCGTCAAGGGCGCGGTGGGGCGTGCCAGCTCGGGCGGCGGCGGTGGGCGTCTCGGCCCAGATCGGGATCGGGCGGGTGCTCGGGACGGCTGCCGGCAGGCGACGCGGGCCGAGACGGCAAGGGCCGGCCGGCGGCGTGCGGGGCTGGGTGGTACCTCTGGCCGCTTCGGGAGCTGTCCTGGTTCCGGCTGGCTCGCGGCGTCGCTCCGGCGGGCGGGTGGCGGTAGCGCTCGGCGTGTGTAGGCGGCGTGGCTCCTGTGCGCAGTCGGTGGCGTGGTGGGCTTCGTGGTGGTGGCCCCGTGGTGGCGGGGGCCTGCGGGGAGTTTGGGCATCTCCATCTCCGACCTGGATCGGCCATGTTCGGGGACCTCGGTGGTGCCCCTCCCCTTTGGTGCCTCGACGTGTGGGTGCGCGCCCGGCGGCTCTGACGATTGGAGCTCGGCGGGCGGCGCGGGTGGGGCAATGGTCGGGGTGGGCGCTGCTCCGACCGTGGATGGCTCCATGGTGGCTTGGCAAGTCGGCTTCGGCGACGGCTGGCACGTCCTGGCGTCGGTTCATTCGTAGGCGGCTTGTATCGGCCTTTGGCCCCCCCTCCTCGCTGTCCGGTCGCTATGTTCGACGAAGGGCTGGCCTTCTCCCAGCTGCGGTCCATCGTTTGTCTCGCGCCCGCTGCGCATGTCCGATCTCGTCTCGCGCCTGGTGCCGCTGGACTAAGCTCGTCTCGCGCACGGTGCAATAGGACTCCTACTGACCTTGTCTCGCGCACGGTGGCGCGGGACCAAGCTCGCCTTGCGCCCGATTCTGCAGGACGGGGCGATGGAGGCCAGGTGGCCGGCCTATTGGGTCTCGGCGCTCGTCTCTTTGGTTGGATTAGCGACAGGGCTCGGGTGAGGTGTCAAGGTCTTGAATGCGGGGACAGCGGCCCGGTGGTGGTTGCACGGTACTCTCGGGCGGATGCCGTGGCTTGGTGCTGCCCGGTGGCCATGGCCGTGTGGGCGGCATGGTCGCCGGGGTGTGGCGTTCGGTGGCGGTGAGTTTTGGCCGGGGTGAAAACTTGTTCTATCTTCGGATGGACCGGCGGTGGCGAAACTCGTTCCCTTCTTGAAGGCGTCGGCGCGGCTCTCATTGCCCGTCGTGCGGCTCCGGGGGAAACTCTGATCCTCGGATTGGGTGGTGTCGGTGCTCCGGTGTCGTGTCCTTCCTGAAGGCGCCGTCTTGGTGCCCACGGTTCGTCATATGCAGCTTCATCTCTTCGCGGTGATAGTGCTAGGGGTGGTGTTGTCGCGCTCAGCGCCTATGTATCATGCCTTGCGTGTGTGCGTGTGTTATGGTGGCGTGCGTTTATACTGGGTTGTTAGGATCGTGCTTTATATATAAAGTGGGGTGAAAACCTTTTCCGGTAATAAAAGGGCTGGTATAGAAGGGTACATGACACCGTAGTTTTGTCATTCCCATTCATGTGTGCTAAGCACAATTTACTCTAAGCGTGTCTCACAACTCACAAGTAATGAAACTTTACCTCCTCATACAATACTGTTGTTTATTTAAGGCCCCCTATGCGGACATCAATAATTGGCACATAAGAAGAGGAAATGCACAGGATGTACCAACTATTTCCCTTGATGAAATGAAGAAAATAACAAGGAACTTCAGTAATGGTGCTCTAATAGGAGAGAGTTCGCAAGGCAGAGTTTTCTTCAAAGTGTTAAAATATGGACCGGAATCTGCATTCAAGTCTTCTCAAGAAATTGATTTGAAGGTTATGGTTCCGAGCCTTGTCTTTTCACCATTTCAATTGACACTCTTCATTTATTAGTACAGCAAGGCCTTGCCTTTAACTGGCATATTTCTGTGGCAGATTGAAGCAATTTCGAGACTGAAACACGAGAACGTTGTCCAACTTCTCGGATGTTGGGTCGAAGGAGACGAATATGTTCTTGCATATGAGTATACATTGGGTGGCACCTTGCATGATATCCTTCACAGCAAGGGTGAGGAATTGTATAAATTTTCAGTTTGTTATAAAAACATGCAATATGCAGCACACCTTTCTTTTATTGAAGGGAAAAATAGTATGTCAATTCAACACCAGCTATGTAAGGAACAGAGCAACACTCAAAAGAACTCACCCTCTACGAAACCTTCAATTTTAAAAGACTTAGTGTGGTGTGTCTAGTATGTGATACGAGTGACATGTCTGTCGATATTCTTCTGGTTTATGGTCACAGGTAAAAAGGGTGTCAGGGGAGCCAAGTCAAGGGCAGCTCTATCATGGATGCAGCGAGTGAAGATTGCCTTAAGTGCAGCAGAAGGGCTGGAGTTCCTCCATCACAAGGCAGAGCCTCAGGTCACCCATGGTAACATCATATCCAGCAAGATACTTCTCTTTGACAACGACATCGCAAAGGTTGGCGACGCTGGTATCTCCAATGTGTTGGTCAGTGACAACATGAGTAGATGTCATAGTTTTAGATGTGGCCTTGACCTGGATCGTATGGATGGTCATGGTTATCACGAGGATGATTACCATGTCAATTTATATTCTGCTACTGGACAGTGCAACACAAAGAGTGATGTATATGCCTTCGGGGTTGTGCTGCTGGAACTTTTAACCGGTCGTAAGGCAGTTGATCATACACTACCCCGCGGCAGGCAGAGCCTCGTGACATGGGTATGCACCCTTGGCGAGAAGGGCCTATGCACCCATTGTGACAAGAACCCCTTTATATGGGTATGCCTTGACATGTGTATAATGTCTTGATAAGGTGCATTAGCTAAACTGTTGTTGACTTTGATGCACAGGCATACATCAATTCTATGGAAGATTTTTTTTTCGAAAAGGGGGGATACCTCGGCCTCTGCATCAGCATGATGCATACGGCCCTCTTATTAAACAAAATAGAGTAGTATCAACAAGGTTCCAAAGGTCCTGAAAAATGAAAAAAGAAAGCAACACAAGCTCACACAGAGCCCGGATAAGCTAGATACATCAAGCTAGCCACATCAAAGAGCCACAACCGGCGGGGCAAACTAGATAGGAGTACTAAATGCCTATCCTATTACATGACCGCCATCCAAACCGGTTGAAGATATCCCGAGCTACCATCTCCCAACGGACAGACCCAGTAACCAAATGCTCCCTGGCCTCCGTCTGGGTGAGTAGCGACCATGAACGAATCAGAGCCGTAGTCCGGAATAAAACCTGCAAAAAATGTATATATGATGTTCTGTTAAAGACCAAATCGTTTCTGCAGTTCCAGATGGTCCACAGCAAAGCACAAACCCCCACCCGAATATGTCTCCCTAAGTTGGGCTCAATCCCATTAAGCCATGTCCCAAACAAAGTACTAACAGAATTCGGTGGTTTGATGTTAAAAGCAATGTGGACCGTCTGCCATAGAACCTTTGCAAGCGGGCAATCAAAAAAGAGGTGTTTAATAGACTCATCCCGATCACAGAAGCTACACCTAGTAGGTCCTGTCCAATTGCGCTTCTTCAAGTTATCCTTAGTTAAAATTACTTGTTTATGAACAAACCACATAAACACTTTTATTTTCAAAGGAACTTTGACATCCCAAACATGTTTGGACGTGGGAATGGAGCTCAAATTAATAACATCAATATACATTGATTTGACCGTGAAGCCTCCAGACTTAGTCAACTTCCAGCGCAATTCATCAGGTTGTTGAGACAGCTGGATATCCATCAGCCTTCTAACTAGATGGAGCCATTGTTCCCAACGATTGCTCGCTAGCACTCGTCTAAACTGAATATTAAGGGGGATAGATTGGAAAACCGAAGCAATGACCACCTCCTTTCGTTGAACAATACGATACAAGGAGGGATATTGGATGGCCAGTGGTGCGTCACCAAGCCAAGTATCCTCCCAGAAACGCGTGCTCGAGCCGTTTCCTACAACAAACTTTGTCCTATTAACGAAAGCCTGCTTGACCTTCATGAGCCCCTTCCAGAAAGGCGAGTCAGTCGGCCTTACAGATACTTGTGACAAAGTTTTTGACTGGAGGTACTTGCCGCGAAGGATCTGTGCCCACACAGCATCCGTCTCCGACGAGAGCTTCCACAGCCACTTGCTAAGAAGGCATTTATTCTTAATTTCTAGATTCTCAATACCTAGACCCCCTTGGTCCTTCGGTCTACAAATAATGTCCCACTTAGCCAGTCTGTATTTTCTTTTCAGCTCATCACCCTGCCAGAAGAACCGCGATCTATAGAAATCTAGTCTCTTCCTGACTCCAACTGGTATCTCAAAGAACGAAAGAAGAAACATCGGCAAACTTGTGAGCACCGAATTAATAAGTATTAACCGGCCTCCATAAGATAAGAGCTTGCCCTTCCAGCAGCTCAGTTTCTTCTCAAATCGGTCTTCAATGCACTTCCATTCTCTGTTCGTTAGCCTACGATGGTGGATAGGAATCCCTAAGTATGAGAAAGGTAACCGTCCCAACTCACACCCAAACAATTGTTTGTAGGCCTCCTGCTCATCTTTGGCCCTACCAAAGCAGAACAACTCACTCTTATGAAAGTTGATCTTCAACCCGGTCAATTGTTCGAATAGGCATAACACCAGCTTCATATTCCTAGCCTTACTCACGTCATGCTCCATAAAGATGATCGTATCATCAGCGTATTGTAGGATAGAAATGCCTCCATCAACCAGATGAGGCACCAATCCATCTACTTGACCATTTTTCGTAGCCCGTCCTATCAGAATTGCCAACATATCTACCACAATGTTAAACAAGATAGGGGACATTGGGTGCAGCGATGCGTGGATCCAAGGCTTGAAGGAGATTACCCTCACAATGCTGTTACCAAGGTATGTATTTTTTTTAGGGGACCAATGTATGCATTTTATCATGAACTCTACCATGTTTAACCGAGTAAACTAGCGGTGAATCCTAGGCAATGGCGCAAGGAGATGTCATTTTCAAACCGCTGTAGTCTATTCCACCAAATAAACGATAGGATTTAATCTCCATTGCTATAAGAGTTAATTCAACGTTCTAGCCCAAAGTTTATCAAGGTACCCCCTGTTCCAATCCCGACCATCTTGTACCCCCAAGTTTCAAATTTGTTCGCCACCTGCGAAGGGAAGAGGTAGCACCCCACACGATCCTATCATTGGCCCTCTTCATCATGGCTCCTCCGATCCCATCATGGCCGTCGCGTCGCACGTTCGCTGCACTTCCCATGTCAGTCTGGCTATGTGGCAGCGAGTTGGCACGCCACCTCAGCCTAATAGCGGGTCTGGGCTATAAGAAGCGTGGGAAATTTCTCCTGGGGTAAATACTGGTACAAATTTGAAAATTGAGGATAAATCTTCTGGGTATGAAGATAAACCCGCTCGTGTCAAGAGCATCCAGTGAGGCAAAGAAAACCGGTAATCTATTGCACAAAAAGCTTCTCAGGAAGCAACGAAAATCAATCCAGGTAACATGTTAAGATCTGATGCAGGAGGCAAAAAAAAAAAAAAAAGACACTGACTTTGTACAAACAGCTCAGGAAGCCTATTCATCAGCAACTGCTCCAGAACCCCCATCTTGATTAATCGCCTACAGTGCATTAGGCCTTGAAAGCAACCTTGACCACCCTGCTTTGGCTTGAGATTGTCTCTGTGAGTTTCACCAGCCATGCTGCTCCTTATTTCATATCCTTCTGCATTACGGAAATTAACACGTTATAATCTTGATTGAATGACAAGCTAGGGGGTAAAAAGGTGAAACTGATTTTTGGCATAATCTTTGTGTTCTTGAGGTATGAGGGACCAAGTGACTGCTCTCCTGATTACTTTCTTTTTTTGGCAAGCAGATGGGTGCGATCGCAGCGCTATGTGTGCATTATAATCCAGATCTCCGACCAAACATGAGCACTGTCGTCAAGGGTCTGAGACAATTGCTGCACAGCGAGCCATGTGACTTGGTGTCATGAAATATACACATTGCGGGGGCTTTTATGTCCGTGACATTGTCTCTAGCCGAGCTGCACAAGATCTCGAATTTTTCATGGCCCTATTATATGCCTCTCTCTGAAGAACAAAATACAAATATATATGTTGATCATGTATCCATTTGTTTTGCAGCTGATGGATGCATAATACTATATGTTTTGTCACTTTTGGAATGAGGAATGTAGCATATGTTTGCACTGGATTTGGTGTAACATCGACAGATTATCTGCTGTCCGTACCTATCTGTAAGACTAACTGCTTCTCCTGCCATGTCGATCCACGGACTGAAGTTCAGAAGGTCTTCAGTTTATGAGAAGGGGAAATTGTTCTCTGGCGCCTGAAGTCCCGGATGAGATATTTCTCTAGAAATACCTGTAACTATTTAAATACGACCATCACAGATTCACAGGTATAATGCTTTGGATTAAAGATCCAAAAAATCACAAAAGCAACTCTGAAAACTAAGAGTTACCATGAAATCTCTCATATAAATAGCAAACAGGCGATCACTCAAAATCTGGGATCTCCCTTGCCAAAGCCTTAGCGTCATCTAGGTCTTAAAATGATTGTAGAACAAATCGTGGCATCAGATGGGCCTTAAATTGGCCATACAACCAAACTATCTCTTAAATATCTTTCTTAGAAGAAAAGAAAAAAAGATGCATGGTGCTATTCTGATTTTTACCTTCATAAAGGGCAGTATATTAATACCAAGCTGATCTCTGCAATGACACTACGTTAAGAGCTAGTCAAGACATATGCATACAACCAAATTATTAGAAGAAAAAAGGAAAAAAAAAGAAAAGATGGTTGACATAGATGTTTTTTAGGTAATTAAATGATTAGATTGCAATTACACAAAAGATGCTAAGGAGAATTACCACTATCTGTGTAGATTCAGATGTTAATTGGCTATGGATGCCATGGAAAACAAGCTGGGTCCTGTAGTTAAGGTTAATTATTCATTTGTTGCAGGGTGTTGCCACAAAATGAAATGGTCTTTCCCCTATTACGTGTCGGTTGAGATGGCGCGTGAGAATCGCCTGAAGCGTCGGATTTGGTATATGCCAATATTTGTTCAGTAATTAGTTATCTCTACTATGTGTTTTGCTGGCACATCTTTTTAAACTTATTGCATTACTTTTTCTACTCGGTTCTTTTTTCAGGCGAGGGTTCCACTTAGTGTTTAACGAAGAAATTAGGAAATGAGTGCACTTGGAAGAACAAAGTCGAAATGGTATCTCGTTGGGAAAATTTCTAACGAAGGCATCGAAGTCTTTCAACAAATTGACATTTCACAGTACAAGCATGCACATGTTGGGTAGAAGAATGCATATTTGAGAAAAAAAGAAAAGAAACTAGTGGCAAAAGGAGTGTAGGAGTTCATGGGAAGAACAATTACATAAAGTTGCGAAGCAGCACGACAGTTCAAACTGATGAGTTCATACCAAGAATGATGACATTTTTTTTGAGGAAACCAAGAACGATGACATGAACCTGCGAAAAACCAAGGCAGTACAATCTGAGAAGTCCCTCGGACCTGCGTGCTATAAATCATATCCGCTAAGTCCAAAGAAGGAAAAGAGTAGAGAAAGAGCAGCGTGATACAGTACCGGAATAAAGAAAGAATCAAGGAAGAAGAAGGTGAACAGTAGAGTGAAGCAATCGACCAAGGTATCCAGGAGGACTCTAGCGGGAAATCATTGGGAAGCTTGGCTCCACTTAGTGTGTAGATTGATGGAGGTCCATCTTTCTCAACAACCCAATCGGCTGAGCTGGAAACTAACAAATAATGGAGAGTTCTTGGTTAAATCCATGTATTTGGATGTTATCAACTCTAGTGCTATTTCTCGTTTGAAACATGTGTGGTTTGTAAAAGTGCCTTCGAAAATAAAAGTGTTTATGTGGTTTGTACATAAACAAGTCATTCTAACCAAGGACAATTTGACAAAACACAATTGGATAGGATCTACAAGATGTAGTTTCTGTGATAAGGACGAATCCATCAAACACCTCTTTCTCGATTGTCCCTTGGCAAAAATTTTGTGAAACATTGCACTTAGCTTTTAATATTACTCCTCCGAATACCATCAACATGTTATTTGGGACGTGATTAGATGGATTAGATTCCGACACTGCGAGACATATCCGTGTAGGAGTATGTGCTTTATTATGGGCAGTCTGAAACTGTAGAAACGATTTGGTTTTTTAACAGAACAACAAAAATTCATTTCTTGCAGGTTATCTTACGGTCCACTACACTCATCCGTATGTGGTCACTACTCACTCCGACGGAGGCCAGTGAGCGTTTGGTTACTGGATCTATCCGTTCGGAGACGATAGCTCGGGATATCTTCAACCGGTTTGGATGACGGCCATTTAATAGGATAGGTGTTTAGTTTCCTATCTTATATTTTTGCCTGCCGGTTGTGGCTATCTTGTCATAATGTTTTTGCTCTTTTCTGAGCTTCTTTACTTTTGAGACCGGAAGACTTTTGTAGAACATTTTGTTGTTTATTAATAATTTGGTTGTATGCATCGTTCTGATGCAAAGGCCGGCGCCTGTCTCGTTTTTGAAAAAAAAATGTATGTAATAGGATGGGGGATGTGGCATACGTACAGGTTGGAGGACGTATAACAACTCCGGACGAAAGTATCTTGACAGAATAGATGCGTATATTGTCTCGTATTTAGAGGGAGCTAATTTCAATTGCTGCCAACTTGTGTTCAGATCTCGGCGCAAATCGACGGCCGGAGGCGTTTTCGCAGGTGCGTACCCCGCACCTGCATGCCCTAGGAATTTCTGCAATTGCGTATATAGTGTCTAGTACAGGTGAGCCAGCCATCCGCCTCTCCCTATGAACAAGAGAACATGATCTTATTTATCTTACTAATGGAAGTCCTGGAGTCTATGAGGGTGTTGTTCACGCGCACGCAGGTCCCTGATCGTCACCACACCCTAGCCGGCGACACCGAGGGATACATCCACATGGGCGGCGAATAGACCCTGCGCAGCGGGCGATCCACACATGGGAGATCTTCGAGCATTTTCAAGGGCTCAATGTGACTATTGTCACTTCGGCCAATACAAAAGACGAGACTTTACTGCTGTGGAGCGGCTTTTTGCTAAAAGATGAGTCATCGGGGCAAACACGACCAGTGCCATGATTATCACGGTGTTGTCGTGCCGGCACTTTGTCGGCGGAGGGCAGGCCGGGACCAGCATGGTGGGCGCAAACCACTTGGCTGTCGGCTCCTCGTCGCCGAACAAGGTAAGCCTGGCAACCGTCATGTAGAGAAGCACCACTACAGCTCCGTGCATGGCTCTTTTTTACTCACCTCCTTTGCCTTCTTCATCTCTTCTCTCTTCTCTCTTCTCTCTTCTTTCCTTTCTCAGCTTCGCAAGTGGTGCAATTTTTTGGAAATGAAGGCATGCCTTGGCCTCTACATCATGATAATGCATGCAATCATCTTATTAAAAATCCAAAAAGTATCGTCATAAAATGCAAGTGCAGTCCTCTGTTTCGCAAGGCCAGGATTTTATGGGCATGTTATGGTGCAACCACTAACTATTAAACATGACACCTTTAGTTGCTGTGTTTTGTGAGGGAACTGCAGTTTTGTTTCTGGTGGCAGTTTATTTTAAAGGCCGGTGGACACTTTGTTGGCAGAGGATAGACCAGGACCGGCGCAGTGTGCGTTGGCCACTTGGTGACCGACTCGTCGCCGCCGATGAGGGCAAGCCCAGCAACCACAATGCACAGAAGAACCCTCCCTCTTCTTCATCTCTTCTCTCCTTTCTCTGCTACGCAAGTGGTGCACTGCATGTACAGTCGTATGCGGTTCTCTGCTTCACAAGGACATAAATTTTTTTTTTGCGAATCACAAAGACACAATTTTATAGGCACGGTCTGCTGCATTCACCAAGTAATAAGAACAACGCGTTTAATATAAAGGATTTTTCTGGTGGTATGTTGGGCAACTGGTAGTTTTGTTTCTGGTGGTAATATAAAGGATTTTTCTTCTCTCGTATAGACGTTCTTTTACTAGATCAATAATCTAGGAGAAATTTCAAATCCAACTTATTCCTTTTGCCCCGGGTGTGTGTGTGTGTGTGGGGGGGGGGGGGCATTGCCCCCCAATACTACCATAATTAATAAAATGGGCTATTGTTACTGCAAAATATTTTCTGAATAATTAGTATGACAATTCTAATATCCAAATATTTAGAAATATGTTCTTCCGTTCCTAAAAAAAAGTACAAAGATTCCGAAGAATGTGTGCCACATATTTAAAAATTATTTGTACTCTGAGAAAATAACCTTCCCATGTTAGAAAAAAGTTCATAATTCTTGGGATAATATTCTTACTTTTTTGGGGAAATGGTCATTAGGGGCTATTAAATATTCATATATTTTTTAAACAATGGATCAGATATGACAAATATGGTCTTATGTTAATTAAATGTAGTTGTTTTTAAAAACTGAGTTAAAGTAATATGTTATCCCCGAAGAAATAATGGCATCCGAGCTATTCTGCGACTGATTCCTGAATAAGCTATTCGGAACCTTTCCTAACTACCGAGAACAGAGAACTAACCGCGGGACCTATACTAGACAGGCCAACCTGACACAAGGACGGGATGTGTTTCCCTGGAGCCTCGCTACATCTGGGTCGTTCACTGCTGACTATATGTACCATGCGCTCATGCATTCAGAGGTCCTGGTGGAAAATAACAAGAAAATTTGGAGGTCTAAGATTCCACTCGCAGTCAAAATATTTATGTGGTATCTTCGAAGGGGATTTGTACTTACCAAAGACAACCTCGCCCATCGCAATTCTCGAGGAAATAAGAAGTGTGGCTTGTGTACTCACGACGACACAATGAAGGACCTCTTTTTCCGGTGCACGTTTGTGTGTTCTATGTGGTCAGTCATACAAATAGCGTCCAATTTGTATCCTCTCACAAGTGTTGCCAATATTTTTTGGTCACTGATTGGACGGTATTTCAAATAGGTTTAAAACACTAATAAGGGTGGTAGTGTATGCCTTATTATGGTCGCTCTGACCGTGTAGAAATGATTTGATTTTTAATGACAAAAACTCATCCCCTATGCAGGTTATTTTCCAATGTACGCATTCGCTTCTTACTTGGTGTATGCTACACAGAACGGAGTACCAACCGTTGTTTAAGGCAGTGTGTATGCGGTTGAAGCAAGTGGCCAAGGAGGTTTTTACCCAACATGGGTGGCAACATAATCTCCGGATCGGTTCACCATCTTCTTCGACATAGGCAACCGTTGTTTAAGGCGGTGTGTATGCGGTTGAAGCAAGTGGCCAAGGAGGTTTTTACCCAACATGGGTGGCAACATAATCTCCGGATCGGTTCACCATCTTCTTCGACATAGGCATAGTGTCGGTCCTATATGACTCACTATTGTCGATATGTCGGTTTCTTATTTTATTTTTGTTAGACTTCTAGTATTTTGTCAGACTCATTGTTGACTCACCGATATCGGCGTTCGTCGTCCTCCTCCTCGTTGGTTAGGAAGACAAAGATCGGCGTCGGGCTCTACGGAAACGCCTCCTTGAATGCCGTCGGGCTTGTTTCTACGCCGCCGCCTGTTGGCCGCATCTTGGTGCGCCACCTGCTGAGCATCATCCCGCTGTACCGCAACCTCCATCTGTGCCTCTCGTCCATGAGCACGCCTGACCCCAACAGCGGCCATGGCTTCTCCTTCCCAGGCTCGGGCGCGGGCAGAGGCGGTGGAGGCACATTGGCCTCCACTTGGTCCACCGATTTGGCTAGTGCCCATGAAAGGCCACATCAGCTGGCGAGCTGCTCGAGATCAGACTCTTCTATGGCCCTCCGCTTGGCCTCCCCGAGGGCCACAATGTAGGCCTTCTAGCCCTCCTCCACTACCAGAGGTGGTGGCTGAGCGGCGACCGCGCGCAGTGCACAGGGTGTTGGGGAACATAGTAATTTCAAAAAAAATTCTTACGCACACGCAAGATCATGGTGATGCATAGCAACGAGAGGGGAGAGTGTCGTCCACGTACCCTCGTAGATCGTTAAGCGGAAGCGTTATAACAACGCGGTTGATGTAGTCGTACGTCTTCACGATCGATCGATCCTCAGCACCGAACGTACGTCACCTCCGCGTTCAGCACACGTTTAGCTCAGTGACGTCCCGTGAACTCACGATCCAGTAGAGCTCGGGGAAGAGTTTCGTCAGCACGACGGCGTGGTGACGATGTTGATGAAGCTACGTATCGACGCAGGGCTTCGCCTAAGCACCACTATGACATAACGAGGTGGATTATGGTGGAGGGGGCACCGCACACGGCTAAGAGATCAACAAATCAATTGTTGTGTCTATGGGGTGCCCCCTGCCCCCGTATATAAAGGAGCTAGGGGGGAGGCG
>NC_041380.1:52087762-52215639 GCF_002162155.2 Triticum dicoccoides | reverse complement strand
GGGGGGGTCCTACTCCCACCTGGAGTAGGACTCCCTCTTTTCCTAGTTGGAGTAGGAGAGTAGATGGAAGGGAGAGAGGAAGCAAAGGAAAGCGGGGTGCCGCCCCCTCCTTGTCCAATTCGGACTAGAGGGGGAGGGGGCGCGCGATTGCCCTTGGCCGCCCCTCCTCTTCTCCCACTAAGGCCCATTAGGCCCAATATACTCCCCAGGGGTTCCGGTAACCCCCCGGTACTCCGGTAAATGTTTGAAACCTCCCGAAACACTTCCGGTGTCTGAACATAGTCATCCAATATATCGATCTTTACATCTTGACCATTTCGAGACTCCTCGCCATGTCTGTGATCATATCCGGGACTCCGAACTACCTTCCGTACATCAAAACACAAAAACTCATAATACCGATCATCACAGAACTTTAAGCGTGCGGACCCTACGGGTTCGAGAACTATTGAGACATGACCAAGACATGTCTCCGGTCAATAACCAATAGCGGAACCTGGATGCTCATATTGGTTCCTACATATTCTATGAAGATCTTTATCGGTCAAACCGCATAACAACATACGTTGTTCCTTTTGTCATCGGTATGTTACTTGCCCGAGATTCGATCGTCGGTATCTCAATACCTAGTTCAATCTCGTTACCGGCAAGTCTCTTTACTCGTTCCGTAATGCAACATCCCACAACTAACTCATTAGCCACATTGCTTGCAAGGCTTATAGTGATGTGCATTACCGAGAGGGCCCAGAGATACCTCTCCGACAATCGGAGTGACAAATCCTAATCTTGATCTATGCCAGCTCAACAAGTACCATCGGAGACACCTGTAGAGCACCTTTATAATCACCCAGTTACGTTGTGACGTTTGGTAGCACACAAAGTGTTCCTCCGGTAACCGGGAGTTGCATAATCTCATAGTCATAGGAACATGTATAAGTCATGAAGAAATCCATAGCAGTAAACTAAAACGATCAAGTGCTAAGCTAACGGAATGGGTCAAGTCAATCACATCATTCTTCTAATGATGTGATCCCATTTATCAAATGACAACTCATGTCTATGGTTAGGAAACATAACCATCTTTGATCAATGAGCTAGTCAAGTAGAGGCATTCTAGTGACACTATGTTTGTCTATGTATTCACACATGTATTATGTTTCCGGTTAATACAATTCTAGCATGAATAATAAACATTTATCATGAAATAAGGAAACAAATAATAACTTTATTATTGCCTCTAGGGCATATTTCCTTAAGTCTCCCACTTGCACTAGAGTGAATAATCTAGATTACATATTAATGATTCTAACACCCATGGAGCCTTGGTGTTGATCATGTTTTGCTTGTGAGAGAGGCTTAGTCAACGGGTCTGCAACATTTAGATCCGTATGTATCTTGCAAATCTCTATGTCTCCCACCTGGACTTAACCCCGGATGGAATTGAAGCGTCTCTTGTGAAATCTGGATTTCTTTGCCAAGGCAATTGCACCAATATTGTCACAAAAGATTTTCATTGGACACGATGCACTAGTATGACACCTAGATCGGATATGAACTCCTTCATCCAGACTCCTTCATTTTCTGCTTCCGAAGCAGCTATGTACTCCGCTTCACACGTAGATCCCGCCACGACGCTATGTTTAGAACTGCTCCAACTGACAGCTCCACCGTTCAATATAAACACGTATCCTGTTTGCGATTTTGAATTGTCCGGATTAGTGTCAAAGCTTGCATAGACATGACCATTTACGACGAGATCTTTGTCACCTCCATAAATGAGAAACATATCCTTAGTCCTCTTTAGGTACTTCAGGATGTTCTTGACCGCTGTCCATTGATCCACTCCTGGATTACTTTGGTACCTCCCTGCCAAACTAATAGCGAGGCACACATCAGGTCTAGTACACATCATTCCATACATGATAGAACCTATGACTGAATGATACGTCTCCAACGTATCTATAATTTTTGATTGTTCCATGCTATATTATATCCTGTTTTGGACTATATTAGGCTTTATTTTCCACTTTTATATTATTTTAGGACTAACCTATTAACCGGAGGCCCAGCCCAGAATTGTTGTTTTTGCCTGTTTTAGGGTTTCGAAGAAAAGGAATATCAAACAGAGTCCAAACGGAATGAAACCTTCGGAAACGTGATTTTCTCATCAGATAAGATCCAGGAGACTGGACCCTCCGTCAAGAAAGCCACAAGGCGGTCACGAGGGTGGAGGGCGCATCCCCTACCTCGTGGGCCCCTCGAAGCTCCACCGACGTACTTCTTCCTCCTATATATATCCACATACCCCCAAACGATCGGGGACGGAGCCAAAAACCTAATTCCACCGCCGCAACTTTCTGTATCCACGAGATCCCATCTTGGGGCCTGTTCCGGAGCTCCGCCGGAGGGGGCATCGATCACGGAGGGATTCTACATCATCATCCAAGCCCCTCCGATGAAGTGTGAGTAGTTTACTTCAGACCTACGGGTCCATAGTTAGTAGTTAGATGGCTTCTTCTCTCTTTTTGGATCTCAATACAATGTTCTCCCCCTCTCTCATGGAGATCTATTCGATGTAATCTTCTTTTTGCGGTGTGTTTGTTGAGACCGATGAATTGTGGGTTTATGATCAAGTCTATCTATGAATAATATTTGAATCTTCTCTGAATTCTTTTATGTATGATTGGTTATCTTTGCAAGTCTCTTTGAATTATCAGTTTGGTTTGGCCTACTAGATTGGTTGTTCTTGCCATGGGAGAAGTGCTTAGCTTTGGGTTCGATCTTGCGGTGTCCTTTCCCAGTGACAGAAGGGGCAGAAAGGCACGTATTGTATCATTGCCATCGAGGATAACAAGATGGTTTTTTATCATATTGCATGAAACTATCCCTCTATATCATGTCATCTTGCTTAAGGCGTTACTCTGTTTTTAACTTAAAACTCTAGATGCATGCTGGATAGCGGTCGATGAGTGGAGTAATAGTAGTAGATGCAGGTAGGAGTCGGTCTACTTGTCTCGGACGTGATGCCTATATACATGATCATACCTAGATATTCTCATAATTATGCTCAATTATGTCAATTGCTCAACAGTAATTTGTTCACCCACCATAGAATACTTATGCTCTTGTGAGAAGCCACTAGTGAAACCTATGGCCCCCGGGTCTCTTTCTCATCATATCAATCCATCACTGTATTATTGCTTTGCTTTTACTTTTCACTTTGCATCTCTATACCAAAAATACCAAAAATATTATTTATCATCTCTATCAGATATCACTTTCGTAAGTGAGCGTGAAGGGATTGACAACCCCTAAGTGCGTTGGTTGCGTTGAGCTATTGTTTTTGTGTAGGTACGAGGGACTCGTGCGTAGCCTCCTACTGGATTGATACCTTGGTTCTCAAAAACTGAGGGAAATACTTACGCTACTTTGCTGCATCATCCTCTCCTCTTTGAGGAAATCCAACGCAGTGCTCACACTACTAGGGAAAAGGCTAGCAGCAGCGCGTGTTTTAGGCCTATCAGCAGCGCGGGTGCCCGCGCTACCAATAAGGCGCTACAACTAACTCTTAGTAGTAGCGCTGCCTGTACCCGCGCTACCACTATTGACTATAGCAGCAGCGCTTTTCAGGAATGCGCTGCTATTACTTAGCTGTAGCGATTTCCCGGTCCAGCGCTACTGTTATATCTTTCACCATTTCCCCATTCCAGCTTCAATAAACTGCAATTTCTAGATACTAGGTACTACTAGATATCAATTTCATAAAGCATTATAGGTACTAGGTAGTACTCCCTCGGTTCGAAATTACTCGTCGTGGTTTTAGTTCAAATTTGAACTCAAACCACGACGAGTAATTTGGAACCGAGGGAGTACTAGATAACAATTTCATATATACTCAACATGCATCCTCAAGCAGTACAAGGTGACATCGACGACAATCATCATATTTAGTTCTAGATGATATCGACGACGATCATCATATGTAGTTCTACATGATATCGACGACGATCATCATATGTAGTTCTAGATGATATAGCCACACACACATATGTAGTTCTAGATGATATCGACGACGATCATCATCCTCAAGCCTGGGCGGTGGGTGTTCCTGATAGTAATTAGGATGGCCTGTCCAGCACGAAGATTCTTGCCAACGAGGAATCTCTTCCACCCAACCGAGTTCAAGTGTGTGCGACCATCTGTGCCCATGCGGTAAGTACATGTGGTGACGGAGCCCCTTGCGGTAAGGCGTAGTCCAACTGAGCCTTCTTCATCAGGCTCGATACCACAACTCACAAATAGGTTCTTTGGCAATCTCTGAATAAGAAAAACATATCAATTAGTAAATAGCCTCACACATACTCTTGCAAATATATTTGTATTAAGTATAGATTTCTACACTATCAAAAGACACAGTACTATGCATTTGTACTAATTAATCATGAATTCTACTAATAAGTATATATATGGATTATCTACACTATTAATAGTTCCTTGGATTCTACACTAATAAGCATGTGATCAGACTCTACACTAAAGTATATCATCGACTAGATTCCACAAAGCATATCATTGGACTCTACACTAAAGTATATCATTGACTAGATTCCACAAAGCATATCATTGGACTCTACACTAAGCATATCATCGGATTCACTAAGCATATAATCGGATAATTTGCATTTGTAAGTATAACAGTAAAGCATATATATATCATCAAATTACTACATGCAGTACGTATAACATACCATTTCATGCCGATCGACCATGGTACTTGTAAGGCGGGTCACGAATGGCACCCCGACAAAGTCATCACGTGGCGAAATTATGTCCCATAGGTTGCACACCTCCTCCTCGCTCAGCCTCATTCTTTGAGCTATGATGGCTTCATGAAGTGGGTTCTCATCACCTTCATTGAGTGGCTCCTCATTATCTTCATCATCTTCGTCATCTTCATCATCTTCCACCAGGTTGATATAAATGACAACCAGCTTGGGTCTTTCTGCTCTGAAGGAGAATCTGATCAACTCACCACCAGTAAGACGCATGCGAGCGAGGAAACGGGCCCATCCATCTCCTCCAATCTGCGACATATTGCGTCCTTTCTTGACCTCCATAGTGTACGGCCCCCCAGGAGCCTCAAATGTCACAGTGTCTCCTGTCAGCTTGTTGAATTTCAACCTCACATTGCATGGGGCGATCCATGTAAGAAAAGCAAAATGACACAATGCAGTAATGCCAACACTAAAAATAAAATAGTTGTTACATTTCATCTAATTTCTTACCGCCGCATGACGAAAACTCGGATGGAAGTAGATGCCGAACAGCTTGCCAGTTGCAAGGCTGCTGGCGCACCTTGACTTGCACAGTCAACATAGTGGTGCTGGTGGTGGCGCCATTTTGCTAAAGCAATATGAGCAAAGGATTAACGATTCACTTCACAGGAAACAAGTGGAGAATTTAACTAAATTGGCACCTACATTTTGCCAAAAAATAACTTATTACAAAAAAACTAAATCGAGCATACTAAATCAACTAAATCAACTAGCATACTAAATCCACTAGCATACTAAATCAACTAAATCAAAATGTTCTAAATCAACTAGCCTACAAAATCAACTAAATCAACTAGCCTACTAAATAAACTAAATCAACATGTTCTAAATCAACTAGCCTACTAAATCAACTGAATCATATCAACTAAATCAAAATGTTACATATGAAAGCCTACTAAATCAAAATGTATCAGGGAGGAGGGACAAGGAGGGGCGACTCGAGGAGGGAGAAGATAGTAGGACGGAGGAGGAAGGCGGAGCGAGGAGGGGCCGGCCGGCGACGAGTGGAGGGAGGACGGATCGAGGAGGAAGGTGGAGCGAGGAGGGGGCGGCCGGCGGCGAGTGGAGGGAGGACGGAGGAGGAGGCCGATACCGAGTCTAGCGAGGAGGATGAGGCGACAGCGGCGCAAATCGGGGGAGGGGCGACGGGGGAGGACCGGCGGCGCGGGGGGTGAGGAGGAGACCGTGAGTGTGTGTGAGTGTGATCTGTGGATGAGGCTAGTGAGTGGGGGGAGATGGAATGGAATAGTAGTAGCACGCTATAGGTAAACGCGCTACTGCTAAACTACCTATCAGTAGCGCCTTTCGGCCTGAACGCGCTACTGCTATGTGTCAGTATGTAAAAATAGACATAGACATAAAAAATATGCTGCTGCTACGTTACGCTGAATGCGCTGAATTCGCTGAATGCTCATTGATTTTTGTAGTTAATTTAGCAGTAGCGATTATTGCCTGAATGCGCTGCTGCTACGTTACGTAGCAGTAGCGCTGTTTATTTTAACGCGCTGCTGCTATAACTGGCCTTGCGGCGGCGTCGTGGGAATTTTAGCAGTAGCGCTTCTTGGAGTGCATGCGCTACTGATAAACTTGTTTCAGCAGCGAGTTTCCATGGCCCGTGCTACTGCTACTTAGCAGCAGCACCTGATTTTAAAGCGCGCTGCTGGTAAGATTCTATGTATAGTCTTTTCCCTAGTAGTGTCAAGAGGTAGCAAGAAGAATTTCTGGAGCCGTTGCCAGGGAGTCTGCGCAAAAGTCAACATACCAAGTACCCATCACAATCCCTATCTCCCGCATTACATTATTTGCCATTTGCCTCTCGTTTTCCTCTCCCCCACTTCACCCTTGCCGTTTTATTCGCCCTCTCTCTCTATTTGCCTCTTTTTGCCCGTTTGCTTTTTGTTTGCTCGTGTGTTAGATTGCTTGTTTGTCGCGATGGCTCAAGATAATACTAAATTGTGTGACTTCACCAATACCAACAATAATGATTTCCTTAGCACTTCGATTGCTCCTCTTACCGATGCTGAATCTTGTGAAATTAATACTGCTTTGCTGAATCTTTTCATGAAAGATCCGTTCTCCGGTCTTCCTAGTGAAGATGCCGCTACCCATCTTAATAGCTTCGTTGATTTGTGTGACATGCAAAAGAAGAAAGATGTCGATAATGATATTATTAAATTGAAGCTATTTCCTTTTTCGCTTAGAGATCGTGCTAAAGCTTGGTTTTCATCTTTGCCTAAAAATAGTATTGATTCATGGAACAAGTGCATAGATGCTTTTATCTCTAAGTATTTTCCTCGTGCTAAGATCATCTCTCTTAGAAACGATATTATGAATTTTAAACAACTTGATCATGAACATGTTGCACAAGCTTGGGAGAGAATGAAATTAATGATACGTAATTGCCCTACTCATGGTTTGAATTTGTGGATGATTATACAAATTTTTTATGCCGGATTGAATTTTGCTTCTAGAAATCTTTTAGATTCGGCCGCGGGAGGCACTTTTATGGAAATCACTTTAGGAGATGCTACTAAACTCCTAGATAATATTATGGTTAATTATTCTCAATGGCATACTAAAAGATCTATTAATAAAAAGGTGCATGCGATAGAAGAAATTAATGTTTTGAGTGGAAAGATGGATGAACTTATGAAATTATTTGTTAATAAGAGTGTTTCTTCCGATCCTAATGATGTGCCCTTATCTACTTTGATTGCGAATAATAATGAATCTATGGATGTGAATTTTGTTGGTAGGAACAATTTTGGTAACAACGCGTATAGAGGAAATTTCAATGCTAGGCCTTATCCTAGTAATCCCTCTAATAATTATGGTAATTCCTACAACAATTCTTATGGAAATTATAATAAGATGCCCTCTGATTTTGAATCTAATATTAAAGAATTTATTTCTTCGCAAAAGAATTTTAATGCTATGATTGAAGAAAAATTGCTTAAGATTGATGATTTGGCTAGGAACGTTGATAGAATTGCTCTTGATGTTGATTCTTTGAAACTTAGATCTATTCCACCTAAGCATGATATCAATGAGTCTCTCAAATCCATGAGAATTTCCATTGACGAGTGCAAAGAAAGAACCGCTAGGATGCGTGCTAAGAAAGATGCCTTTATAAAAGCGTGTTCTTCTAGTTCCTATGAAAATAATGATGAAGATCTAAAAGTTATGGATGTGTCCCCTATTAAATCTTTGTTTTGCAATTTGAATCTTGATAATGATGGGACTGAATATGATCCACCTTTACCTAGAAGGCGTTCTAAGAATCCAGAATTTGTTGATCTTGATGCTAAATTTGATAAAAGTGGGATTGAAGAAATTAAAACCCTAGATGTTGCTAAACCCACTATTATGGATTTCAAGGAATTTAACTATGAAAATTGCTCTTTGATTGATTGTATTTCCTTGTTGCAATCCGTGCTAAAATCTCCTCATGCTTATAGTCAAAATAAAGCGTTTACTAAACATATCGTTGATGCCTTGATGCAATCTTATGAAGAAAAAGCTTGAATTGGAAGTTTCTATCCCTAGAAAACTTTATGGTGAGTGGGAACCTACTATTAAAATTAAAATTAAAAATTATGAGTTTTATGCTTTGTGTTATTTGGGTGCTAGTGTCTCTACTATTCCCAAAACTTTGTGTGATTTGCTAGATTTCCGTGATTTTGATGATTGCTCTCTAAACTTGCATCTTGCGGATTCCACTATTAAGAAACCTATGGGAAGAATTAATTATGTTTTTATTGTTGCAAATAGGAATTATGTGCCCGTAGATTTTATCGTTCTTGATATAGACTGCAATCCTTCTTGCCCTATTATTCTCGGTAGACCATTCCTTAGAACAGTTGGTGCAATTATTGATATGAAGGAATGGAATATTAGATTTCAATTTCCATTAAAAAAGGGAATGTAACACTTCTCTAGAAAGAAAATAAAATTACCATATGAATCTATCATGATAGCCACTTATGGATTGCCTACCAAAGATGGCAATACCTAGATCTATTCTTGCTTGTTATGCCTAGCTAGGGGCGTTAAACGATAGCGCTTGCTAGGAGGCAACCCAACTTTATTTTTATTCCTTGCTTTTTGATCCTGTATAGTAATAAATAAATTATCTAGCCTCTGTTTTGGTTGTGTTTTTTGTGTTTAATTAGTGTTTGTGCCAAGTAGAACCGTTGGGAAGAATTGGGGAAAGTCTTGTTGAACTTGCTGTAAAAAACAGAAACTTTAGCGCACACGAGAACTGCTGTCATTTTTATTTGGAAAGTGATATTTAGTTAATTATTTTTGCAGATGATTAATAGATAAATTACTCACGTCCAGAAGTTTATTTTAGAATTTTTGGGGTTCCAGATCTTGCGCTAGCTACATATTACTTCAGACTGTTCTGTTTTTGACAGATTCTGTTTTTCGTGTGTTGTTTGCTTATTTTGATGAATCTATGGCTAGAAAAATAGTTTATAATCCATAGAGAAGTTGGAATACAGTAGGTTTAATACCAATATAAATAAAGAATGAGTTCATTACAGTACATTAATCCATATTGAAGTGGTATTTTGTTTTGTTTCGCTAACGGAGCTCACAAGATTTTCTACTTTAAGTTTTCTGTTGTGAAGTTTTCAAGTTTTGGGTAAAGATTTGATGGATTATGGAACAAGGAGTGGCAAGATCCTAAGCTTGGGGATGCCCATGGCACCCCCAAGATAATCTAAGGACACCTAAAAGCCAAAGCTTGGGGATGCCCCGGAAGGCATCCCCTTTTTCGTCTACTTCTATCGGTAACTTTACTTGGAGCTATATTTTTATTCACCACATGATATGTGTTTTGCTTGGAGCGTATTTTATGATTTGAGTCTTTGATTATTAATCTACCACAATCATCCTTGCTGTACACACCTTTTGAGAGAGCCATACATGATTTGGAATTTGATAGATTACTCTATGTTCTTCACTTATATCTTTTGAGCTTTATAGTTTTGCTCTAGTGCTTCACTTATATCTTTTAGAGCATGATGGTGGATTTGTTTTATAGAAACTATTGATCTCTCATGCTTCACTTAGATTATTTTGAGAGTCTTAATAGCATGGTAATTTTCTTAAAATCCTAATATGCTTGGTATGCAATATTAATAATAAAACTTTCGTATGAGTATGTTGAATACTAAGAAAAGTTTGATGCTTGATGATTGTTTTGAGATATGGAGGTAATAATATTAAAGTCATGCTAGTTGAGTAGTTGTGAAATTGAGAAATACTTGTGTTGAAGTTTGCAAGTCCCGTAGCATGCACGTATGGTAAATGTTATGCAACAAATTTGAAACATGAGGTGTTATTTGATTGTCTTCCTTATGAGTGGCGGTCGGGGACGAGCGATGGTCTTTTCCTACCAATCTATCCCCCTAGGAGCATGCGCGTAGTGCCAAGGTTTTTGATGCCATTTAGATTTTTGCAATAAGTATGTGAGTTATTTATGACTAATGTTGAGTCCATGGATTATACGCACTCTCACCCTTCCATCCTTGCTAGCCTCTTCGGTACCGTGCATTGCCCTTTCTCACATTGAGAGTTGGTGCAAACTTCGCCGGTGCATCCAAACCCCGTGATATGATATGCTCTTTCACACATAAACCTCCTTATATCTTCCTCAAAACAGTCACCATACCTACCTATTATGGCATTTCCATAGCCATTCCGAGATATATTGCCATGCAACTTTCCATCATTCCGTTCATCATGACACATTCTTCATTGTCATATTGCTTAGCATGATCATGTAGTTGACATAGTATTTGTGGCAAAGCCACCGTTCATAATTCTTTCATACATGTCACTCTTGGTTCATTGCATATCCCGGTACACCGCTGGAGGCATTCATATAGAGTCATCTTTGTTCTAGTATCAAGTTGTAATCATCGAGTTGTAAATAAATAGAGGTGTGATGATCATCATTATTAGAGCATTGTCCCAAGTGAGGAATAAAAAAAAGGAAGGCCATAAAAAAAGAGAAGGCCCCCAAAAAAGAGAAAGGCCATAAAAAAGAGAAGGCCCAAAAAGATGAGAGAAAAAGAGAGAAGGGACAATGTTACTATCCTCTTACCACACTTGTGCTTCAAAGTACACCCTGATCGTCATAGTAGAGAGTCTCTCATATTATCACTTTCATATACTAGTGGGAATTTTTCATTATAGAACTTGGCTTGTATATTCCAACAATGGGCCTCCTCAAGTGCCCTAGGTCTTCGTGAGCAAGCAAGTTGGATGCACACCCACTAGTTTCTTTTGTTGAGCTTTCATACATTTATAACTCTAGTGCATCCGTTGCATGGCAATCCCTACTCCTTGCATTAACATCAATCGGTGGGCATCTCCATAGCCCATTGATTAGCCTCGTTGATGTGAGACTTTCTCCTTTTTTGTCTTCTCCACATAACCCCCTCATTATATTCTATTCCACCCATAGTGCTATGTCCATGGCTCACGCTCATATATTGCGTGAAAGTTTATAGGTTTGAGATCACTAAAGTATGAAACAATTGCTTGGCTTGTCATCGGGGTTGTGCATGATGAGAGCATTCTTGTGTGACGAAAATGAAACATGACTAAACTATATGATTTTGTAGGGATGAACTTTCTTTGGCCATGTTATTTTGAGAAGACATAATTGCTTAGTTAGTATGCTTGAAGTATTATCATTTTTATGTCAATATGAACTTTTGTCTTGAATCTTTCAGATCTGGATATTCATACCACAATTAAGAGGAATTACATTAAAATTATGCCAAGTAGCACCCGCATCAAAAATTCTGTTTTTATCATTTACCTACTCGAGGACGAGCAGGAATTAAGCTTGGGGATGCTTGATACGTCTCCAACGTATCCATAACTTTTGATTGCTCCATGCTATATTATCTACTGTTTTGGACTATATTGGGCTTTATTTTCCACTTTTATATTATTTTTGGGACTAACCTATTAACCGAAGGGCCAACACAGAATTGTTGTTTTTTTGCCTATTTTAGGGTTTCGAAGAAAAGGAATATCAAACGGAGTCCAAACGGAATGAAACCTTCGGAAACGTGATTTTCTCATCAGTTAAGATCCAGGAGACTGGACCCTCCATCAAGAAAGCCACAAGGCGGTCACGAGGGTGGATGGTGCGCCCCCTGCCTCGTGGGCCCCTCAAATCTCCACCGACGTACTTCTTCCTCCTATATATATATCCACGTACTCTCAAACGATCTGGGACGGAGACAAAAACGTAATTCCACCGCCGCTACTTTATGTATCCACGAGATCCCATCTTGGGGCCTGTTCCGGAGCTCCGCCGGAGGGGGCATCGATCACGGAGGGCTTCTACATCATCTTCCAAGCCCCTCCGATGAAGTGTGAGTAGTTTACTTCAGACCTATGGGTCCATAGTTAGTAGCTAGATGGCTTCTTCTCTCTTTTTGGATCTCAATACAATGTTCTCCCCCTCTCTCGTGGAGATCATTTTGATGTAATCTTATTTTTACGGTGTGTTTGTTGAGACTGATGAATTGTGGGTTTATGATCAAGTCTATCTATGAATAATATTTGAATCTTCTCTGAATTCTTTTATGTATGATTGGTTATCTTTGCAAGTCTCTTCGAATTATCAGTTTGGTTTGGCCTACTAGATTGGTTGTTCTTGCCGTGGGAGAAGTGCTTAGCTTTGGGTTCGATCTTGCGGTGTCCTTTCCCAGTGACAGAAGGGGAAGCAAGGCACGTATTGTGTCGTTGCCATCGAGGATAACAAGATGGTTTTTTTTATCATATTGCATGAAACTATCCCTCTACATCATGTCATGTTGCTTAAGGCGTTACTCTGTTTTTAACTTAAAACTCTAGATGCATGCTGGATAGCGGTCGATGAGTGGAGTAATAGTAGTAGATGCAGGCAGGAGTCGGTCTACTTGTCTCGGGCGTGATGCCTATATACATGATCATACCTAGATATTCTCATAATTATGTTATATTCTGTCAATTGCTCAACAGTAATTTGTTCACCCACCGTAGAATACTTATGCTCTTGTGAGAAGCCACTAGTGAAACCTATGGCCCCCCCGGGTCTCGTTCTCATCATATCAATCTCCATCACTTTATTATTGCTTTGCTTTTACTTTTCACTTTGCGTCTCTATACCAAAAATACCAAAAATATTATTTATCATCTCTATCAGATCTCACTTTCGTAAGTGACCGTGAAGGGATTGACAACCCCTAAGCACGTTGGTTGCGTTGAGCTATTGTTTTTGTGTAGGTACGAGGGACTCGCGCGTAACCTCCTACTAGATTGATACCTTGGTTCTCAAAAACTGAGGGAAATACTTACGCTACTTTGCTGCATTCATCCACTCCTCTTCGGGGAAATCCAACGCAGTGCTCAAGAGGTAGAACGCCGCCACGAGCCACTTCTTTTGTGAGGGCGGCGCCAACACCAAGTCTCTGCTCGCGCCTCCTACGTACATTGACCCGCTCCTATTTCTGCCTCGGTTCGTCTGGAACGCCAGCGCGAGGCCCACCCACGCCAGATCCGCCAGCGCAAGCCGGCCCGCTGCACTGACTGGGCAGAAGCCCATGGTGAGGCCGGCCCCCGTGCACCCTCCTTTGTTTTCTTTCTCTGTTGGGCCAACCAGTTTCGGCCCAACTGCTATTTTTTTAGCGGACGAATTTCTCTATTTTGTAGAAAACTGCATGTTTATAGATTAGGCCCTTAACTTCATGCATATTATAACTCCTCAACCGTGCATCAGATTAAAACAAGTTATATATGTAAAATGTCTAGAATTTTTTCTAGTTTAATAATATCCAACTTTAATCTATGTTTAAAATGTTTAAAATGCTGTTTGTGTAATTTTGTCCTTATAGCA
The DNA here is from genome assembly GCF_002162155.2 of Triticum dicoccoides. NCBI lineage: Eukaryota > Viridiplantae > Streptophyta > Magnoliopsida > Poales > Poaceae > Triticum > Triticum dicoccoides. Next base: position 52,201,896 of record NC_041380.1, on the reverse strand, counting down.
TGCTAAAATGATTTAATTCATAACTAAATAACCGTAGGTCCAAACCTAACAAACTTTATATGTAAATGGGGTAGAAAAATGCCTAGTTTAACATGGTGGCTTTACTTTGCATGTTTAACAACCCTAAAATTGTGTTTAGGGCAGATCAGTACCAAATCTAATAAATGCTCATGAGGATTTCTCCGGACTTGTTGCTTGTTGTTCCGGCCTCATTTAAACTTGTCTAGATAGGTAGTTTATTTATGCTTCATCTCTTGCCATGTTAATCAACGTTTAATATTGTTGGGTACATAAACGAGATCGAACTAAATAAGTCACGTGGTGTTTCATCAATATGCAACTCGCTGCATATTGAGCTCCACTTAATTTATAGTGTTGTTTGTGCACTTTGCCATGCCATGCATATTTAAACCGGACATGCATCATACTTAGTTGTGTATCATGCCATGTTTATGTGATGGTTGTTTACCATGTTGTTTGCTTCTTTCCGGTATTGCTTCTTTGGGTTAGTTCCGATAATGTCACGTTTGTGAGGATTCGTTCGACTTCGTCCGTTTGTCTTCTTCATGGACTCTTTCTTCTTCCTTGTGGGATCTCATGCAAGATGACCATACCCTCGAAATCACTTCTATCTTTGCTTGCTAGTTGCTCGTTCTATTGCTATGTCGCGATACCTACCACTTGCTATATCATGCCTCCCATTTGCCATGTCAGCCTCTAACCCACCTTTCCTAGCAAACCGTTGTTTGGCTATGTTACCGCTTTGCTCAGCCCCTCTAATAGCGTTGATAGTTGCAGGTGAAGATGAAGTTTGTTCCTTGTTGGAACATGGATATTGTTGGGATATCATTATTATATCTTGTTTACTTTAATGCACGTATATACTTGGTAAAGGGTGGAAGGCTCGGCCTTATGCCTGGTGTTTTGTTCCACTCTTGCCTCCCTAGTTTCTGTCATACCGGTGTTATGTTCCTTGATTTTTGCGTTCCTTACGCGGTTGGGTTATAATGGGAACCCCTTGATAGTTCGCTTTGAATAAAACTCCTCCAGCAAGGCCCAACCTTGGTTTTACCATTTGCCACCTAAGCCTTTTTCCCTTGGGTTCTGCAGACTCAAGGGTCATTGTCGGTGTCAAAACCGGCGGATCTCGGGTAGGGGGTCCCGAACTGTGCGTCTAAGGTGGATGGTAACAGGAGGCAGGGGACACGATGTTTTATCCAGGTTCGGGCCCTCTTAATGGAGGTAAAACCCTACGTCCTGCTTGATTAATATTGATGATATGGGTAGTACAAGAGTAGATCTACCACGAGATCGGAGAGGCTAAAACCCTAGAAGCTAGCTTATGGTATGATTGTATGTATATGATCTATCGACTAGCCTGGCCTCGGTTTATATAATGCACCAGAGGCCTAGGATAACAAGAGTCCTAGCCGAATACGCCGGTGGGGAGGAGTCCTTGTCTTGATCGCCAAGTCTTGTGGAATATTCCTTGTATGCGGCAGCTGTCCCAACTGGCCCATGAGTATACGGTCATGGGGGTCCTCGGCCCAATCTAATAGATCGGGAGATGACGTGGTGAGTACCCCCTAGTCCAGGACACTGTCAGTAGCCCCCTGAACCGGTCATCAAGTTAGGGATGCTCCTCGATTCTTCCGAACTGTTCTTCATCTTCGGTTGACGGTCTTGAAAACTGGTTCAACAAATCTTCTCATCTTCGATCTTGAGGATCGCCGAAATGCATTCGGCGAGTTTACACGTCGGGTATCCGAGGAGCCCCTTTAAGTTTCTGTCCTTTATCAATGCCTTGTTATTTTTATGCCACACCTCGGGTTTGAAATTGTTCCCGGGCGGCAGCGTCCTCTTGCGTCCGAGCTCCAACATCGGACTGCATTCGAGGTATCTTTTGCAGCCGAGCACCAACGCCGGACCGCTTCCCAGCTCTAGCGCCGGAATGTATCCGAGCTCCAACGCCGGACTATGTATTCGAGCTCCAACGCCGGACTATATCTGAGCTCCAACGCCGGACAGTGTCCCAGCTCCAATGCCGGACTATATCCGAGATGTCATATCACCTTGGTTCAAAAAAGTTGAAGGAGTTTACCGAGCTTAATGCCGGAAATGCCCTCTATGGAGCTAGCCACTAGCGCCCGAGCTTTATGCTGGACTGCTTCCGAGGTGATGCACCACCCCGACTGTGGGCCGATTTTTTGTCAATATTTTTTATTATTGCAATTTATTCTCTGCCGAGATATATGGCCAGTAGCCCTCAAGGTGTGTATCGGTCTAAAACCCGAGATGCACCTGAAGGATGACGTAAGACCGCTGATCCCAGTAGCCGCTGAGACTCAGGCTGATTTGCAAAATCGGCCTGAGGATCAAGTCCTAGCTCGGCAGAATACTTCGGGACACAAAAAGCGGCGTGCTTAGTCTTCGAGACTCAGTTTGTGTGCGGCTGACCAACCTGAGGATCAAAATCTCCTCGGCAACTGTATTGCACTTAAAATTTTCTGCATTGAACAGGCAATGCAGCAGCCCCCGAGACACTGGTCGGGTGGCACCACCAGATCAGGGGATCGATGAGCCCCTTTAATATTTGTAAATAATAAGGCCGAAGCCCAGTAGCCCCCGAGACTTAATGAGGGCACGGGTGGCCGAATTAAGGATCGATATCCATAGTAAAATCACAAATTATGTGTAATGACTCTATGTATCCAAGTAATTTACGTCATTAATGCTTGGATCCGCATTGTACAAAACTTTGTTGACCGACCATCGGCTTTCACCTCCTCGGCTAGTAGCCGAGGAGTGTTTGTCCTACTTTATAAAGCCTTTATGAGGGCAAAGATTTACGACAAACAAGGCAATATGGCCATACGGTTTTATGAACAAAGGTACGCAGAGAGATATGTTATATTACTATTTAACATAAGAAAATGTCTTCCAAAGAAAATAGTCCCGCTATCGGTTCCTTTCTTTGGGTTGTCATGCTAAGCATGATCATGCAGCCTCAGCTCTAATGTAAGAGCATAATATCGAGGATTTAGTTTGGGAGGCCAGTTAATAGCCCCCGGTAGTGTTCGGAGACAGTCGGGGTCAAGCCGTAAACACTTCGGCCAATGTTATGAACGGCCCATCATTTAACACAGTCATCGGATCGCTGACCAGTTTACGCTTATTTGTGAAAGTCAGTTTTCGGCTTTCTCCACTGAGGTGCTTAACCATGTGAGCTGGAAGCACAATCGCAGTGGTTCTCCCTTTGCACGCCTAGCCGAAAAAACGGAACGTAGGAAGCAAGTGCAGGAGCCGGGCAACCCAACTATTGACCGAAGACACAATTCGAAACCGATGCATATATAGCAATATCTGAGAATGTTTTTGCCGAATCCCTAAAGGTGTCCGGCGTTGCACTGCGAGACTAATGCTGGAAAAGCACAAATAGTTTAAAAGTGCGAAAAAGCTTGGAAAACCAAGAAACACCAGTAAAAACATGACGTCCGAACAATATCAAGTGTTCGGTGCCAATCCGAAAGTTGGTCTTAGAAAAAAGAAGTGCTTCTGTCGTGCTTTAACATGATATATCCTATCTCAAGACTTCGAGCGGGTCAGCCTACGGCTTCAACCTCCTATCCCGAGGGCGGAGTACTTCTCATCAGGCCAGTTTAGCAAACTAAACTCTAGCGGCTTTGAGAGAGAAATTAGGCTCCCCGGCTAGTGACCGAACACTCGTGTCAAAAAAGGAGTGATAAATAATAATAATAAAACTTTGCAACGACTAAGAAGAAGAACACTTATTATAAAGCGGCTCAAATAAACTTAAGAGCCCCCAAGTGACTTAGGTAGAAGAATGATTGCATGTACCGAAGTACTTATATCATATCTATGTTCAACCGAACTTTAAACGCGTCTTAACCGACCGTCAGCTTCTCCCTCTTTGGTCAAGGACCAAAAAGTGTTATGTACTCCATTGGTCGAGAATATCGACGGTGTTTCCAATAACCAAGCAATTAGGCCATAAGGCTGTAACAGACAAAGCGCGCTCAGGGAACTTATGCTATATTACCGTGAAGTGTAAGAAGCATCTTTGAAGAAAATAGTACCCCCACCAATACCTTTCTTTGGTGCTCATTGTTATTATGAGACTTGTGCAATAGATTTTTTGTACTCATGAGTTCCGTTGTGTGCCGACCATCATTGAAAACTATAAGAGCGCTAGCTTTCGGCTTCACCCAGTCTGAGGTCCGGCTCGGGCGACCCGATCGTGACAATCGCAGAGGTGCTCCCTTTACTCCCTAGCCGAACAATCGGGAACGTAGGGGTAAACACAGGAGCGAGGCAACCCAGCTTGCAAATCTCTTAAGTCAATATGGTGCATATTGTGGCGTAATACACGAACAAGGAACGAAGCCGTACAAGTATAATCATATGCAAGTGGAAAAGCTTCATGAAGGAAGCCCCCAAATGAAGGTATTTGGATTTATGCGTCACAAACAAAGTTTGGACAAGGAAATTTTTTACAGGCAACTTTTTTCCAAAAAAGTATAATGCTTGGTCGAACCGAACGCAAGTTAGAAATTAAAGCTTTGAGCATGAAAGCGACTTAGCTGGTTAATGTGTTCGGTATTGATGACGCGGTCCGAGCTTGATGCGGGGCAAGGTTCCATCCCCCAAGCTGGTCCCGAGGTGGCGGAGCGGAGAGCTCGACACGCCGAAGTGGTGACATAGCATGGTCAATGCAGACCGGCAGAGTGACGCCGAAGTCCCCAGATCATTTTCCTGTGCACAAAAAATAGTGCAAACCGGAGATAATAGTAATAATGATAATTAAAATAAATGTTGCATAATAAATAATTTATGCAAAGTGAGGAATAGAAGAAATATGGCCTGGCGCCGAAGTCAATGTCGACGCAGGGCGTCAGCGTGATGTAGTAAAGGCGTTGCAAAGCCTGAATTCACAGGTCGGTCCGAGCTCCGGATGCGGCATTCGCCGGACTATGTACGGAAACTGATCGAACCACCCCGCGACCGTCGTTAATGCGGCCACCATTTGATAGACCTGTGTACATATCATGGACAAACCAGAGTAATAATTCCTTGGGAAAAATGAACCCAAACAAGCAAAAAATACTGGGATTAATAGCACCTGGTTTATTGGTTGTAGCAATCCGAAGGAAGGTGATTCCCAAAATTGGGACTCCCTCCGCACACCCATTGCCTGATGGGTGATAAAACGATGGCATGGCAATGCTGGTAAAGGTGACTCACCGAGGCAAAGCCCTCGACCCGGCTAACGTGACGGAGCTGGTTGGCTAGTGACGCCGAAGTGTCCGGAGTAGGTTGATGAAGAGATGGCGAAGCCCCCGGTCCAGCCGAGATGTCGAAGCCTCGACGTCAGTCGATAAGTCGAAGTAGGTCGGCGTGATGGACACCAGCTTGAAGAAGCAATAGTGCGGCCCTGTCGATGCAGGTCGTGACGTGGTCGATGCCGGCTTGATGAAGCGACCGTGCGGCGATGCCGGTATGCCCGCTCCGTGTAATCCGTGGGGCGGCGATGTTGATGATGATTTATCCTTCGCGATGCCGGACTCTTGTTCGGCTTGCCGAGATGATGATCCGAAGAAGTTGAGCTCAGCTAAAGTGACGACATGTCTAGCGCAGGTCTGCAGCCGTGGAGTAATATTGCCGGACTGGTTTGACACCAGCATGATGTTGAAGATCATGTTCAAAAGATCTTAAAGTTAGTGGGATGTGTTCGGGAACAAAACACAATACCCCATACAAAATTTCCTTCAAAAGGGATGTCCGAAATCCCGTTCATAAAAAAGATGAACTCGGGTCGGATTCGTTTTTGCGCAGAAAATAGATCCGAAAAGTGATGCACTAATTGGAAGGTTCCCGGAGTTTGGACGGTCGGATCGAGCTGAAAGTTTGAGAGGTGGTAGATATAGGAATTCCGCAGCCGATCAACGGTTGGATCTTCCAAAGGACGTCCGAGATATAAGCTGGACACCACGCCCTAAACTCATCCAAATTCCCATCCAAATTTGACAGGGCTCCGATATATCGTGGATTGCCAGAGATTCGTCCATCGGAACTCGACGAAATTTTCCAGGGTTGTTATAGACTCAATTCCGCACAATTCCACCAAAGCGATTGTCAGAGCGATACTCGAGGAGGTGGTGGCGGCAGATACGAGTTCGCTGTCCAAAAAAAAACAGCACGGTCGCTTGAGGGCAATGTTGACGTTGAGCCCCCGAGCTCCATAGATGATTCCTCCGTGATCTTGATAGAGATCGGAGTTGATGTTTGATGAAGGCCCTCGTCCGAACATGGTGCTCCGAACATGGGGCGCAATTCTTGGTCGAACCAAGGTGACCAGTCGAACTGGTGACGGAGACGCCAAAGTCGTAGTTGATCTGCCGGCGAGCCATCAATCCTTTTGTCGATCACACAGGGGAACTCTCAATGAAAGCACCAATGTCGGTGTCAAAACCGGTGGATCTCGGGTAAGGGGGTCCCGAACTGTGCGTCTAAGGTGGATGGTAACAGGAGGCAGGGGACACGATGTTTTACCCAGGTTCGGGCCCTCTTAATGGAGGTAAAACCCTACGTCCTGCTTGATTAATATTGATGATATGGGTAGTTCAAGAGTAGATCTACCACGAGATCGGAGAGGATAAAACCCTAGAAGCTAGCCTATGGTATGATTGTATGTATATGATCTATCGACTAGCCTGGCCTCGGTTTATATAATGCACCAGAGGCCTAGGATAACAAGAGTCCTAGCCGAATATGCCGGTGGGGAGGAGTCCTTGTCTTGATCGCCAAGTCTTGTGGAATATTCCTTGTATGTGGTAGCTGTCCGAACTGGCCCATGAGTATACGGCCATGGGTGTCCTCGGCCCAATCTAATAGATCGGGAGATAACATGGTGAGTACCCCCTAGTCTAGGACACTGTCAGTCATCTTTATTTTAACCCCCCAGGACAATGCTCCTCTAAGTGTTGGTCCAAAATAGAGCCACTTGCAGCGCCACCTCGGGGAAACTTGAGGGTTGGTTTTAGTTGTACATAGTGTTCATCCGGTGTGTCCTGAGAACGAGATATGTGCAGCTCCTATCGGGATTTGTCGGCACATCGGGTGGTCTTGTTGGTCTTGTTTTACCATTGTCGAAATGTCTTGTAACCGGGATTCCGAGTCTGATCGGGTCTTCCTGGGAGAAGGAATATCCTTCGTTGATTGTGAGAGCTTGTGGTGTGCTAAGTTGGGACACCCCTGCAGGGTTTTGAGCTTTCAAAGCCATGCCCGCGGTTATGGGCAGATGGGAATTTGTTAATATCCGGTTGTAGAGAACTTGACACTTAACTTAATTAAAATGAATCAATCGCGTGTGTAGTCGTGATGGTCTCTTCTCGGCGGAGTCCAGGAAGTGAACACGGTTCTTGTGTTATGTTTGAACGTAAGTAGTTTTAGGGTCACTTCTTGATCACTTCTAGTTCACGACCATGCTTTGCTTCTCTTCTCGCTCTCATTTGCGTAAGTTAGCCACCATATATGCTTAGTGCTTGCTGCCTCTCCACCTCACTACCTTTTTCCTTACCCATAAGCTTAAATAGTCTTGATCGCGAGGGTGTGAGATTGCTGAGTCCCCGTGACTCATAGATTACTTCAAACAGTTGCAGGTGCCGATGATAACCGTGCAGGTGACGCAACCGAGCTCAAGGAGGAGCTCGATGAAGATCGTGTTCGTTGTGTTGTTTCGTTTCCAGTTGATCAGTAGTGGAGCCCAGTCGGGGCGATCAGGGATCTAGCATTAGGGGTGGTATTCTTTTATTTTGGTTCCGTAGTCGGACCTTGTTTGTATTCTGGATGATGTAATTCTATATTCATGTATTTTGTGAAGTGACGATTGTAAGCCAACTCTTTATCCCTTTCATATTCTGTACATGGGATATGTAAAGATTACCCCTCTTGCGACATGCTTACAATGCGGTTATGCCTCTAAGTCGTGCTCCGACACGTGGGAGATATAGCCGCATCGTGGGTGTTACAAGTTGGTATCAGAGCCTTCCCCGACTTAGGAGCCACCCTGCTTGATCGAATCGCTGGCGTTGTTGAGTCTAGAAAAATGTTTTGAGTCTTAGGATTCTATATATCGGAGAGTAGGATTCTTTTTACACCTCAGCCCCATCATCCCTCTGGTGAGGCCTCCTGACGTAGAGTTTTGACCCTTCTCTCCTCAAATTTCACTAAAAAATTTTTAGGATTGCTACCTCTTGAGCACTGCGTTGGATTTCCCCGAAGAGGAGAGGATGATGCAACAAAGTATCATAAGTATTTCCCTCAGTTTTTGAGAACCAAGGTATCAATCCAGTAGGAGGCTACGCGCGAGTCCATCGTACCTACACAAAAACAATAGCTCAACGCAACCAACGCACTTAGGGGTTGTCAATCCCTTCACGGTCACTTACGAAAGTGAGATCTGATAGAGATGATAACTAATATTTTTGGTATTTTTGGTATAGAGATGCAAAGTAAAAAGTAAAAGCAAAGTAAAAGAAAAGCAATAATAAAGTGATGGAGATTGATATGACGACAAAGAGACCCCGGGGCCATAGATTTCACTAGTGGCTTCTCTCAAGAGCATAAGTATTCTACGGTGGGTGAACAAATTACTGTTGAGCAATTGGCAGAATTGAGCATAGTTATGAGAATATCTAGGTATGATCATGAAGGAAATATGCCCTAGAGGCAAAAATAAAGTTATTATTTATTTCCTTATTTCATGATAAATTTTTATTATTCATGCTAGAATTGTATTAACCGGAAACATAATACATGTGTGAATACATAGACAAACAGAGTGTCACTAGTATGCCTCTACTTGACTAGCTCGTTAATCAAAGATGGTTATATTTCCTAACCATAGACAAAGAGTTGTTATTTGATTAACGGGATCACATCATTAGGAGAATGATGTGATTGACTTGACCCATTCCGTTAGCTTAGCACTCGATCGTTTAGTATGTTGCTATTGCTTTCTTCATGACTTATACATGTTCCTATGACTATGAGATTATGCAACTCCCGTTTGCCGGAGGAACACTTTGTGTGCTACCAAACATCACAACGTAACTGGGTGATTATAAAGGAGCTCTACAGGTGTCTCCAAAGGTACATGTTGGGTTAGCGTATTTCGAGATTAGGATTTGTCACTCCGATTGTCGGAGAGATATCTCTGGGCCCTCTCGGTAATGCACATCACATAAGCCTTGCAAGCATTGCAACTAATGAGTTAGTTGCGAGATGATATATTACGAAACAAGTAAAGAGACTTGCCAGTAACGAGATTGAACTAGGTATTGAGATACCGACGATCGAATCTCGGGCAAGTAACATACCGATGACAAAGGGAACAACGTATGTTGTTATGCGGTCTGACCGATAAAGATCTTCGTAGAATATGTAGGAGCCAATATGAGCATCCAGGTTCCGCTATTGGTTATTGACCGAAGACGTGTCTCGGTCATGTCTACATTGTTCTCGAACCCGTAGGGTCCACACGCTTAAGGTTTCGATGACAGTTATATTATGAGTTTATAAATTTTGATGTACCGAAGTTTGTTCAGAGTCCCGGATGTGATCACAGACATGATGAGGAGTCTCGAAATGGTCGAGACATAAAGATTGATATATTGGAAGCCTATATTTGGATATCGGAAGTGTTCCGGGTGAAATCGGGATTTTACCGAAGTACCGGGAGGTTACCGGAACCCCCCGGGAGGTATATGGGCCTTAGTGGGCTTTAGTGGAAGAGAGGAGAGGTGGCCAGGGCTGGGCCACGCGCCCCTCCCCCCTAGTCCGAATAGGACAAGGATAGGGGGGCAACGCCCCCCTTCCTTCTCTCTCTCCTCTATCCCCCTTCCCGAATCCTATTCCAACTAGGAAAGGGGGGGGGGAATCCTACTCCCGGTGGAAGTAGGAATTCTCCTGGCGCGCCCTCCTCCTGGCCGGCCGCACCTCCCCTTGCTCCTTTATATATGGGGGCAGGGGGCACCCCTAGACACACAAGTTGATCCATGTGATCATATTCTTAGCCGTGTGCGGTGCCCCCTTCCACCATAATCCTCGATAATATTGTAGCGGTGCTTAGGCGAAGCCCTGCGATGGTAGTACATCAAGATCGTCACCACACCGTCGTGCTGATGTAACTCTTCCCCGACACTTTGCTGGATCGGAGTCCGGGGATCGTCATCGAGCTGAACGTGTGCTAAAACTCGGAGGTGCCGTAGTTTCGGTGCTTGATCGGTCGGGCCGTGAAGACGTACGACTACATCAACCGCATTGTGCTAACGCTTCCGCTGTCGGTCTACAAGGGTACGTAGATCACACTCTCCCCTCTCGTTGCTATGCATCACCATGATCTTGCGTGTGCGTAGGATTTTTTTGAAATTACTACGTTCCCCAACAGTGGCATCCGAGCCTAGGTTTTATGTGTTGATGTTATATGCACGAGTAGAACACAAGTGAGTTGTGGGCGATATAAGTCATACGGCTTACCAGATGTCATACTTTGGTTCGGCGGTATTGTTGGACGAAGCGACCCAGACCGACATTACGCATACGCTTACGCGAGACCGGATCTCCCGACGTGCTTTGCACAAAGGTGGCTAGCGGGTGACAGTTTCTCCAACTTTAGTTGAACCGAGTGTGGCTACGCCCGGTCCTTGCGAAGGTTAAAACAGCACCAACTTGACAAACTATCGTTGTGGTTTTGATGCGTAGGTAAGATTGGTTCTTGCTTAAGCCCGTAGCAGCCACGTAAAACTTGCAACAACAAAGTAGAGGATGTCTAACTTGTTTTTGCAGGGCATGTTGTGATGTGATATGGTCAAGACATGATGCTAAATTTTATTGTATGAGATGATCATGTTTTGTAACCGAGTTAGCGGCAACTGGCAGGAGCCATATGGTTGTCGCTTTATTGTATGCAATGCAATCGCGCTGTAATGCTTTACTTTATCACCAAGCGGTAGCGATAGTCGTGGAAGCATAAGATTGGCGAGACGACAACGATGCTACGATGATGATCAAGGTGTCGCGCCGGTGACGATGGTGATCATGACAATGCTTCGAAGATGGAGATCACAAGCACAAGATGTGGCCATATCATATCACTTATATTGATTGCATGCGATGTTTACCTTTTATGCATCTTATCTTGCTTTGATTGACGGTAGCATTTTAAGATGATCTCTCACCAATTATAAAGAAGTGTTCTCCCTGAGTATGCACCGTTGCGAAAGTTCTTCGTGCTGAGACACCACGTGATGATCGGGTGTGATAGGCTCTACGTTCAAATACAACGGGTGCAAAACAGTTGCACACGCGGAATACTCAGGTTATACTTGACGAGCCAAGCATATACAGATATGGCCTCGGAACACGGAGACCGAAAGGTCGAGCGTGAATCATATAGTAGATATGATCAACATAGTGATGTTCACCAATGAAACTACTCCATCTTACGTGATGATTGGACATGGTTTAGTTGATTTGGATCACGTGATCACTTAGAGGATTAGAGGGATGTCTATCTAACTGGGAGTTCTTAAGTAATATGATTAATTGAACTTTAATTTATCATGAACTTAGTCCTGGTAGTATTAGCATATCTATGTTGTAGATCAATAGCTCGCGTTGTTGCTTTCATATGTTTATTTTGATATGTTCCTAGGGAAAATTGTGTTGAAAAATGTTAGTAGCAAAGATGCGGATTGGATCCGTGATCTGAGGTTTATCCTCATTGCTACACAGAAGAATTATGTCCTTGATGCACTGCTAGGTGACGGACCTATTGCAGGAGCAGATGCAGATGTTATGAATGTTTGGCTAGCTCAATATGATGATTACTTGATAGTTTAGTGCACCATGCTTATCAGCTTAGAATCGGGACTTCAAAGACGTTTTGAACGTCATGGAACATATGAGATGTTCCAGGAGTTGAAGTTAATATTTCAAGCAAATACCCGAGTTGAGAGATATGAAATTTCCAACAAGTTCTATAGCTAGAAGATGGAGGAGAATCGCTCAAGCAGTGAGCATGTGCTCAGATTGTCTAGGTACTACAATCGCTTGAATCAAGTGGGAGTTAATCTTCCAGATAAAATAGTGATTGACAGAATTCTCTAGTCACCATCACCAAGTTAGTAGAACTTCGTGATGAACTATAGTATGCAAGGGATGACGAAAACAACTCCCGAGCTTTTCATGATGATGAAATCAATGAAGGTAGAAATCAAGAAAGAGCATCAAGTGTTGATGGTTGACAAGACCACTAGTTTCAAGAAAAAGGGCGAAGGGAAGAAGGGGAACTTCAAGAAGAACGGCAAGCAAGTTTCTACTCAAGTGAAGAAGCCCAAGTCTGGTCCTAAGCCTGATACTAAGTGCTTCTACTGCAAAGGGACTGGTCACTGGAAGCGGAACTACCCCAAGTGATTGGCGGATAAGAAGGATGGCAAAGTGAACATAAGTATACATGTTATTGATGTGTACTTAACTAGTGTTTATAGCAACCCCTCAGTATTTGATACTAGTTCAGTTGCTAAGATTAGTAACTCGAAACGGGAGTTGCAGAATAAACAGAGACTAGTTAAGGGTGAAGTGACGATGTGTGTTGGAAGTGGTTCCAAAATTGATATGATCATCATCGCACACTCCCTATACTTTCGGGATTAGTGTTGAACCTAAATAAGTGTTATTTGGTGTTTGCGTTGAGCATGAATATGATTTGATCATGTTTATTGTAATACGGTTATTCATTTAAGTAAGAGAATAAATTGTTGTTCTTTTTACATGAATAAAACCTTATATGGTTACACACCCAATGAAAATAGTTCGTTGGATCTCGATCGTAATGATACACATAAACATAATATTGAAACCAAAAGATGCAAAGTTAATAATGATAGTGCAAACTTATTTGTGGCACTGCCATTTAGGTCATATTGGTGTAAAGCGCATGAAGAAACTCCATGCTGATGGGCTTTTGGAATCACTTGATTATGAATCAGTTGATGCTTGCGAACCATGCCTCATGGGCAAGATGACTAAGACTCCGTTCTTCGGAGCAATGGAGCGAGCAACAAACTTGATTGGAAATAATACATACTGATGTATGCAGTCCAATGAGTGTTGAGGCTCGCGGCGGGTATCGTTATTTTCTGACCTTCACAGATGATTTGAGCAGATATGAGTATATCTACTTGATGAAACATAAGTCTGGAACATTTGAAAAGTTCAACTAATTTCAGGGTGAAGTGGAAAATCATCGTGACAAGAAAATAAGGTTTCTACGATCTGATCGCGGAGACAAATATTTGAGTTACGAGTTTGGTCTTCAATTAAAACATTGTGGAATAGTTTCACAAACTCATGCCACCTGGAACACCACAGCATAATGGTGTGTCCGATCGTCATAACCGTACTTTATTGGATATAGTGCAATCTATGATGTTTCTTACCGATTTACCACTAAAGTTTTGGGGTTATGCATTAGAGACAGCTGCATTCACGTTAAAAAAAAGGGCACCATCTAAATCCGTTGAGACGACACCGTATAAACTGTGGTTTGGCAAGAAACCAAAGTTGTCGTTTCTTACAGTATGAGGTTGCGATGCTTATATGAAAAAGTTTTCATCCTGATAAGCTCAAACCCAAATCGGAGAAGTGCGTCTTCATAGGATACCCAAAAAGAAAATGTTGGGTACACCTTCTATCACAGATCCGAAGGCAAGATATTTGTTGCTGAGAATGGATACTTTCCAGAGAAGGAGTTTCTCTCGAAAGAAGTGAGTGGGAGGAAAGTAGAACTTGATGATGTAAATGTACCTGCTCCCTTATTGGAAAGTAGTTCATCACAGAAATCTGTTCCTGTGACTACTACACCAATTAGTGAGGAAGCTAATGATGATGATCATGTAACTTCAGATCAAGTTACTACCGAACCTCATAGGTAAACCAGAGTGAGATCCACACCAGAGTGGTACGGTAATCCAGTTCTGGAGGTCATGTTACTTGACCATGACGAGCCTACGAACTATGAGGAAGCAATGATGAGCCCAGATTCCGCAAAATGGTTTGGGGCCATGAAATCTGAGACATGATCCATGTATGAGAACAAAGTATGGACTTTGATTGACTTGCCCAATGATCGGCGAGCCATTGAGAATAAATGGATCTTCAAGAGGAAGACGGACGCTGATAGTAGTGTTACTATCTACAAAGCTAGACTTGTCAAAAAAGGTTTTTGACAAAGTTCAAGGTGTTGACTACGATGAAATTTTCTCACTCGTAGCGATGCTTAAGTCTATCCAAATCATGTTAGCAATTGCCGCATTTTTATGAAATCTGGCAAATGGATAAACAAAACTACATTCCTTAATGGATTTAAAGAAGAGTTGTATATGATGCAACTAGAAGGTTTTGTCAATCCTAAAGGTGCTAACAAAATATGCAAGCTCCAGCGATCCATCTATGGACTGGTGCAAGTATCTTAGAGTTGGAATATACGCTTTGATGAGTTGATCAAAGCATATAGTTTTATACAGACTTGCGGTGAAGCCTATATTTACAAGAAAGTGAGTGGGAGCACTACAACATTTCTGATAAGTATATGTGAATGACATATTGTTGATCGGAAATAATGTAGAATTATTCTGCAAAGCATAAAGGAGTGTTTGAAAGGAGTTTTTTTTTTCAAAGAAAGACCTCGGTGAAGCTGCTTACATGTTAAGCATCAAGATCTATAGAGATAGATCAATACGCTTGATAAGTTTTTTTCAATGAGTACATACCTTGACAATATTTTGAAGTAGTTCAAAATTGGAACGGTCAAAGAAAGAGTTCTTGGCTGTGTTACAAGGTGTGAAATTGAGTAAGACTCAAAGCCCGACCACGGCAGAAGATAGAAAGAGAATGAAAGTCATTCCCTATGCCTCAGCCATAGGTTCTATAAAGTATGCCATGCTGTGTACCAGATCTATTGTATACCCTACACTGTGTTAAGCAAGGGAGTACAATAGTGATCTAAGAGTAGATCACTGGACAGCGGTCAAAATTATCCTTAGTGGAATAAGGATATGTTTCTCGATTATGGAGGTGACAAAAGGTTCGTCGTAAAAGGGTTACGTCGATACAAGTTTTGGCACTGATTCGGATGACTCTTAGTCTTCATCTGGATACATATTGAAAGTGGGAGCAATTAGCTAAAGTATCTCCGTGCAGAGCATTGTAGACATAGAAAATTGCAAAATACTTACGGATCTGAATATGGCAGACCCGTTGACTAAAATTATCTCACAAGCAAAACATGATCACACCTTAGTACTATTTGGGTGTTAATCACATAAACGATGTGAACTAGATTACTAACTCTAGTAAACCCTTTGGGTATAGGTCACATGACAATGTGAACTATGGGTGTTAATCACATGGTGATGTGAACTATTAGTGTTGAATCACATGGCGATGTAAACTAGATTATTGACTCTAGTGCAAGTGGGAGACTGAAGGAAATATGCCCTAGAGGAAATAATAAAGTTATTATTTATTTCCTTATTTCATGATAAATGTTTATTATTCATGCTAGAATTGTATTAACCAGAAACATAATACATGTGTGAATACATAGACAAACAGAGTGTCACTAGTATGCCTCTACTTGACTAGCTCGTTAATCAAAGATGGTTATATTTCCTAACCATAGACAAAGAGTTGTTATTTGATTAACGAGATCACATCATTAGGAGAATGATGTGATTGACTTGACCCATTCCGTTATCTTAGCACTCGATCGTTTAGTATGTTGCTATTGCTTTCTTCATGACTTATACATGTTCCTATGACTATGAGATTATGCAACTCCCGTTTGCCGGAGGAACACTTTGTGTGCTACCAAACATCACAACGTAACTGGGTGATTATAAAGGAGCTCTACAGGTGTCTCCAAAGGTACATGTTGGGTTAGCGTATTTCGAGATTAGGATTTGTCACTCCGATTGTCGGAGAGGTATCTCTGGGCCCTCTCGGTAATGCACATCACATAAGCCTTGCAAGCATTGCAACTAATGAGTTAGTTGCGAGATGATATATTACGAAACAAGTAAAGAGACTTGCCAGTAACGAGATTGAACTAGGTATTGAGATACCGACGATCGAATCTCGGGCAAGTAACATACCGATGACAAAGGGAACAACGTATGTTGTTATGCGGTCTGACCGATAAAGATCTTCGTAGAATATGTAGGAGCCAATATGAGCATCCAGGTTCCGCTATTGGTTATTGACCGAAGACGTGTCTCGGTCATGTCTACATTGTTCTCGAACCCGTAGGGTCCACACGCTTAAGGTTTCGATGACAGTTATATTATGAGTTTATACATTTTGATGTACCGAAGTTTGTTCAGAGTCCCGGATGTGATCACGGACATGACGAGGAGTCTCGAAATGCTCGAGACATAAAGATTGATATATTGGAAGCCTATATTTGGATATCGGAAGTGTTCCGGGTGAAATCGGGATTTTACCGGAGTACCGGGAGGTTACCGGAACCCCCCGGGAGGTATATGGGCCTTAGTGGGCTTTAGTGGAAGAGAGGAGAGGTGGCCAGGGCTGGGCCGCGCGCCCCTCCCCCCTAGTCCGAATAGGACAAGGAGAGAGGGGCGGCGCCCCCCTTCCTTCTCTCTCTCCTCTTTCCCCCTTCCCGAATCCTATTCCAACTAGGAAAGGGGGGGGAATCCTACTCCCGGTGGAAGTAGGACTCCTCCTGGCGCGCCCTCCTCCTGGCCGGCCGCACCTCCCCTTGCTCCTTTATATACGGGGGCAGGGGGCACCTCTAGACACACAAGTTGATCCACGTGATCATATTCTTAGCCGTGTGCGGTGCCCCCTTCCACCATAATCCTCGATAATATTGTAGCGGTGCTTAGGCGAAGCCCTGCGACGGTAGTACATCAAGATTGTCACCATGCCGTCGTGCTGACGGAACTCTTCTCCGACACTTTGCTGGATCGGAGTCCGGGGATCGTCATCGAGCTGAACGTGTGCTAAAACTCGGAGGTGCCGTAGTTTCGGTGCTTGATCGGTCGGGCAGTGAAGACGTACGACTACATCAACCGCGTTGTGCTAAAGCTTCCGCTGTCGGTCTACAAGGGTACGTAGATCACACTCTCCCCTCTCGTTGCTATGCATCACCATGATCTTGCGTGTGCGTAGGAATTTTTTTGAAATTACTACGTTCCCCAACAGATCATGTATATAGGCATCACGTCCGAGACAAGTAGACCAACTCCTGCCTGGATCTACTACTATTACTCCACTCATCGACCGCTATCCAGCATGCATCTAGAGTTTTAAGTTAAAAACAGAGTAACGCCTTAAGCAAGATGACATGATGTAGAGGGGTAGTTTCATGCAATATGATAAAAAAACCCATCTTGTTATCCTCGATGGCAACGATACAATACGTGCCTTGCTGCCCCTTCTGTCACTCGGAAAGGACACCGCAAGATCGAACCCAAAGCTAAGCACTTCTCCCATGGCAAGAACAACCAATCTAGTAGGCAAAACCAAACTGATAATTCGAAGAGACTTGCAAAGATAACCAATCATACATAAAATAATTCAGAGAAGATTCAAATATTATTCATAGATAGACTTGATCATAAACCCACAATTCATTGGTCTCAACAAACACACCGCAAAAAGAAGATTACATCGAATAGATATCCACAAGAGAGGGGGAGAACATTGTATTGAGATCCAAAAAGAGAGAAGAAGACATCTAGCTACTAACTATGGACCCGTAGGTCTGAAGTAAACTACTCACACTTCATCGGAGGGGCTTGGATGATGATGTAGAAGCCCTCCGTGATCGATGCCCCCTCCGGCGGAGCTCCGGAACAGGCCCCAAGATGGGATCTCGTGGATACAGAAAGTTGCGGCGGTCGAATTAGGTTTTTGGCTCCGTCCCCGATCGTTTGGGGGTACGTGGATATATATAGGAGGAAGAAGTACGTCGGGGGAGCTTCGAGGGGCCCACGAGGCAGGTGGGGGGCGCCCTCCACCCTCGTGACCGCCTCGTGGCTTTCTTGATAGAGGGTCCAAGTCTCCTGGATCTTATCTGATGAGAAAATCACGTTTCCGAAGGTTTCATTCCATTTGGACTCCGTTTGATATTCCTTTTCTTCGAAACCCTAAAACAGGCAAAAAACAACAATTCTGGGCTGGGCCTCCGGTTAATAGGTTAGTCCCAAAAATAATATAAAAGTGGATAATAAAGCCCAATAATGTCCAAAACAGTAGATAATATAGCATGGAGCAATCAAAAATTATAGAAACGGTGGAGATGTATCAAGCATCCCCAAGCTTAATTCCTGCTCGTCCTCGAGTAGGTAAATGATAAAAACAAAATTTTTGATGTGGAGTGCTACTTGGCATAATTTTAATGTAATTCTAATTAATTGTGGTATGAATATTCAGATCTGAAAGATTCAAGAAAAAAGTTCATATTGACATAAAAATGATAATACTTCAAGCATACTAACTAAGCAATTATGTCTTCTCAAAATAACATGGCCAAAGAAAGTTCATCCCTACAAAATCATATCGTTTAGTCATGTTTCATTTTCATCACACAAGAATGCTCTAATCATGCACAACCCCGATGACAAGCCAAGCAATTGTTTCATACTTTAGTAATCTCAAACCTATAAACTTTCACGCAATATATGAGCGTGAGCCATGGAGATAGCACTATGGGTGGAATAGAATATAATGAGGGGGTTATGTGGAGAAGATAAAAAAGGAGAAAGTCTCACATCAACGAGGCTAATCAATGTGCTATGGAGATGCCCACCGATTGATGTTAATGCAAGGAGTAGGGATTGCCATGCAACGGATTCACTAGAGCTATAAATGTATGAAAGCTCAACAAAATAAACTAGATGGTGTGCATCCAACTTGCTTGCTCACGAAGACCTAGGGCACTTGAGGAGGCCCATTGTTGGAATATACAAGCCAAGTTCTATAATGAAAAATTCCCACTAGTATATGAAACTTATGAGAGACACTCTACTATGAAGATCATGGTGCTACTTTGAAGCACAAGTGTGGTAAAAGGATAGTAACATTGCCCCTTCTCTCTTTTTCTCTCATTTTTTTGTGCCTTCTCTTTTTTTATATGGCCGTTCTCTTTTTTGGGCCATCTCTTTTTTTATGGCCTTCCTGTTTTTAATTTATTCCTCACTTGGGACAATGCTCTAATAATGATGATCATCACACTTCTATTTATTTGCAACTCAATGATTACAACTCGATACTAGAACAAAGATGACTCTATATGAATGCCTCTGGCGGTGTACCGGGATATGCAATGAACCAAGAGTGTCATGTATGAAAGAATTATGAACGGTGGCTTTGCCACAAATACTATGTCAACTACATGATCATGCTAAGCAATATGACAATGATGAATGTGTCATGATGAACGGAATGATGGAAAGTTGCATGACAATATATCTCGGAATTGCTATGGGAATGCCATAATAGGTAGGTATGGTGGCTATTTTGAGGAAGATATAAGGAGGTTTATGTGTGAAAGAGCGTATCATATCACATGATTTGGATGCACCGGCGAAGTTTGCGCCAACTCTCAATGTGAGAAAGGGCAATGCACAGTACCGAAGAGGCTAGAAAGGATGGAAGGGTGAGAGTGCGCATAATCCATGGACTCAACATTAGTCATAAAGAACTCACATACTTATTGCAAAAATCTACAAGTCATCAGAAACCTCGGCACTACGCCCATGCTCCTAGGGGGATAGATTGGTAGGAAAAGACCATCGCTTGTCCTTGACCGCCACTCATAAGGAAGACAATCAAATAACACCTCATGTTTTAAATTTGTTGCATAACGTTTACCATACGTGCATGCTACGGGACTTGCAAACTTCAAAACAAGTATTTCTCAATTTCACAACTACTCAACTAGCATGACTTTGATATTATTACCTCCATATCTCAAAACAATCACCAAGCATTAAACTTTTCTTAGTATTCAACACACTCATATGAAAGTTTATTATTAATCTTGCATACCAAGCATATTAGGATTTTAAGCAAATTACCATGCTATTGAGACTCTCAAAATAATCTAAGTGAAGCATGAGAGATCAATAGTTTCTATAAAACAAATCCACCACCATGCTCTGAAAGATATAAGTGAAGCACTAGAGCAAAATTATATAACTCAAAAGATATAAGTGAAGCACATAGAGTATTCTATAAAATTCCAAATCATGTATGGCTCTATCAAAAGGTGTGTACAGCAAGGATGATTGTGGTAGACTAACAAGCAAAGACTCCAATCATAAAAGACGCTCCAAGCAAAACACATATCATGTGGTGAATAAAAATATAGCTCCAAGTAAAGTTACCGATAGAAGTAGACGAAAGAGGGGATGCCTTCCGGGGCATCCCCAAGCTTTGGCTTTTAGGTGTCCTTAGATTAACTTGGGGGTTCCATGGGAATCCCCAAGCTTAGGCTCTTGCCACTCCTTGTTCCATAATCCATCAAATCTTTACCCAAAACTTGAAAACTTCACAACAGAAAACTTAAAGTAGAAAATCTCGTGAGCTCCATTAGCGAAAGAAAACAAAAGACCACTTCAAGGTACTGTAATGAACTCATTATTTATTTATATGGCTGTTATAACTACTGTATTCCAACTTCTCTATGGATTATAAACTATTTTGCTAGCCATAGATTCATCAAAATAAGCAAACAACACACGAAAAACAGAATCTGTCAAAAACAGAACATTCTGTAGTAATCTGTATCTAGAGCAAGATCTGTAACCCCAAAAATTCTAAAATAAATTGATGGACGTGATGAATTTATCTATTAATCATCTTCAAAAATAATTAACTATGTATCACTTTCCAATAAAAATGAAAGCAGTTCTCGTGAGCACTAAAGTTTCTGTTTTTTACAGCAAGTTCAACAAGACTTTCCCCAAGTCTTACCAACGGTTCTACTTGGCACAAACACTAATTAAACACAAAAAACACAACCGAAACATAGGCTAAATAACTTATTTATTACTAAACAGGAGCAAAAGGCAAGGAATAAAAATAAAATTGGGTTGCCTCCCAACAAGCGCTATCGTTTAACGCCCCTAGCTTGGCATAACAAGCAAGAATAGATCTAGGTATTGCCATAATAGTAAGATAGATTATTAAAACTCATTTCATATTCTCTATGTTCGGCAGAAAATTTTCTTTGAGGCAAGCAAAATTAATCAAAAGGACTAATTTAACGGTACAGAAGTCCCCAAGATCAACCTAGGGAGGTATAGGTTCCTCCTTTGGTCCTTCATAATGCACAACCAATTCATCATTATAAGCATTTTTTGACAGAACTTTGTGAGCCTATATTCAAGAGAATATCCTAGTTCATTATTTCGAATAGCCAAATCATCATTAAGTTCAGAAATTCTATCAATTAAAACATTGGTAGGAACCCTTTTTCTAAGATTTTCATTGAAAGCAACATAGTCTAGAGATTGAAAACGCATTATTTCTTCTTGATCAAAGAGGATAGCCTCTATGGGAGGACGGCAAGCGTCCACCCTATAATGCGCAAAGATTTCTTTGGCTTCTTTTATTGTGAATCTAAACTCATGAGCCAAAAAGATAGTAGCGGCACGCTTAACAGAAGAATGCTCAATATTAGAAAATTCCAGAAAAATCCTTTGTATGGAAGGATGCATGTGCATGAATTGTCTTTCAAGTTCAACTACAAGCATGGCAATAGCGTTTGCAAGACTACTAGTTCTGTGAAGGATAGAACTACCCATAGAAGGTAAAGCACCGGCACAAGTAAAGAAATCTTGAATAACTCCTTTTCCAATAATATTACCACTACCAACACGGAATTTTTTTGCATGAAAGATGGTAGGTTCTTTAGCAGGAGCATCCGAATTTTTCATGATATTATTATTGTCCATATCGACAATAATTTCCCCAATTTCAGACATAGAGGTAGAAGGTAAAGGACTTGACATAACGATAAGCAAACAAACTAACACACAAGCAAAAAAAAGCAAACGGGCAAAAGAGGCAAATAGAGAGAGAGGGAGGATAGAGAGAGAGAGAGAGGGCGAATAAAATGGCAAGGGTGAAGTGGGGGAGAGGAAAACGAGAGGCAAATGGCAAATAATGTAATGCGGGAGATAGGGATTGTGATGGGTACTTGGTATGTTGACTTTGCGCAGAATCCCCGGCAACGGTGCCAGAAATTCTTCTTGCTACCTCTTGAGCACTGTGTTGGATTTCCCCGAAGAGGATAGGATGATGCAACAAAGTAGCGTAAGTATTTCCCTCAGTTTTTGAGAACCAAGGTATCAATCCAGTAGGAGGCTCCGCGCGAGTCCCTCGTACCTACACAAAAACAATAGCTCAACGCAACCAACGCGCTTAGGGGTTGTCAATCCCTTCACAGTCACTTACGAAAGTGAGATCTGATAGAGATGACAAATAATATTTTTGGTATTTTGGTATAGAGATGCAAAATAAAAAGTAAAAGAAAAGTAAAAACAAAGCAATAATAAAGTGATGGAGATTGATACGATGAGAAAGAGACCCGGGGGCCATAGATTTCACTAGTGGCTTCTCTTAAGAGCATAAGTATTCTACAGTGGGTGAACAAATTATTGTTGAGCAATTGACAGAATTGAGCATAGTTATGAGAATATCTAGGTATGATCATGTATATAGGCATCACGTCCGAGACAAGTAGACCGACTCCTGCCTGCATCTACTACTATTACTCCACTCATCGACCGCTATCCAGCATGCATCTAGAGTATTAAGTTAAAAACAGTGTAACGCCTTAAGCAAGATGACATGATGTAGAGGGATAGTTTCATGCAATATGATAAAAACCCCATCTTGTTATCCTCGATGGCAACGATACAATACGTGCCTTGCTGCCCCTTTTGTCACTAGGAAAGGACACCACAAGATCGAACCCAAAGCTAAGCACTTCTCCCATTGCAAGAACAACCAATCTAGTAGGCCAAACCAAACTGATAATTCGAAGAGACTTGCAAAGATAACCAATCATACATAAAGGAATTTAGAGAAGATTCAAATATTATTCATAGATAGACTTGATCATAAACCCACAATTCATCGGTCTCAACAAACACACCGCAAAAACAAGATTACATCGAATAGATCTCCACGAGAGACGGGGAGAACATTGTATTGAAATCCAAAAAGAGAGAAGAAGCCATCTAGCTGCTAACTATGGACCCGTAGGTCTGAAGTAAACTACTCACACTTCATCGGAGGGGCTTGGATGATGATGTAGAAGCACTCCGTGATCGATGCCCCCTCCGGCGGAGCTCCGGAACAGGCCCCAAGATGGGATCTCGTGGATACTGTCGGGGGTTTGGAGAGACATATGCCGACAGATGGCTTATCATGGTGGGGGCGAGTAGAACGTCGCCGGTGCCTGGAAACGGGATGAGGCGAAGACATGCACGCCGGTGAATCTTACCCAGCTTCGGGGCTCTCCGGGGAGATAATACCCCTAATGCTGCTTTGCGGGGTCTCCGCATGATCACTATGGTCAAGTGTTTACACGGTTGCTCCTTGAGCTGTGTCTGGTGGTAGGAGAGGGCAAGGATAGCTCTCTCCTTCTATCTGGTATGGTATCGAATTACTGGGATCCAACCCTTTGCATGGGTGCCCTGGGGGTTTATATAGGCCTACCTCCCAGGGGTACAATGGTAATTCAACTAGGCATGGGCCCAGCCGTCAGTGCCTCTGACCTTCAACTTCTCCGCCGACTGCTGGGGCCCGTTGACTGGTGGGCCCCACCGACTGGTCTGGTATGGAGCCGACAGGCCGCGTCCGCCGCGGGCGGGTCTTGCCGGCCACTGATTACTGTAGCCATGCTTCTGATGACGCATGCTTGGTCATGGGGTCGTGGCAGCAGCCCCGCCGCCTGGCGGGCGATCACTGTGGCCACTCCCCACCTCATCTTGATTAATGGCGCATGGGCCCCGGGGGAGGGCTCTGCCGACTCCCTCGGGCCGACTCCCGACGGGTCCGACTGGCAGTTCTCCCACTGTCTCCCGAGGTCTCGCTGACTGGTGGGCCCCGCTGCCTCCGGGCCGTACAGACAAGCCGTCATGAGCGCAGGACTTGGTACTGTGGTGCTGATGTCAGGGCCAGCCGGGCAACATTGCCACGCCGCACGGAGATCTTCCCGGGTACGGCGTGCTGTGGCCATGCCTGCCCTTGGTAAAGGGCGGAGCGGGCTTCACTGTAGCCACGCCTCTGCCCCGTCCCCCTCGATGGGGTCTTGGTTCATCGGAGTCGCCGGCCGACTCCCCAAAGCCGGCTTCTCTGGAAGTCGTCCCTGGGACTCGGCCATGAGCGGGCAGTCGGCTGCCCCGCCGTCGACTCCTCGGGAGACGGCTCTTCGCCCTAGGGTCTTGAGGGGCGCAGCCTGCCCCGATGTCTTGAAAGGTTACGGGACTCGGGTTGGCCTACCCGTGGTCCATTACTCCGACAGTAGTCCTCGAAGCTGGTGAGGCACCGCGGACGATCGGCCGAGAAGCCTCAGCAGTTTCTCTCTCCGGGTGCTCGACACATGGTCTTGACTGACTTCTGCCGGGCCGTCTAGAAGGAGTCGGACTTGCTCAACTCGGACTTCACTCCATTTCTACTTGCTCGGTATTTCGAACGTCGCGGCGGGATTTTAAGTGGCGTGCTAGCTAAGCCTCCATGCCGCTGCGCATTCTTGGCCTGTCACGCGAGGGCACGTGGCCAGGCCATCCTGCCAGCCTACGTGCGCGACGGGACAGGCCCATAGGCGGGGCCCGCTACTACCGCGCCTCGGTGCCCGAGGGGATCCGCTGTGGCCCCAGTGGACGGTTGGGATTCCTGTGGAGTTACTACACGCCGTAACTTTTCGGGGATCGCGGGGGTCGTGGGGTTGTGGGCGCAGTAAATCCCCATGTCCGCCCCCTCGGCTTCGCAGCCCACGAGGCTATAAGTAGGGGGAAGAGGGGGGCACGCGCGCCCCTCCTTCCCACTACCCCTCGTTCTCCTCTTCCTCGGCGCTCCTTGCTCTCCTCCTTCCTCTTCTCTCCTTCGCTCCGCCGCACGCCCAAGCTCCGGCGAACACCGCGGCGACAGCTCGCGATGAGTTCTTCCTCCGCTGCCGCGCCTCCCCCAGTGCGCTCCGGCACTTGGGACGGTTCCGAAGTCCATGAAGACCACATCGAGTTCCTCCGCTGGACCCGTCGGCTTCCCGGCGAGGATCGCGTGTAGGTGCGTCTTGTGCCGGAGGGGGAGATTTCCCCCGCCCTGCAGGAGGGCGAGCGGGTCATCTTCCGCTCGCACTGCCTGCGCGGGCTGGGGCTGCCGGCGAGCAGCTTTTTCTGGTCTTTCATGGAGTTCTACGGACTCCAGCCGCACCACCTCACCCCAACACTGTGGTGCTGCTGTCCGCCTTCGTGGCCTTGTGCGAAGGCTTCCTCGGAGTCCTCCCCACCCTCGATCTCTAGGGGGAGTTCTTCTTCTCCAAGCTCGGCACCCAGGCCGCGGGCGTGCCGGCTCAATGCGGTGCCTTCATCGCCGTGTGAAGTTCAGGAGCCGACAACCCCTTCCCCTCCATCTCGCTGATAAAGTCGGTGAAGATGTGGCAGAGGTCCTACTTCTACGTCAGGAACGTCGCCACGAGGGGCGACTGGGTCAATCTACCGGCTTTCGAAGCCGGCCCGCCGGCTGGGAGACTGCCCAACTGGTTGTACCGGGCCAGGTCGCTGACGCCTGCGAGAGCCGGCGCCATCACGCGACTCCGAGTGCTGACGCAGTCGGAGGGTCTGACTGGTCCGGACCTTCTGGCCGCCTTCGTCTCACACCGAGTTCTCCCGCTCCAAGGCCGCCCTCACATGATATGCCAGATGAGTGGGCACCGTGACCCGAGTTGGATGTGCACCAAGGACATGCCTCATGAAGAGGTGGCCTTCATGGTGAACTACCTCTCGGACAGCAGGCTCCTAGAGGACTGGCGAATCGGCAAGGAGCCGTACTCCCACGCCAACCCCCTGCCCGTGGTGAGTCTCCTTTCATTTCTTTCTTTCATATTGTCTTCTTCTTGCCAAGTTTGGTTTTGACCAGTCGTCTTTGGTTAGAATCCCCTTCTCCACCCACCAGTCGGCACCTCGGGGCCGGCCCGTGAGTTCCTCGCCGACCGGACGGAGAGCGACATCGACGACCCCGATCTGGGGGCGGCGGCTCTGGAAGACGATGCCGAGGGAGGAGGAGGGACTGCAAGCGACTTCAGGCCTTCGGCTACCTTCGCCAACTGGCCTGAAGACAGCGCCGAGGGAGAAGTCGCCCCTCGCGATCGGCCAGGAGCCAGCCAGCCTGGCGCAGGCTCTTCTGCCGCGCCGGGCGCTCCAGGCAGCGGGAAGAAGCGCAGGGCCGTGCCGACCTTGTTCGGCAGTCGGCCGAAGAAGCCCAAGGGCTCGGCTGCGGCGACCCGGCGGGACGAGGCAGCCGCGAAGGCCATCCACTTCCGTAAGGAAGTGAAGAAGCCGCCATTGGTCTCCGTGTAAGTATTCTGTCTTCAGAGTTTTATTCTTTCTTCGTGATTTGTCTGAGTCTCTGCTTGCCCCTCTTTCTTCAGGGCTCCCCTCTCCCTTGAGCGGGTCGCCGCCGCCTCCGTCATGGGGGCAGCGAAGACGTCCGCCACCACTCGGCAGATTGACCCCGCCGCTGACCTCCTGGAGGCGACGGAGCGGAATGTGCAGGAAAGGCGCAACGAAGAAGAGGCCCTCCGCCTGGAGAAGGCAGAGGCCGACAGGGCGGAGGCCTCCGCTAAGAAAAAACTAGCCGAGGCCGAAGCCGCCGCCGCGGCGAAGTAGCAGGCTAAGGAAGCCGCACACCGCCAGTCGGCCCTGCTCGTCACCCCGCTGAACTCCGCGCCGCCGCCTCCGGAGCTCACGGGGCCAACTGGAGAAGACGGCGTGGAGAACCTCGTCGAGGAGAGGGAAGGCGGCGACCCCTCTACTCCGGTTGTGAATGTTCCGCCGCCGCCTCCGCCGCCGTCTGAAGGCGCGCAAGGCAAGTAGCCAGCGGACCCTCCGGTGCCGCCGACCGAAGAGGAGGCTGTGGCGAGGCTACTCCTCCAGGTTGGATCGCCAACGCGCCGTCGTCTGGAGAAGGCGACTTCGGCACCCCGCCCCCTGGAAGCCGGCACCGCCAGCTCGGTGGCCCCAGACGCCGAGGCGACGAGCGCCGCACCTGTTGGGTGGGTGCGAGGAGGCGGCACGGGGCTGCTGAACCGGGTGCTCCTAGACGTCCATCGAAGCTCCGTGCTGAGGGCGACGCTCTCCAGAGTTGCACCAAGGCGTTCCTAGCATCGCGGGCAGCCGTCCGGGTATTCTTTTTCTTTGGTCTTTTTTTTCTTACTCCTCTCTGTGGGGGCGTGCCAGCGCACCCACTGGGTGTAGTCCCCGAGTTTCGGGCCAGCTGCTGAGCAGGCAGCTCAGAACTCCAATTGATGAACTTCTGGGTACTAACGTTGTCTGAAATGCTTGTCGCAGGATTACCACAACCTCCGCGTCACTGCCTTCAACCGCAACATTCAAGAGCTGGGCAAGCGGACTGCCGACTTGGCGGAGAGTAGGAGTAAGTCCTTTTTTCCTCTCTGCGGGGGCACGCTAGCGCACCCGCGGGCTGTAGTCCCCGAGATTCGGGCCGACTGCTGAGCAGTCGGGCCGGATCTCCCCGGCGACCTGCTTTATTGACGACTGTTATCTTTCTTCCTTTCCTTCAGGAGCCAACGTTGCTCTTCAGCAGCAGCTGAGCGAAGCCAACTGCACCCTGCGCGCCAAAGGGGAGGAGTGCAGCAAGCTCGCCACAGAGCGCGATCTGCTGGCCACTCAGTTGGCCGAGCAGAAGGAGCTGCTTGTGAAGTCGCAGAGGGAGGCGGAGGAGATGGAAACCGCCCTCTTGGCCGAGTTTGTGAGCAAGCGCTCCTCCTGGTCTGACAAGGAGGCGCTGCTGTCCTCCGGCTTCCACGAGATTGAAGACATCGTTGATGGTGAGTCTCTTTATTTTCTTTCCTCAAGATGCTGATCTAAATCGTGCTGACTCCTGGTTTTGACTTGTTTCTTCGTTTCTTCGTGTCTGTGCAGACTTCTTCCCTGGGCAGTCGCAGGCCGCCATCCAAGCCATCAAGGCTGACCGTGAGAGTCGGAGGGCGGAGGGCGCAGAGATCGCCGCCGATGCCCCCCGAACTCTTGACGAGCACATCCTGAGCATCGAGGCTCGCCTCCGACCGGCTCACCGGATGCTGTGCCGGCTCCAGCGCGTCAGTGCCTAGGCGATTACCGCCCCTTGGCCGGATATGCAGGCTCCACGCACCCCCAGCCTGACGGCCAACTGGATGGAGGTCGTGGCTGGTCGTCTTGAGGCCTGGAAGGGCTCTTCGGCCCAGGCTGGAGCGCGCCGGGCCGTGGAGTTCGTCAAGGTGTGGTACCCGGGGCTGGATCTAGATCGGTTGGCCACGCTTCGGTCGGAGGCCCAGCCGGAGCTGGCAGCTACGGAAGATGCCCTCGTCAAACGTGCTGTGGCGATCGCCGAGTACACCAACACCAGCATCTTCGTCCCCGAGCGGTATGAAGACGGCGAGGAGGTACCGCTGGAGTGGTTTGGGATGAACCCAGACTACGGCGAAGACTCAGCGGAGGTGATTGGCTCCAGCGTCGAGGAGGAGGATGAAGCGGAGGATGGAGGCGAGGCGGAGGCCCCAGAAGACGGAGCAGGCGGCCAGCCTCAGCCCGAACGCGCTTCCAGCAACGAGCCTCGTGCGACCGCGCCGACTGCCACCGGAGGTGATCAAGCCGAGACTAGCCAGCCGGCTGCCCCGACGCCTGACGCTGGCGCCTCCTCTGACCCTCCGAATCCGTCTGCCACCTCCTAAGCTGCCGCTGTATCTTTTATTTTATCTGCTTCAGTAGTCTTCGAAGAACTTATTAATTCGCACAATTCCACCCGCGGGGTGTATTTTGAACCTCTACTCGACAATTCGGCCAAGGGCCTATGTTATGTAAATATACATATCTATCTTTTCTTGCTCATTGTTCTTTTGGCTTTTTCCTTTGCCGCTTTCTCTTAGTTGCCTGCCTTGCCAATCGGACAGCCGCTCTGCGGACTGTTGCTGGATCAAGTGCTAGGCTACTTTGGGAAAGCAAGTACTTAGCCGATTTCAAGATTGTTTGAGCAAGTTGGATTGAAGACGACAATCCGACTGTCCGAGAGTCGGTTTGTGAGAGAGGCTGGACGCCGTCCTGAGCTATGTTTTATGCTTTGAGTCCTTAGCCATTTTTCATGCGAATGCCCATTCTACCTTACTGCTGCCCACCATACAGTCGCTCTGCGAGCTGCGGCTTCTGACAGGAGACGGCTTAGGCATTTACACACTACTTGTCCGATTGCAGGAAGCATTTCATAGTGCAAGGCAGCAAGTCCCCGGGCCGACTTGTCGAGCCCGGTGCCAAGCGGCATGACAAAGAGTAACATACTTGTAGGCATAATTTTTATCATACAGACAAAAGAGAGCAATCCCCAAGCTCGTCTCGAGGGACCCGAAGTCTTGATACTTAAATACAAAAGGTAGCGTGGTACATACTGCATCAACTGTAAAATCTTCGGAGGAGATTTGCATTCCATGGCCGCTCTGTCTGCTTGCCGGAGTCGTCCCTCTTGCGTGCTCGGGGCTTCTCAGCGTCGATCAGGTAGTAGGAATCGTTGCCCAGTACTTTGCTGATGATGAAAGGGCCTTCCCAAGGCGCTGGCAGCTTGTGCTGGCCGGCTGTTCGCTGGATCAGCCGGAGCACAAGGTCGCCTTCTTGGAAAGATCTTGGCTTGACCTTCCTGTTGTGGTGTCGGCGCAGGCTCTGCTGGTAGATGCTGGACCGGCTGAGTGCCAACAGCCGACCCTCTTCCAGCAGATCGACGCCGTCTTGTCGTGCTTCTTCTGCTTCCTCCTCGGTGTACATGGTGACTCGTGGGGAGTCAAACTCTATGTCCGTTGGGATGATGACTTCAGCACCATAGACGAGGAAGAAGGGAGTGAAGCCAGTTGACTTGTTTGGAGTCGTGCGCAGACTCCAGAGGATGGCTGGCAGCTCGTCGAGCCAGCAGCCAGCCGAGCGCTCTAGAGGCTCGATCAACCGAGGCTTGATGCCAGACAGGATGAGGCCATTTGCCCGCTCCACTTGGCCGTTTGACTGCGAATGGGCGATGGACGCTAGGTCCAGTCGAATGCCCTGTGTTGCGCAGAAACGAGCCAAGGCGCCTTTGGCAAAGTTTGTGCCATTGTCGGAGATGATGGTGTGTGGTATGCCGTACCGAATTGTGATATCGGTGATGAAGGTCACGGCAGTCGGACCGTTCAGTTTCTTAATTGGCTTCACTTCCACCCACTTGGTGAACTTGTCCACTGCGACAAGTAGGTGAGTTAAACCACCTCGTGCTGTCTTGAATGGTCCCACCATGTCTAGACCCCAAACTGCGAAGGGCCAGGCAATGGGGATGGTCTTGAGCGCAGAAGCCGGCTGGTTCGGCTTGGAGCTGAACTTCTGGCACCCTTTGCATTTTTGGACCAACTCCTTGGCCTCTTCCAAGGCAGTCGGCCAGAAGAAACCGTGCCGAAACCCAGCAAAGTGCACGCCAAAGCACATTGTAACACCCCGAGACCGATGTGCCAGGTGTCCTCCAGTTATTCGCTGTTGTTGCGTTGTCATTGCTTGCGTGTCATGCATTGCATATCATGTCATCAGGTGCATTTCATTTGCATACATGTTCGTCTCATGCATCCGAGCATTTTCCCCGTTGTCCGTTTTGCATTTCGGTGTTCCGTTCTCCTCCGGTGGTCATTTCTACCTTTCTTTCGTGTGTAAGGGTTAAACATTTCTGGATTGGACCGAGACTTGCCAAGCAGCCTTGATTTACTACCGGTAGACCGCCTGTCAAGTTTCGTACTATTTGGACTTCGTTTGATGCTCCAACGGTTAACCGAGGGACCGAAAAGGCCTCATGTGTGTTGCAGCCCAACACCCTTCCAAAGTGGCCCAAAACCCACCTAAAACTCCTCCATCATCTCGGTCGTTCGATCACGACCACGTGGTCGAAAACCGCACCTCATTTGGACTCTCCTAGCTCCCTCTACCTATAAATGTGTGATCCCCTCCGAAATATTCGCGGTACAAACCCTAACTTCCTCCTCCGCGCGCCGCCGGACATCTCTTCTCCGTGCCGGACAATGTCCATCGCCACCACCACCTCACTCCGACGAATCGTAGCTCACGACATCACTCCCGCCGCCGCCGCGAGCCAACCAGCTCCCGCCACCTCAGCGCGCCACCTCCTCTCTCTTCCCCCGCGTCGCCGCGGACCTGCGGGCCCAAGGCCGGCCCGCCCGGCCCATCTCTGCGCCGCCGCCCACGCCCAACTCTCCTCCCGCCCGAGCCACGGCTCCTTCCACCGGCCGCCGGCGAAAGACGCGCGACGCCGCCGCCAGCTTGCTTCGCCGCCGCCTTCCTTCGCGCTGCGCGCCACCCAAGGCACCTCGCCGCCCCTCGCCCCTCGCTGCTGTTCTCGCCGCCGGCAACAGTGCCACCCGCGCCGGTCGCCGCACCCTCTGGTCTCGCCCGCCGCCTCCGGCGATCTCCACTGCACCGTCTTCCTCCCCAAACTCCGGCGCCCTGTTCCGGCGATTCTCCGGCGAGAGCCCGGTGCCACCTCGAGAAGCATGCAGATCCAGATCCGCTCCGGTGGATGAGATCCACCGGGAGATGAACCAAACGGCGCCATCCCGAACCGGATCCATCCCGTCCCGGATCTCCTCGTCCCGGGTTGACTTTTCCCGCGGGGTAAAATTTCACAAAGTCCCCGAGATTTCCATGTTTCAGATGCCCAAATTTATCATGTCGTAACTCCGCATCCGTAACTCCGATATGAGCATATAACATAGCAAAATGTTCGCCTCAGAGAGTACATCATTTCATCTCATTGCATCATTTTCATTTGAGTTCATCTTGATGCCTAAAATGCTGTTAGAAGAGGGTTACTTGGGATAATTGTCAGATCTGCTGCTCCATTTAGGCTTTTGTCATTTTTTGCCATGATTATTGTGTGCATGATATGCCCATGAGCTCTTCATATGTTTTGTTAAGGGCTTTGTCATCTTTCCATAGGTGCAACCCATGTATTTTTGTGATGTGTGTGGAGACTAGCACAAGCTTGCAAAGTGAGGCACTTGGTAATTCTGTTTTCAGGGACTTAGCATTTCCACTAAGTCCTTGACCTGTTTAGCTCATGTTGCCATATGTTCATGTTGTTTCCTAGTGATCCGTGCCTCTTTTGAGGATGATCAGTAAGGATGTTTTATTGATCTTGTAGTGCTCTATCCATCCATGTCTTTGTTTGCAATTATGGAGCACCCTAGCTTGAGTCAATCGAGCTCTACTTTTGCTACTTCGTGAATCTGGGCAGATTGTCTACTTGTTAGCAATTTTGCCGGGGATGTTGTAGTTGATCCGTGCATGCTATGTTATTGTTCTTGCCATGTCTAGCTTGAATTTTGTGTATTCTTGATGGGTGTATGCTTAGATTATTATGACATGCTCTATAGTGAGTGCATCGAGCTCGTAAAGATGCCTACTTGATATCTGTTTTCAGCATGCTCTAGTTTTCACTAAGTCTGTGATCTAATTATGTTTTTGCCATGTTCACATGCTTGCAAATGTATTTTCTGATCCCTTTTGGCTCAAGGTCACTAAGGGACTTTTGTTAAGCTCTTTGAGTAGCTCCATGCCATGCTTTACTTTGCCATGTTCAGGTCTTGTAGCATGTAGTTTTGTTGCTCCAAAGAGTGCTATCTGATCTAAAATTCCAGACAAGTGTTAATTTCACTAAGTCTGAGATCTGTTTACCATATGCATTTTTGCCATGCTTGTTTGAACCTGTTAATGGATGAATTGGCCGTAGCTCACTGCTAGACTTTTGTTAAGCATCATGAATGAATCCCTGCCATGTATTTTGTTGTCAGGTTTGGGTGCTGTAGCATGTTCATCTTGTTGCATTTAGATGGCTACTTGCTGTAAATCGCAGATCGTGGTCATATTTGAATTGCTTGCCATTTCCTAACCGTAACTCCGGTTCCGGCGTTCTTTATATCGTTTTCAAGCGAATTAATCTCATCTTTCTAGTGGCACACTTGGATTTCCATGTTAAGGCCAGGTTCATGCATTCCTTGTCAATTCTTGCATATGCATCGCATCCCGCATCCCGCATATCGTACCATGTTCATGTGTTGGTTGTTTACTATGTTGTGTGCTTCTTTCCGGTGTTTGCTTCTTCGGGTTGGTTCCGGTAACGTCGCATTGTGAGGACCCGTTCGTCTACGTCCGTTTGTCTTCTTCATGAACTCGTTCTTCTTCCTTGCGGGATTTCAGGCAAGATGACCATACCCTCAAAATCACTTCTATCTTTGCTTGCTAGATGCTCGCTCTTTTGCTATGCCTATGCTGCGATACCTACCACTTGCTTATCATGCCATCCATATTGTTGAACCAAGCCTCTAACCCACATTGTCCTAGCAAACCGTTGATTGGCTATGTTACCGCTTTGCTCAGCCCCTCTTATAGCGTTGTTAGTTGCAGGGGAAGATTGAAGTTTGTTCCTTGTTGGAACATGGAGATGTTGTTCCTTGTTTGGAACATGTTTACTTGTTGGGATATCACAATATATCTTATTTAATTAATGCATCTATATACTTGGTAAAGGGTGGAAGGCTCGGCCTTATGCCTGGTGTTTTGTTCCACTCTTGCCGCCCTAGTTTCCGTCATATCGGTGTTATGTTCCCGGAGTTTGCGTTCCTTACGCGGTTGGGTTATAATGGGAACCCCTTGACAGTTCGTTTTGAATAAAACTCCTCCAGCAAGGCCCAACCTTGGTTTTACCATTCGCCACCTAGCCTTTTTCCCTTGGGAGTCGCGCATCCCGAGGGTCATCTTATTTTAGCCCCCCCGGGCCAGTGCTTGTCTAAGTGTTGCTCCAAACTAGAGCCCCTTGCAGCGCCACCTCGAGGTAACTCGAGGGCTGGTTTTAGTTGTACGGATTTCTTATCCTGTGTTGCCCTGAGAACGAGATATGTGCAGCTCCAATCAGGATGTCGGCGCATCGGGGGGTCTTGCTGGACTTGTTTTACCATTGTCGAGGATGTCTTGAAGAACCGGGATACCGAGTCTGATCGGAATGTCTCGGGAGGAGGTCTATTCCTTCATTGACCGTGAGAGCTCGTGATGGGCTAATGTCGGTGTCAAAACCGGCGGATCTCGGGTAGGGGGTCCCGAACTGTGCGTCTAAGGTGGATGGTAACAGGAGGCAGGGGACATGATGTTTTACCCAGGTTCGGGCCCTCTTAATGGAGGTAAAACCCTACGTCTTGCTTGATTAATATTGATGATATGGGTAGTACAAGAGTAGATCTACCATGAGATCGGAGAGGCTAAAACCCTAGAAGCTAGCCTATGGTATGATTGTATGTATATGATCTATCGACTAGCCTGGCCTCGGTTTATATAATGCACCAGAGGCCTAGGATAACAAGAGTCCTAGCCGAATACGCCGGTGGGGAGGAGTCCTTGTCTTGATCGCCAAGTCTTGTGGAATATTCCTTGTATGCGGCAGCTGTCTGAACTGGCCCATGAGTATACGACCATGGGGGTCCTCGGCCCAATCTAATAGATCGGGAGATGACGTGGTGAGTACCCCCTAGTCCAGGACACCGTCAGTAGCCCCTTGAACTGGTCTTCAAGTTAGGGATGCTCCTCGATTCTTCCGAACTGTTCTTCATCTTCGGTTGACGGTCTTGAAAACTGGTTCAACAAATCTTCTCATCTTCGATCTTGAGGATCGCCAAAATGCATTCGGCGAGTTTACACGTCGGGTATCCGAGGAGCCCCTTTAAGTTTCTGTCCTTTATCAATGGCTTGTTATTTTTATGCCACACCTCGGGTTTGAAATTGTTCCCCGGCAGCAGTGTCCTCTTGCGTCCAGCTCCAACGCCGGACTGCATTCGAGGTATCTTTTGCAGCCGAGCACCAACGCCGGACCGCTTCCCAGCTCTAGCGCCGGAATGTATCCGAGCTCCAACGCCGGACTATGTATCCGAGCTCCAACGCCAGACAGTGTCCCAGCTCCAACGCCAGACTATATCCGAGATGTCATATCACCTTGGTTCAAAAAAGTTGAAGGAGTTTAGCCGAGCTTAATGCCGGAAATGCCCTCTATGGAGCCAGCCACTAGCGCCCGAGCTTTATGCCGGACTGCTTCCGAGGTGGTGCACCACCCCGACTGTGGGCCGATTTTTTGTCAATATTTTTTATCATTGCAATTTATTCTCTGCCGAGATATATGGCCAGTAGACCTCAAGGTGTGTATCGGTCTAAAACCCGAGATGCACCTGAAGGATGACGTAAGACTGCTGATCCCAGTAGCCGCTGAGACTCAGGCTGATTTGCAAAATCGGCCTGAGGATCAAGTCCTAGCTCGGCAGAATACTTCGGGACACAAAAAGCAGCGTGCTTAGTCCTCGAGACTCGGGTTGGGTGCGGCCGACCAACCTGAGGATCAAAATCTCCTCGGCAACTGTATTGTACTTAAAATTTTCTGCATTGAACAGGCAATGCAGTAGCCCCCGAGACACTGGTCGGGTGGCAACACCAGATCAGGGGATCGATGTGCCCCTTTAATATTTGTAAATAATAAGGCTGAAGCCAGTAGCCCCCGAGACTTAATGCGGGCATGGGTGGCCGAATTAAGGATCGATATCCATAGTAAAATCACAAATTATGTGTAATGACTCTATGTATCCAAGTACTTTACGTCATTAATGCTTGGATCCGCATTGTACAAAACTTTGTTGACCGACCATCGGCTTCCACCTCCTCGGCTAGTAGCCGAGGAGTGTTTGTCCTACTTTATAAAGACTTTATGAGGGCAAAGATTACGACAAACAAGGCAATCTGGCCATACGGTTTTATGAACAAAGGTACGCAGAGAGATATGTTATATTACTGTTTAACATAAGAAAATATCTTCCAAAGAAAATAGTCCCGCTATCGGTTCCTTTCTTTGGGTTGTCATGCTAAGCATGATCATGCAGCCTCAGCTCTAATGTAAGAGCATAATATCGAGGATTTAGTTTGGGAGGCCAGTTAATAGCCCCCGGTAGTGTTCAACGACAGTCGGGGTCAAGCCGTAAACACTTCGGCCAATGTTATGAACGGCCCATCATTTAACATAGTCATCGGATCGCTGCCCAGTTTACGCTTATTTGTGAAAGTCAGTTTTCGGCTTTCTCCACTGAGGTGCTTAACCATATGAGCTGGAAGCACAATCGCATTGGTTCTCCCTTTGCACGCCTAGCCGAACAAAACGGAACGTAGGAAGCAAGTGCAGGAGCCGGGCAACCCAACTATTGACCAAAGACACAATTCGAAACCGATGCATATATAGCAATATCTGAGAATGTTTTTGCCGAATCCCTAAAGGTGTACGGCGTTGCACCGCGAGACTAATGCTGGAAAAGCACAAATAGTTTAGAAGTGCCAAAAAGCTTGGAAAACCAAGAAATGTCAGTAAAAATATGACGTCCGAACAAGATCAAGTGTTCGGTGCCAATCCGAAAGTTGGTCTTAGAAAAAAGAAGTGCTTCTGTCGTGCTTTAACATGATATATCCTATCTCAAGACTTCGAGCGGGTCAGCCTACGGCTTCAACCTCCTATCCCGAGGACGG
Organism: Triticum dicoccoides; assembly: GCF_002162155.2. Taxonomy (NCBI): domain Eukaryota; kingdom Viridiplantae; phylum Streptophyta; class Magnoliopsida; order Poales; family Poaceae; genus Triticum; species Triticum dicoccoides. The sequence continues at coordinate 52,164,943 of NC_041380.1, read as the reverse complement.
AGTACTTCTCATCAGGCCAGTTTAGCAAACTAAACTATAGCGGCTTTGAGAGAGAAATTAGGCTCCCCGGCTAGTGACCGCACACTCGTGTCAAAAAAAGGAGTGATAAATAATAATAATAAAACTTTGCAACGACTAAGAAGAAGAACACTTATTATAAAGCGGCTCAAATAAACTTAAGAGCCCCCAAGTGACTTAGGTAGAAGAATGATTGCATGTACCGAAGTACTTATATCATATCTATGTTCAACCGAACTTTAAACGCGTCTTAACCGACCGTCAGCTTCTCCCTCTTCGGTCAAGGACCAAAAAGTGTTATGTACTCCATCGGTCGAGAATATCGACGGTGTTTCCAATAACCAGGCAATCAGGCCATAAGGCTGTAACAGACAAAGCGCGCTCAGGGAACTTATGCTATATTACCATGAAGTCTAAGAAGCATCTTCAAAGAAAATAGTACCCCCACCGATACCTTTCTTCTGTGCTCATTGTTATTATGAGACTTGTGCAATAGATTTTTTATACTCATGAGTTCCGTTGTGTGCCGACCATCATTGAAAACTATAAGAGCGCTAGCTTTTGGCTTCACCCAGTCTGAGGTCCAGCTCGGGCGACCCGATCGTGACAATCGCAGAGGTGCTCCCTTTACTCCCTAGCCGAACAATCGGGAACGTAGGGGGTAAACACAGGAGCGAGGCAACCCAGCTTGCAAATCGCTTAAGTCAATATGGTGCATATTGTGGCGTAATACACGAACAAGGAACGAAGCCGTACAAGTATAATCATATGCAAGTGGAAAAGCTTCATGAAGGAAGCCCCCAAATGAAGGTATTTGAATTTATGCGTCACAAACAAAGTTTGGACAAGGAAATTTTTTACAAGCAACTTTTTTCCAAAAAAGTATAATGCTTGGTCGAACCGAACGCAAGTTAGAAATTAAAGCTTTGAGCATGAAAGCGACTTAGCTGGTTAATGTGTTCGGTATTGATGACGCGGTCCGAGCTTGATGCGGGGCAAGGTTCCATCCCCCAAGCTGGTCCCGAGGTGGCGGAGCGGAGAGCTCGACACGCCGAAGTGGTGACATAGCACGGTCAATGCAGACCGGCAGAGTGATGCCGAAGTCCCCGAATCATTTTCCTGTGCACAAAAAATAGTGCAAACCGGAGATAATAGTAATAATGATAATTAAAATCAATGTTGCATAATAAATAATATATGCAAAGTGAGGAATAGAAGAAATATGGCCTGGCGCCGAAGTCAATGTCGACGCAGGGCGTCGGTGTGATGTAGTAGAGGCGTTGCAAAGCCTGAATTCACAGGTCGGTCCGAGCTCCGGATGCGGCGTTCGCCGGACTATGTACGGAAACTGATCAAACCACCACGCGACCGTCGTTAATGCGGCCACCATTTGATAGACATGTGTACATATCATGGACAAACCAGAGTAATAATTCCTTGGGAAAAATGAACCCAAACAAGCAAAAAATACTGAGATTAATACCACCTGGTTTATTTGTTGTAGCAATCAAAAGGAAGGTGATTCCCAAAATTGGGACTCCCTCGGCACACCCATTGCCTGATGGGCGATAAAATGACGGCATGGCAATGCTGGTAAAGGTTGACTCACCGAGGCAAAGCCCTCGGCCCGGCTAACGTGACGGATCTGGTCGGCTAGTGACGCCGAAGTGTCCGGAGTAGGTTGACGAAGAGATGGCGAAGCCCCCGGTCCAGCCAAGATGTCGAAGCCTCGACGTCACCGATGAGTCGAAGTAGGTCGGCATGATGGACACCAGCTTGAAGAAGCAATAGTGCGGCCCTGTCGATGCAAGTCGTGACGTCGTCGATGCCGGCTTGATGAAGCGACCGTGCGGCGATGCCGGTATGCCCGCTCCGTGTAATCCGTGGGGCAGCGATGTTGATGATGATTTATCCTTCGTGATGCCGGACTCTTGTTCGGCTTGCCGAGATGATGATCCGAAGAAGTTGAGCTCGGCTAAAGTGACGACGTGTCTAGCGCAGGTCGGCAGCCATGGAGTAATATTGCCGGACTGGTTTGACACCAGCATGATGTTGAAGATCATGTTCAAAAGATCTTAAAGTTAGTGGGATGTGTTCGGGAACAAAACACAATACCCCATACAAAACTTCCTTCAAAAGGGATGTCCGAAATCCCGTTCATAAAAAAGATGAACTCGGGTCGGATTCGTTTTCGCGCAGAAAACAGATCCAAAAAGTGATGCACTAATCAGAAGGTTCCCGGAGTTTGGACGGTCGGATCAAGCTGAAATTTTGAGAGGTGGTAGATATAGGAATTCCGCAGCCAATCAACGGTTGGATCTTCCAAAGGACGTCCGAGCTAGAAGCTGGGCACCATGCCCTAAACTCATCCAAATTCCCATCCAAATTTGACAGGGCTCCGGTATATCGTGGATTGCCAGAGATTCCTTTATCGGAACTCGACGAAATTTTCCAAGGTTGTTATAGACTCAATTCCACACAATTCCACCAAAGCGATCGTCAATGCGATACTCGAGGAGGTGGTGGCGGCAGATACGAGTTCGCTGTCCAAAAAAATAGCACGGTCGCTTTAGGGCAATGTTGACGTTGAGCCCCCGAGCTCCATAGATGATTCCTCCGTGATCTTGATAGAGATCGGAGTTGATGTTTGATGAAGGCCCTCGTCCGAACATGGTGATCCAAACACGGGGCGCAATTCTTGGTCGAACCAAGGTGACCAGTCGAATTGGTGACGGAGACGCCGAAGTCGCAGTTGATCTGCCGGTGAGCCATCAATCCTTTTGTCGATCACACAGGGGAACTCTCAATGAAAGCACCAATGTCGGTGTCAAAACCGGCGGATCTCGGGTAGGGGGTCCCGAACTGTGTGTCTAAGGTCGATGGTAACAGGAGGCAGGGGACACGATGTTTTACCCAGGTTCGGGCCCTCTTAATGGAGGTAAAACCCTACGTCCTGCTTGATTAATATTGATGATATGGGTAGTACAAGAGTAGATCTACCATGAGATCGGAGAGGCTAAAACCCTAGAAGCTAGCCTATGGTATGATTGTATGTATGATGAAGTTGTCTATCGACTAGCCTGGCCTCGGTTTATATAATGCACCAGAGGCCTAGGATAATAAGAGTCCTAGCCAAATACGCCGGTGGGGAGGAGTCCTTGTCTTGATCGCCAAGTCTTGTGGAATATTCCTTGTATGCGGCAGCTGTCCGAACTGGCCCATGAGTATACGGCCATGGGGGTCCTCGGCCCAATCTAATAGATCGGGAGATGACGTGGTGACTACCCCCTAGTCCAGGACACCGTCAGCTAAGTTGGGACACCCTTGCAGGGATTTGAACTTTCGAAAACCGTGCCCGCGGTTATGGGCAGATGGGAATTTGTTAATGTCCGGTTGTAGAAAACTTTAACCTTAACTTAATTAAAATGAATCAACCGTGTGAGTTACCGTGATGGCCTCTTGTCGGCGGAGTCCGAGAAGTGGACACGGTGTTGGAGTAATGCTTGCGTAGGTTGTCCTTTAGTTTCTCGCTCGCGCTTTGCCTCCTCTTCTCGCTCTCTTTTGCGAATAGGATAGCCACCATATATGCTAGTCGCTTGCTGCAGCTCCACATATATTTTTACCTTGCCTTACCTATTAAGCTTAAATAGTCTTGATCGCAAGGGTGCGATATTGCTGAGTCCCTGTGGCTCACAAATTACTATTACACCAGATGCAGGGCCTGATGATTCCGCTCCAGGTGACGCGCTCGAGCTCAAGTGGGAGTTCGACGAGGACTCTCAATGATACTATGTTTCCTTTCCTGATGATCAGTAGTGGTGCCCAGTTGGGGTGATCGGGACCGTGTCGCATGTTGGGTTATCTTTTATTTTGGCGTCGTAGTTGGGCCATGATTGTTTAGATGATGTAATGTTATTTATGTACCTTGATTGACATGGCAAGTGTAAGCCAACAATGTTATCTCCCCTTTATTATTTATATTACATGGGATGTTGTGAAGATTGCCTTACTTGCGACATATGCCTTCAATGCGATTATGCCTCTAAGTCATGCCTCGACACATGAGAGATATAGTCGCATCGAGGGTGTTACAAGTTGGTATCAGAGTCTTCCCCGACCTTAGGAGTCCCCATTGCTTGATCGTTTTTAGCAGCCGTTGCTGAGTCTAGAAAAATGTTTTGAGTCATTTAGGAATTATATATCGGAGAGTTTAGGAATTCTTTTTACTCCCCAGTCTCCTCATCGCTCTGGTAAGGCATCCTGACATAGAGTTTTGACTCTTCTCTTCTCAAATTTCACTAAATTTTTTTTTAGGATCACGCGGGTATCTTGGAATCGTTCCGATAGTTTTGTGACGAGAACATTGTTCTTGGTGCCTCCTGTCTTTAGGGGTTGTGGCAGTGTCCCGGGGAGTTGAGCTCCGAGGTGTTGTCGTCACAATTTTATCGTTACAATTCTGGAATACCCGAGTTTAGTACGCCTACATCCAAAATCTCTTTTATGCAGTTTGTTGTTGAGATAACCTCGACGCCACCCAGTACTGGGGCGGGAGTTCGGGAGTATCGCCATAACTTGTATAACGGATGCTTTTCGAAGGTTGAGGTAGATGATTTCCGAAGGTTTCTTGGTTATGTGTTGAAGGATGGATACAGCTGGATGTAGGATTTGCTAGATTTGGGTGAGATATTATGTTTCCCCTGTATCCCCAACACCTGATTGCATAACTGGGAAAGTTTTGGGAGTTTATAAGTGGGAATTCAAGTAACTCTTAGGATATCTTTCCAACAGATGTATGATATGAAATTGGGGTTCGACGTCTAGTGGTCCGCCTATTCACGGTCGGTTTTACAGTGGTCTCGTTGTGTCTTAAAGAGTCCTTGGCTATGCCGACTCGGGGACGCTTCGTATGTCATGTGCACTGCCTTGTACATGATGGTGCTATACGATCGAGCCCGTGTAGGCCCCACCACGAAAACTTCGGACGAAATCTCTATCATATGTTTGTTCCGGCTTATTCTGCAAGCCATTCCTTGTTTTGTTTTGAGTTGTGGTATTCGAGTTGCTTCGAAGTCAAGTGTTGATTCGTACCTTCCCCAAATGGTGTTCTCATACTCCGATGTGAATACTAATCCTTCTTGATGATCGAGGTTGTCATGTCAATCTTTTTAAACCGGTGTGTTTTCTCCTCAAGCGAATCTATTCTTTTTCAACGTCCGCAAGATCAATTATCAGTTCTTCTCAACGGTGTTCTTTTCACCCGTCTCCAAATTGTCTTTGTTTTTCCTGCCCGCCCGCCCTTTTTTCCTCAAGGAATCAGATGTCTTAATCGAGTATCCATCTATTTGACGTGAAGCCTCTCCATTCTTTTCCTTCAATGTTCTTATCCGGTGATTCTCATGAAGATACTAACGGAGCTTCTAGTTCATCATTCTTCGTTTCTTTTATCTTCTCCGGTGGAACCAATTCAAGCTTTCGGTGTTGATCATACCCTTTTTCCTCGTTTCAATGCTTTCTCATGCCGGTGCAATTCTTAATCATTCACCTCTCGCTATTCAACTGTTCTGGAGTGCTCAAGATATCTCAAAAGGCTCGTCTTGTCATTCAAGATCCGTTCAACCTATTTCGGGGTTGTTATCTCATTCAAGCCATTTAATTCAACCGGCGCTATCTCTATTTTCAAGCAATCGTTCTACGGTGTTTCTCTTGAGTGGGCCCTAACCCACAGGTCTATTCCCAGGATCTTACCTGACTCTTCTTATTTTCCCGGAGCTATCCTCAAATTTCTTTTTGAAGATTGACGTAAGAATGAATTACCATCAGTCAAATGTATTTCTCCAAGATCTTTCTAATTCTTTTCATCGTTGACTCAATCTCTTCGCTTTTGATTCTTCCGGAGTGCCTAAACGATTCTTAATGGTGTTTCTCATCGTCATTCTCATATTTTAAAGACCGAAGAAGAGTTTTTCCTCCATATCTTATCCGTTCTCTCAGGGACTCGTGGTGCTAGCTTGTTGCCATCCTCTCATAATTGTTTTGATCGTGAGTATTCTTTTCACCTATCTAGAGCAATTCAAGATTCTTTTCAATTTGATTCATCCAGAGTCCATCAATTCAGGGTTATTCATTCTCATCTGTCAGTTATCATTCTCCAATTTTACCGGCGCTTCGTTCAAGTGATCTCTAATCAGTTCGTGATCCCTTCGTTCTCATGTATCTAGATTCTCTCGAGCATCTTCGTTCATTTGCAAATTCTTCCCGGTGTTTCCTTATCTTTTCTTTGTTCATTTTAATTCTTACGGTGGTTCGTTCAAGATTTCTCTTCCACTTCAATTCATTCGTGTTTTCAAATTCTACCGGGGTTTCGTTGAAGGCATTCTCAAGTTTGCGCTATATCTCTCTTAATCTTTTCACGAGGATAAGTAGTATGCCAAATCCTTTGCTTGTCAGCAATTAAATTGTTGAAGGATGAGCATAACATAATTCTTATTCTTGATTCACCCAAATGATTAATTCCGTATTCTGGAGGCTCATCAAATTCTCGGTTTCATTTGCTTCATCTTTATTTTCCGGAGTTCCTAGCTTTTCCACATTATCACATCGCGAAGCTCCTTCTAAATCACCGCAAGGATTAACCTTGTGCTTCCAACTTCTCATTCCTTTTGTTTGATCATCCTTCTATTACCGGAGTTCCTCATGGTAGTTCGTCAAGGATTTCTTTTCATTCTTCAATTGCTCTTCAAGATATCTCTCGAAGCTATGATCCGCCAAGATATACTTCAAGCATTCTTCATCTTGCAATCCGGAGTGCAATTCTTTCTTCCGTATCAATAGAGGTGGTATTACGTCATTCTTGATAATTTGAGCTCATGTCTCATGATTCACATGTTGTTAAAATGAGGTACTTTAAATCCATCAATCTCGTCATTGGAGCTATCTTGAGTTATATTTCACCTAAAGCCTTCCCTAAGGATTGTTGCTATCTATGGTGCTTATAAGTGACCCAAGTTCTTCATCTATCCTCCCGGTGAAATATAGTCTCGTCTCTTTGTTTATATCAATCCAATCTATTGTTTCCGTTAGTGGCAGAATTTCACGTCTTAGTTTTGAGGTGTTCTCCATAAGTCCTCTCTACCTTGTTCTTTTCGTTGTTGGTTTTTCCAACAACTCCGTTTGAACCTTCTTCTAAGGATGCCTTTTCAAGCTCATTTGTGGTAGAAGTTGACATTTTCTTCTCCATTCTCCTATTTCAATTATTCATCTTCTATTCTTTTGTTCTGGAGGCATTGTGTTGTTGCTCTTTTCAATCATCATCTCGTATTGTGAAGATCATGTTTTCTTTTTGTGCTTATCTGCTAAACCGGAGTGTCGTTCCCTCTTATCAAATTCTTCCCATTCTGTCAAGTTTTGCCTCCCTTCTCAGACGGAGTGCTGCCCAAATTATATCATCTTTATTTCCTCTCTACCTTGTTCTATGGGAGTGCTGCCTGAAGTTGTTCTTCCTTGTCCCTCTTTTCTAACGGAGTGCTTTCAACTTCGTTCTTTTCCGTTGTATTCTTTCTTTCACGAATTTGTTCAACCTCTCAAGGTTCTTTGGTTTCACTCGTTTGTCAAAGGAGCAACTTAATTTTACCTCTTCTCTTTCTCTTCCGTTTTCCCTCCGGTGCCATCCTAGATCTCGGGACGAGATCCTCTCATAGTGGTGGAGTGTTGTGACGCACCAAGACCGATGTGCCAGGTGTCCTCCAGTTATTCGCTGTTGTTGCGTTGTCATTGCTTGCGTGTCATGCATTGCATATCATGTCATCAGGTGCATTTCATTTGCATACATGTTCGTCTCATGCATCCGAGCATTTTCCCCGTTGTCCGTTTTGCATTCCGGCGTTCCGTTCTCCTCCGGTGGTCATTTCTACCTTTCTTTCGTGTGTGGGGGTTAAACATTTCCGGGTTGGACCGAGACTTGCCAAGCGGCCTTGGTTTACTACCGGTAGACCGCATGTCAAGTTTCGTACTATTTGGACTTCGTTTGATGCTCCAACGGTTAACCGAGGGACCAAAAAGGCCTCATGTGTGTTGCAGCCCAACACCCTTCCAAAGTGGCCCAAAACCCACATAAAACTCCTCCATCATCTCGGTCATTCGATCACGATCGCGTGGCCGAAAACCGCACCTCATTTGGACTCTCCTAGCTCCCTCTACCTATAAATGTGTGATCCCCTCCGAAATATTCGCGGTACAAACCCTAACTTCCTCCTCCGCGCGCCGCCAGACATCTCTTCTCCACACCGGACAATGTCCACCGCCACCACCACCTCACTCCGACGAATCGAAGCTCTCCACGTCACTCCCGCCGCCGCCGCGAGCCAACCAGCTCGCGCCACCTCAGCGCGCCACCTCCTCTCTCTTCCCCCGCGCCGCAGAGGCCCTGCAGGCCCGAGGCCAGCCCGCCCGGCCCATCTCTGCGCCGCCGCCCACGCCCGACTCTCCTCCCGCCCGAGCCGCGGCTCCTTCCACCGGCCGCCGGCGGAAGACGCTCGACGCCGCCGCCAGCTTGCTTCGCCGCCGCCTTCTTTCGCGACGCGCGCCACCCGAGGCACCTCGTCGCCCCTCGCCCCTCGCTGTTGCGCTCGCCGCCGGCAATAGCGCCACCCGCGCCGGTCGCCGCACCCTCCGGTCTTGCCCGCCGCCTCCGGCGATCTCCACCGCACCGTCTTCCTCCCCAAACTCTGGCGCCCTGTTCCGGCGATTCTCCGGCGAGAGCCCGGCGCCACCTCGAGAAGCGTGCAGATCCAGATCTGCCTTGGTGGATGAGATCCACCGGGAGATGAACCAAACAACGCCATCCCGAACAGGATCCATCCCGTCCCGGATCTCCTCGTCCCGGGTTGACTTTTCCCGCAGGGTAAAATTTCACAAAGTCCCCGAGATTTCCATGTTTCATATGCCCAAATTCATCATGTCGTAACTCCGCATCCATAACTCCGATTTGAGCATATAGCATATCAAAATGTTCGTCTCAGAGAGTACATCATTTCATCTCATTGCATCATTTTCATTGGAGTTCATTTTGATGCCTGAAATGCTGTCAGAAAGGGCTACTTGGGATAATTGTCAGATCTGCTGCTCCATTTAGGCTTTTGTCATTTTTTGCCATGATTATTGTGTGCATGATATGCCCATGAGCTCTACATATGTTTTGATAAGGGCTTTGTCATCTTTCCAGAGGTGCAACCCATGTATTTTTGTGATGTGTGTGGAGACTAGCACAAGCTTGCAAAGTGAGGCACTTGGTAATTTTGTTTTCAGGGACTTAGCATTCCACTAAGTCCTTCACCTGTTTAGCTCATGTTGCCATATGTTCATGTTGTTTCCTAGTGATCCGTGCCTCTTTTGAGGATGATCAGTAAGGATGTTTTATTGATATTGTAGTGCTCTATCCATCCATGTCTTTGTTTGCAATTATGGAGCACCCTAGCTTGAGTCAATCGAGCTCTGCTTTTGCTACTTCGTGAATCTGGGCAGATTGTCTACTTGTTAGCAATTTTGCCGGGGATGTTGTAGTTGATCCGTGCATGCTATGTTATTGTTCTTGCCATGTCTAGCTTGAATTTTGTGGATTCTTGATGGGTGTATCCTTAGATTATCATGACATGCTCTGTAGTGAGTGCATCAAGCTCGTAAACATGCCTACTTGATATCTGTTTTCAGCATGCTCCAGTTTTCACTAAGTCTGTGATCTGATTATGTTTTTGCCATGTTCACATGCTTGCAAATGTATTTTCCGATCCCTTTTGGCTCAAGGTCACTAAGGGACTTTTGTTAAGCTCTTTGAGTAGCTCCATGCCATGCTTTACTTTGCCATGTTCAGGTCCTGTAGCATGTAGTTTTGTTGCTCCAAAGAGTGCTATCTGATCTAAAATTCCAGACAAGTGTTAATTTCACTAAGTCTGAGATCTGTTTACCATATGCATTTTTGCCATGCTTGTTTGAACCTGTTAATGGATGAATTGGCCGTAGCTCACTGCTAGACTTTTGTTAAGCATCATGAATGAATCCCTGCCATGTATTTTGTTGTCAGGTTTGGGTGCTGTAGCATGTTCATCTTGTTGTATTTAGATGGCTACTTGCTGTAAATCGCAGATCGTGGTCATATTTGAATTGCTTGCCATTTCCTAACCGTAACTCCGATTCCGGCGTTCTTTATATCGTTTTCAAGCGAATTCATCTCATCTTTCCAGTGGCACACTTGGATTTCCAAGTTGAGGCCAGGTTCATGCATTCCTTGTCAATTCTTGCATATGCATCGCTCCCGCATCCCGCATATCATACCATCTTCATGTGTTGGTTGTTTACTATGTTGTGTGCTTCTTTCCGGTGTTTGCTTCTTTGGGTTGGTTCCGGTAACGTCGCGTTGTGAGGACCCGTTCGTCTACGTCCGTTTGTCTTCTTCATGGACTCGTTCATCTTCCTTGCGGGATTTCAGGCAAGATGACCATACCCTTGAAATCACTTCTATCTTTGCTTCCTGGATGCTCGCTCTTTTGCTATGCCTATGCTGCGATACCTACCACTTGCTTATCATGCCACCCATATTGTTGAACCAAGCCTCTAACCCACCTTGTCCTAGCAAACCGTTGATTGGCTATGTTACCGCTTTGCTCAGCCCCTCTTATAGCGTTGTTAGTTGCAGGTGAAGATTGAAGTTTGTTCCTTGTTGGAACATGGAGATGTTGTTCCTTGTTTGGAATATGTTTACTTATTGGGATATCACAATATATCTTATTTAATTAATGCATCTATATACTTTGTAAAGGGTGGAAGGCTCGGCCTTATGCCTGGTGTTTTGTTCCACTCTTGCCGCCCTAGTTTCCGTCATATCGGTGTTATGTTCCCGGAGTTTGCGTTCCTTACGCGGTTGGGCTTTAATGGGAACCTCTTGACAGTTCGCTTTGAATAAAACTTCTCCAGCAAGGCCCAACCTTGGTGACGGTGTCCTGGACTAGGGGGTACTCACCACGTCGTCTCCCGATCTATTAGATTGGGCCGAGGACCCCCGTGGCCGTATACTCATGGGCCAGTTCGGACGGCTGCCGCATACAAGGAAGATTCCACAAGACTTGGCGATTAAGACAAGGACTTCTCCCCACCGGCGTATTCGGCTAGGACTCTTGTTATCCTAGGCCCCCTGTGCATTATATAAACCGAGGCCAGGCTAGTCGATAGACAACTTCATCATACATACAATCATACCATAGGCTAGCTTCTAGGGTTTTAGCCTCTCTGATCTCGTGGTAGATCTACTCTTGTACTACCCATATCATCAATATTAATCAAGCAGGACGTAGGGTTTTACCTCCATTAAGAGGGCCCGAACCTGGGTAAAACATCGTGTCCCCTGCCTCCTGTTACCATCCACCTTAGACGCACAGTTCGGGACCCCCTACCCGAGATCCGTCGGTTTTGACACCGACATTGGTGCTTTCATTGAGAGTTCCCCTGTGTGATCGACAAAAGGATTGATGACTCGCCGGCAGATCAACTGCGACTTCAGCGTCTCCGTCACGAGTTCGACTGGTCACCTTGGTTCGACCAAGAATTGCGCCCCGTGTTCGGATCACCATGTTCAGACGAGGGACTTCATCAAACATCAACTCCGATCTCTATCAAGATCATGGAGGAATCATCTATGGAGCTCGGGGGCTCAACGTCAACATTGCCCTCAAGCGACCGTGCTGTCTTTTTTGGACAGCGAACTCGTATCTGCCGCCACCACCCCCTCGAGTATCGCTTTGACGATCGCTTTGGTGGAATTGTGCGGAATTGAGTCTATAACAATCCTGGAAAATTTCGTCGAGTTCTGATAGAGGAATCTCTGGCAATCCACGATATACCGGAGCCCTGTCAAATTTGGATGGGAATTTGGATGAGTTTAGGGCGTGGTGCCCAGCTTCTAGCTCGGACGTCCTTTGGAAGATCCAACCGTTGATCAGCTGCGGAATTCCTATATCTACCACCTCTCAAAATCTCAGCTCGATCCGACCGTCCAAACTCCGGGAACCTTCCGATTAGTGCATCACTTTTCGGATCTGTTTTCTGCGCGAAAACGAATCCGACCCGAGTTCATCTTCTTTATGAACGGGATTTCGGACATCCCTTTTGAAGGAAGTTTTGTATGGGGTATTGTTTTTTGTTCCCAAACACATCCCACTAATTTTAAGATCTTTTAAACATGATCTTCAACATCATGCTGGTGTCAAACCAGTCCGACAATATTACTCCACGGCCGCCGACCTGCGCTAGACACGTCGTCACTTTAGCCGAGCTCAACTTCTTCGGATCATCATCTCGGCAGGCCGAATAAGAGCCCGGCATCGCGAAGGATAAATCATCACGAAAATCGCCGCCCCATGGGTTACACGGAGCGGACATACTGGCATCGCCGCACGGTCGCTTCATCAAGCTGGCATCGACCACGTCACAACCTGCATTGACAGGGCCGCACTATTGCTTCTTCAAGCTGGTGTCCATCATGCCGACCTACTTCGACTCATCGGCTGACATCGAGGCTTTGACATCTCGGCTGGACCGGGGGCTTCGCCATCTCTTCATCAACCTACTCCGGACACTTTGGCATCACTAGCCGACCAGCTCCGTCATGTTAGCTGGACCGAGGGCTTTGCCTCGGTCAGCCAACCTTACCAGCATTGCCATGCCGTCGTTTTATCGCCCATCAGGCAATGGGTGTGCTGAGAGAATCCCAATTTTGGGAATTGCCTTCCTTCGGATTGCTACAACAAATAAACCAGGTGCTATTAATCCCAGTATTTTTTGCTTGTTTGTGTTCATTTTTCCCAAGGAATTATTACTCTGGTTTGTCCATGATATGTACACAGGTCTATCAAATGGTGACCGCATTAACGATGGTCGCGTGGTGGTTCGATAAGTTTCCGTACGTAGTCCGGCGAACGCCGCATCCGGAGCTTGGACTGACCTGTGAATTCAGGCTTTGCCACGCCTTTACCGCATCACGCCGACGCCCTGCATCGATATTGACTTCGGCGCCAGGCCATATTTTTTTGTTACTCAATTTGCATAAATTATTTATTATGCAACGATTTTTTAAGTTATCATTATTACTATTATCTCCGGTTTGCACTATTTTTTGTGCACAATGATCCGGGGACTTCGGCGTCACTCTGCCGCCCGGTCTGCATTGATCATGCTATGTCACCACTTCGGCGTGTCAAGCTGTCCGCTCCGCCACCTCCGGACCGGCTTGAGGGATGGAACCTTGCCCTGCATCAAGCTCGGACCGCGTCATCAATACCGAACACATTAACCAGCTAGGTCGCTTTCATGCTCAAAGCTTTAATTTCTAACTTGCGTTCGGTTCGACCAAGCATTATACTTTTTTGAAAAAAGTTGCTTCTAAAAAATTTCCTTGTCCAAACTTTGTTTGTGACACATAAATCCAAATACCCGTTTACTTGGGGGCTTCCTTTATGAAGCTTTTCCTTTTGCATATGATTATACTTGTATGGCTTCGTTCCTTGTTCATGTATTACGCCACAATATGCACCATATTGACTTACGCGATTTGCAAGCTGGGTTGCCTCGCTCCTGTGTTTACCCCTACGTTCCCGATTGTTCGGCTAGGGAGTAAAGGGAGCACCTCTGCGATTGTCACGATCGGGTCACCCTAGCCGGACCTCACTGGGTGAAGCTGAAAGCTAGCGCTCTTATAGTTATTCAATGATGGTCGGCACACAACAGAACTCGTGAGTACAAAAAAATCTATTGCACAAGTCTCATAATAACAATGAGCACCGAAGAAAGGTATCGGTGGGGGTACTATTTTCTTCGAAGATGCTTCTTACTCTTCATGGTAATATAGCATAAGTTCCCTGAGCGCGCTTTGTCTGTTACAGCCTTATGGCCTGATTGCCTGGTTATTGGAAACACCGTCGATATTCTCGACCGATGGAGTACATAACACTTTTCGGTCCTTAACCGAAGAGGGAGAAACCGATGGTCGGTTAAGACGCGTTTAAAGTTCGGTTGAACATAGATATGATATAAGTACTTCGGTACATGCAATCATTCTTCTACCCAAGTCACTTGGGGGCTCTTAAGTTCATTTGAGCCGTTTTATAATAAGTGTTCTTCTTCTCAGTCGTTGCAAAGTTCTATTATTATTATTTATCACTCCTTTTTTCTACGCGAGTGTGCGGTCACTAGCCGGGGAGCCTAATTTCTCTCTCAAAGTCGCTAGAGTTTAGTTTGCTAAACTGGCCTAATGAGAAGTACTCCGCCCTCGGGATAGGAGGTTGAAGCTGTAGGCCGACCCGCTCGAAGTCTTGAGATAGGATGTGTCATGTTAAAGGACGACAGAAGCACTTCTTTTTTCTAAGACAAATTTTCGGATTGGCACCGAACACTTGATCTTGTTTGGACGTCATGTTTTTACTAACGTTTCTTGGTTTTCCAAGCTTTTTGGCACTTTTAAACTATTTGTGCTTTTCCAGCATTAGTCTCGCAGTGCAACGCCGGACACCTTTAGGGATTCGGCAAAAACATTCTCAGATATTGCTATATATGCATCGGTTTCGAATTGTGTCTTCGGTCAATAGTTGGGTTGCCCGGCTCCTGCACTTGCTTCCTACGTTCTGTTTTGTTCGGCTAGGCGTGCAAAGGGAGAACCACTGCGATTGTGCTTCCAGCTCACATGGTTAAGCACCTTAGTGGAGAAAGCCGAAAACTGACTGTCACAATAAGCGTAAACTGGTCAACAATCCGATGAGTATGATGGGTCATTCATAACATTGGCCGAAGTGTTTACGGCTTGACCTCGACTGTCGCCGAACACTACCGGGGGCTATTAACTGGCCTCCCAAACTAAATCCTCGATATTTTGCTCTTACATTTGAGCTGAGGTTTCATTATCATGCTTAGCATGACAACCCAAAGAAAGGAACCGATAGCAGGACTATTTTCTTTGGAATACATTTCTTCTGTTAAACAGTAATATAACATATCTCTCTGCGTACCTTTTGTTTACAAAACCGTGTGGCCAGATTGCCTTGTTTTTCTTAAATCTTTGCCCTCATAAAGGCTTTATAAAGTAGGACAAACACTCCTCGGCTACTGGCCAAGGAGGTGGAAGCCGATGGTCGGTCAACAAGGTTTTGTACAATGCGGATCCGAGCATTAATGACGTAAAGTACTTGGATACATAGAGTCATTACACATAATTTGTGATTTTACTATGGATATTGATCCTTAATTCGGCCAGCCGTGCCCGCATTAAGGCTCGGGGGCTACTGGCCTTCGGACTTATTATTTACAAATATTAAAGGGGTACATCGATCCCCTGATCTGGTGTTGCCACCCGACCAGTGTCTCGGGGGCTACTGCATTGCTTGTCCAATGCAGAAAATTTTATGTGCAATATAGTTTCCGAGGAGATTTTGATCCTCAGGTTGGTCGGCCACACCCAACCTGAGTCTTGAGGACTGAGCACGCCGCTTTTGTCTCCCGAAGTATTCTGCCGATTTAGGACTTGATCCTCAGGCCGATTTTGCAAATCAACCTGAGTCTCAGCGGCTACTGGGATCAGCGGTCTTATGTCATCCTTCATGTGCATCTCGGGTTTTAGACCGATACACACCTTGAGGGCTACTGGCTATATATCTCGGCAGAGAATAAATTGCACCAATAAAAAATATTGACAAAAAATCGGCCCATAGTCAGGGTGGTGCACCACCTCGGAAGCAGTCCGACATAAAGCTCGGGCGCTAGTGGCTGGCTCCATAGAGGGCATTTCCGACATTAAGCTCGGCTAAACTCCTTCAACTTTTTTGAACCAAGGTGATATGACACCTCGGATATAGTCAGGCATTGGAGCCTGGACATAGTCCGGCGTTGGAGCTCAGATATATTTCGGTGTTGGAGCTCGGATATACAGTCCGGCGTTGGAGCTCGGATACATAGTCCGGCGTTGGAGCTCGGATACATTCCGGCGCTAGAGCTGGGAAGCGGTCCGGCGTTGGTGCTCGGCTGCAAAAGATACCTCGAATGCAGTCCGGCGTTGGAGCTCGGACACAAGAGGACCCTGCCTCCCGGGAAGAACTTCAAACCCGAGGTGTGGCATAAAAATAAACAAGGCATTGATAAAGGCTGGAAACTTAAAGGGGCTCCTCGGATACCCGACGTGTAAACTCGTCGAATGCATTTCGGCGATCCTCAAGATCGAAGATGAAGAAGATTTGTTGAACCAGTTTTCAAGACCGGCAACCGAAGATGAAGAATGATTCGGAAGAATCGAGGAGCGTCCCTAACTTGAAGACCGGTTCAGGGGGCTACTGACGGTGTCCTGGACTAGGGGGTACTCACCACGTCGTCTCCCGATCTATTAGATTGGGCTGAGGTCCCCCGTGGCCGTATACTCATGGGCCAGTTCGGACGGCTGCCGCATACAAGGAAGATTCCACAACACTTGGCGATTAAGACAAGGACTTCTCCCCACCGGCGTATTCGGCTAGGACTCTTGTTATCCTAGGCCCCCGGTGCATTATATAAACCGAGGCCAGGCTAGTCGATAGACAACTTCATCATACATACAATCATACCATAGGCTAGCTTCTAGGGTTTTAGCCTCTCCGATCTCGTGGTAGATCTACTCTTGTACTACCCATATCATCAATATTAATCAAGCAGGACGTAGGGTTTTACCTCCATTAAGAGGGCCCGAACCTGGGTAAAACATCGTGTCCCCTGCCTCCTGTTACCATCCACCTTAAACGCACAGTTCAGGACCCCCTACCCGAGATCCGCCGGTTTTGACACCGACACTTGGTTTTACCATTCGCCACCTAGCCTTTTTCCCTTGGGAGTCGTGCATCCCGAGGGTCATCTTATTTTAACCCCCCGGGCCAGTGCTTGTCTAAGTGTTGGTCCAAACTAGAGCCCCTTGCAGCGCCACCTCGGGGTAACTCGAGGGCTGGTTTTAGTTGTACGGATTGCTTATCCGGTGTTGCCCTGAGAACGAGATATGTGCAGCTCCCATCAGGATGTCGGCGCATCGGGCGGTCTTGCTGGACTTGTTTCACCATTGTCGAGCATGTCTTGAAGAACCGGAATACCGAGTCTGATCGGAATGTCTCGGGAGGAGGTCTATTCCTTCGTTGACCGTGAGAGCTTGTGATGGGCTAAGTTGGGACACCCCTGTAGGGATTTGAACTTTCGAAAGCCGTGCCCACGGTTATGGGCAGATGGGAATTTGTTAATGTCCGGTTGTAGAAAACTTTAACCTTAACTTAATTAAAATGAATCAACCGTGTGAGTTACCGTGATGGCCTCTTCTCGGCGGAGTCCGGGAAGTGGACACGGTGTTGGAGTAATGCTTGCGCAGGTTGTCCTTTAGTTTCTCGCTCGCGCTTTGCCTCCTCTTCTCGCTCTCTTTTGCGAACAGGATAGCCACCATATATGCTAGTCGCTTGCTGCAGCTCCACATATATTTTTACCTTGCCTTACCTATTAAGCTTAAATAGTCTTGATCGCGAGGGTGCAAGATTGCTGAGTCCCTGTGGCTCACAGATTACTATTACACCAGATGCAGGGCCTGATGATTCCGCTCCAGGTGACGCGCTCGAGCTCAAGTGGGAGTTCGACGAGGACCCTCAATGATACTATGTTTCCTTTCCTGATGACCAGTAGTGGTGCCCAGTTGGGGTGATCGGGACCGTGTCGCATGTTGGGTTATCTTTTATTTTGGCGCCGTAGTCGGGCCATGATTGTTTGGATGATGTAATGTTATTTATGTACCTTGATTGACGTGGCGAGTGTAAGCCAACTATGTTATCTCCCCTTTATTATTTATAATACATGGGATGTTGTGAAGATTGCCTTACTTGCGACATATGCCTTCAATGCGATTATGCCTCTAAGTCGTGCCTCGACACGTGAGAGATATAGTCGCATCGAGGGTGTTACACACATCTTCTGGTAGTGGGGGTAGTTCTGCTTGGAGGTCGACAGTACCTCGCTCAGGTAATATACTGATCTCTGGACAGGTAGCGCCTTGCCTTCCTCCTTGCGCTCTACTACAATGACTGTGCTGATTACTCGGCTGGTGGCGGCTGTCGGTGTCAAAACTGGCGGATCTCGGGTAGGGGGTCCCGAACTGTGCATCTAAGGTCGATGGTAACAGGAGGCAGGGGACACGATGTTTTACCCAGGTTTGGGCCATCTTAATGGAGGTAAAACCCTACGTCCTACTTGATTAATATTGAAGATATGGGTAGTACAAGAGTAGATCTACCACGAGATCGGAGAGGCTAAAACCCTAGAAGCTAGCCTATGGTATGATTGTATGTATATGATCTATCGACTAGCCTGGCCTCGGTTTATATAATGCACCAGAGGCCTAGGATAACAAGAGTCCTAGCCGAATACGCCGGTGGGGAGGAGTCCTTGTCTTGATCGCCAAGTCTTGTGGAATATTCCTTCTATGCGGCAGCTGTCCGAACTGGCCCATGAGTATACGGCCATGGGGGTCCTCGGCCCAATCTAATAGATCGGGAGATGACGTGGTGAGTACCCCCTAGTCCAGGACACCGTCAGTAGCCCCCTGAACCGGTCTTCAAGTTAGGGATGCTCCTTGATTCTTCCGAACTGTTCTTCGTCTTCGGTTGATGGTCTTGAAAACTGGTTCAACAAATCTTCTCATCTTCGATCTTGAGGATCGCCGAAATGCATTCGGCGAGTTTACACGTCGGGTATCCGAGGAGCCCCTTTAAGTTTCTGGCCTTTATCAATGCCTTGTTATTTTTATGCCACACCTCGGGTTTGAAATTGTTCCCGGGCAGCAGCGTCCTCTTGCGTCCGAGCTCCAATGCCGGACTGCATTCGAGGTAACTTTTGCAGCCGAGCACCAATGCAGGACCGCTTCCCAGCTCTAACGCCGGAATGTATCCGAGCTCCAACGCCGGACTATGTATCCGAGCTCCAACGCCGGACTATATCCAAGCTCCAACGCCGGACAGTGTCCCAGCTCCAACGCCGGACAGTGTCCCAGCTCCAACGCCGGACTATATCCGAGATGTCATATCACCTTGGTTCAAAAAAGATGAAGGAGTTTAGCCGAGCTTAATGCCGGAAATGCCCTCTATGGAGCCAGCCACTAGCGCCCGAGCTTTATGCCGGACTGCTTCCGAGGTGGTGCACCACCCCGACTGTGGGCCAATTTTTTGTCAATATTTTTTATTATTGCAATTTATTCTCTGCCGAGATTTATGGCCAGTAGCCCTCAAGGTGTGTATCGGTCTAAAACCCGAGATGCACCTGAAGGATGACGTAAGACCGCTGATCCCAGTAGCTGCTGAGACTCAGGCTGATTTGCAAAATCGGCCTGAGGATCGAGTCCTAGCTCGGCAGAATACTTCGGGACACAAAAAGCGGCGTGCTTAGTCCTCGAGACTCAGCTTGGGTGCGGCCGACCAACCTGAGGATCAAAATCTCCTCGGCAACTGTATTGCACTTAAAATTTTCTGCATTGAACAGGCAATGCAGTAGCCCCCGAGACACTGGTCGGGTGGCAACACCAGATCAGGGGATCGATGTGCCCCTTTAATATTTGTAAATAATAAGGTCGAAGCCCAGTATCCCCCAAGACTTAATGCGGGCACGGGTGGCCGAATTAAGGATCGATATCCATAGTAAAATCACAGATTATGTGTAATGACTCTATGTATCCAAGTACTTTATGTCATTAATGCTTGGATCCGCATTGTACAAAACTTTGTTGACCGACCATCGGCTTCCACCTGCTCGCCTAGTAGCCGAGGAGTGTTTGTCCTACTTTATAAAGCCTTTATGAGGGCAAAGATTTACGACAAACAAGGCAATCTGGCCATACGGTTTTATGAACAAAGGTACGCAGAGAGATATGTTATATTACTGTTTAACATAAGAAAATGTCTTCCAAAGAAAATAGTCCCGCTATCGGTTCCTTTCTTTGGGTTGTCATGCTAAGCATGATCATGCAGCCTCAGCTCTAATGTAAGAGCATAATATCGAGGATTTAGTTTGGGAGGCCAGTTAATAGCCCCTGGAAGTGTTCGGCGACAGTCGGGGTCAAGCCATAAACACTTCGGCCAATGTTATGAATGGCCCGTCATTTAATATAGTCATCGGATCGCTGACCCGTTTACGCTTATTTGTGAAAGTCAGTTTCGGCTTTGTCCACTAAGGTGCTTAACCATGTGAGCTGGAAGCACAATCGCAGTGGTTCTCCCTTTGCACGCCTAGCCGAACAAAACGGAACGTCGGAAGAAAGTGCAGGAGCCGGGCAACCCAACTATTGACTGAAGACACAATTCAAAACCGATGCATATATAGCAATATCTGAGAATGTTTTTGCCGAATCCCTAAAGGTGTCCGGCGTTGCACTGCGAGACTAATGCTGGAAAATCACAAATAGTTTAAAAGTGCCAACAAGCTTGGAAAACCAAGAAACTTCAGTAAAAACATGACGTTCGAACAATATCAAGTGTTCGGTGCCAATCTGAAAGTTGGTCTTAGAAAAAAGAAGTGCTTCTGTCGTGCTTTAACATGATATATCCTATCTCAAGACTTCGAGCGGGTCAGCCTACGGCTTCAACCTCCTATCCCGAGGGCGGAGTACTTCTCATCAGGCCAGTTTAGCAAACTAAACTCTAGCGGCTTTGAGAGAGAAATTAGGCTCCCGGCTAGTGACCGCACAATCGTGTCAAAACAAGGAGTGATAAATAATAATAATAAAACTTTGCAACGACTAAGAAGAAGAACACTTATTATAAAGCGGCTCAAATAAACTTAAGAGCCCCCAAGTGACTTAGGTAGAAGAATGATTGCATGTACCAAAGTACTTATATCATATCTATGTTCAACCGAACTTTAAACGCGTCTTAACCGACCGTCAGCTTCTCCCTCTTCGGTCAAGGACCAAAAAGTGTTATGTACTCCATCGGTTGAGAATATCGACGGTGTTTCCAATAACCAGGCAATCGGGCCATAAGGCTGTAACAGACAAAGCGCGCTCGGGGAACTTATGCTATATTACCGTGAAGTGTAAGAAGCATCTTCGAAGAAAATACTACCCCCACCGATACCTTTCTTCGGTGCTCATTGTTATTATGAGACTTGTGCAATAGATTTTTTGTACTCATGAGTTCTGTTGTGTGCCGACCATCATTGAAAACTATAAGAGCGCTAGCTTTCGGCTTCACCCAGTCTGAGGTCCGGCTCGGGCGACCCAATCGTGACAATCGCAGAGGTGCTCCCTTTACTCCCTAGCCGAACAATCGGGAACGTAGGGGTAAACACAGGAGCGAGGCAACCCAGCTTGCAAATCGCTTAAGTCAATATGGTGCATATTGTGGCGTAATACATGAACAAGGAACGAAGCCGTACAAGTATAATCATATGCAAGTGGAAAAGCTTCATGAAGGAAGCCCCCAAATGAAGGTATTTGATTTTATGCGTCACAAACAAAGTTTGGACAAGGAAAATTTTTACAAGCAACTTTTTTCCAAAAAAGTATAATGCTTGGTCGAACCGAACGCAAGTTAGAAATTAAAGCTTTGAGCATGAAAGCGACTTAGCTGGTTAATGTGTTCGGTATTGATGACGCGGTCCGAGCTTGATGCGGGGCAAGGTTCCATCCCCCAAGCTGGTCCCGAGGTGGCGGAGCGGAGAGCTCGACACACCGAAGTGGTGACATAGCACGGTCAATGCAGACCGGCAGAGTGACGCCGAAGTCCCCGGATCATTTTCCTGTGCACAAAAAATAGTGCAAACCAGAGATAATAGTAATAATGATAATTAAAAAAAATGTTGCATAATACATAATTTATGCAAAGTGAGGAATAGAAGAAATATGGCCTGGCGCCGAAGTCAATGTCGAGGCAGGGCGTCGGCGTGATGTAGTAAAGGCGTGGCAAAGCCTGAATTCACAGGTCGGTCCGAGCTCCGGATGTGGCGTTCGCCAGACTATGTACGGAAACTGATCGAACCACCACGCGACCGTCGTTAATGCGGTCAACATTTGATAGACCTGTGTACATATCATGGACAAACTAGAGTAATAATTCCTTGGGAAAAATGAACCCAAACAAGCAAAAAATACTGAGATTAATAGCACCTGGTTTATTTGTTGTAGCAATCCGAAGGAAGGTGATTCCCAAAATTGGGACTGCCTCCGCACACCGATTGCCTGATGGGAGATAAAACAACGGCATGACAATTCTGGTAAAGGTTGACTCGGCCCAGCTAACGTGACGGAGCTGGGCGGCTAGTGACACTGAAGTGTCCGGAGTAGGTTGATGAAGAGATGGCGAAGCCCCCGGTCCAGCCGAGATGTTGAAGCCTCGACGTTAGCCGATGAGTTGAAGTAGGTCGGCGTGATGGACACCAGCTTGAAGAAGCAATAGTGCGGCCCTGTCGATGCAGGTCGTGACGTGGTCGATGCCGTCTTGATGAAGCGACCGTGCGGCGATGCCGGTATGCCCGCTCCGTGTAATCCATGGGGCAGCGATGTTGATGATGATTTATCCTTCGCGATGCCGGACTCTTGTTCGGCTTGCCGAGATGATGATCCGAAGAAGTTGAGCTCGGCTAAAGTGACGACGTGTCTAGCGCAGGTCGGCAGCCGTTGAGTAATATTGCCAGACTGGTTTGACACCAGCATGATGTTGAAGATCATGTTCAAAAGATCTTAAAGTTAGTGGGATGTGTTCGGGAACAAAACACAATACCCCATACAAAACTTCCTTCAAAAGGGATGTCCGAAATCCCGTTCATAAAAAAGATGAATTCGGGTCGGATTCGTTTTCGCGCAGAAAACAGATCCGAAAAGTGATGCACTAACCGGAAGGTTCCCGGAGTTTGGACGGTCGGATCGAGCTGAAATTTTGAGAGGTGGTAGATATAGGAATTCCGCAGACGATCAACGGTTGGATCTTCCAAAGGACGTCCGAGCTAGAAGCTGGACACCACGCCCTAAACTCATCCAAATTCCCATCCAAATTTGACAGGGCTCTGGTATATCATTGATTGCCAGAGATTCCTCCATCGGAACTCGACGAAATTTTCTAGGGTTGTTATAGACTCAATTCCGCACAATTTCACCAAAGAGATCGTCAAAGTAATACTCGAGGAGGTGGTGGCGACAGATACGAGTTCGCTATCCAAAAAAACCAGCACGGTCGCTTGAGGGCAATGTTGACGTTGAGCCCCCGAGCTCCATAGATGATTCCTCCATGATCTTGATAGAGATCGGAGTTCATGTTTGATGAAGGCTCTCGTCCGAACATGGTGATCCGAACACGGGGCGCAATTCTTGGTCGAACCAAGGTGACCAGTCGAACTGGTGATGGAGACGCCGAAGTCGCAGTTGATCTGCCGCGAAGCCATCAATCCTTTTGTCGATCACACAGGGGAACTCTCAATGAAAGCACCAATGTCGGTGTCAAAACTGGCGGTTCTCGGGTAGGGGGTCCCGAACTGTGCGTCTAAGGTGAATGGTAACAGGAGGCAGGGGACACAATGTTTTACCCAGGTTCAGGCCCTCTTAATGGAGATAAAACCCTACGTCCTGCTTGATTAATATTGAAGATATGGGTAGTACAAGAGTAGATCTACCACGAGATCGGAGAGGCTAAAACCCTAGAAGCTATCCTATGGTATGATTGTATGTATATGATCTATCGACTAGCTTGGCCTCGGTTTATATAATGCACCAGAGGCCTAGGATAACAAGAGTCCTAGCCGAGTACGCCGGTGGGGAGGAGTCCTTGTCTTGATCGCCAAGTCTTGTGGAATATTCCTTGTATGCGGCAGCCTTCCGAGCTGGCCCATGAGTATACGGCCATGGGGGTCCTCGGCCCAATCTAATAGATCGGGAGATGACGTGGTGAGTACCCCCTAGTCTAGGACACCGTCAGCGGCGATGTACAGGAGCATAGGTTCCTTGGGAGTCGGAGCCGCTAGGACGGGTGGAGTAGTCAGCATCTTCTTCAACTGGTGAAAAACTTCGTCCGCCTTATGGTTCCACTCGAAAAGTGGTCTTCTTCATGAGTTGGTATAAGGGGAGAGCTTTCTCACCCAGCCGACTGATGAATCGGCTGATGGATGCCAAGCAGCCGGTGAACTTCTGCACATCCAGTAGTCGGCTGGGTACCTCCATTCTCTCGATGGTCTTGATTTTTACTAGGTTGCATCCTATGCCGCGTTCAGAGACCAGGAAACCTAGCAGCTGGCCGGCTGGTACTCCGAAGAGACACTTCTCGGGGTTGAGGTTGATCTGGAACCGGCGCAGGTTCTCAAAGGTCTCCTTGAGGTCTTCCAACAGTGTTCCCCGCTTTTCCGTCTTCACCACCACGTCGTCCACGTAAACGTGGGTGTTCCTGCCGAGCTGCTTGAGGAGGCACTTCTGCATGCAACGCTGAAAGGTGGCGCCGGCATTCCTTAAGCCGAACGTCATGGTGAGGTAGTAGAATGCTCCAAACGGCGTGATGAAGGCGGTCTTCAATCAGTCAGCCGGATTCAGCTTGATCTGGTGATATCCTGAGTATGCATCCAAGAAGCTCAACAACTTGCATCCGGCTATGGAGTCTATCACCTGGTCACTTCTTGGTAGAGCAAATGGATCCTTGGGGCAGGCCTTGTTGAGGCTCGTGTAGTCAATACACATTCGCCACTGCATGTTCTTCTTTAGCACCAGGACCAGATTTGCCAGCCACTCCGGAAAGAAAACTTCTATAATGAAGCCGGCTGCTAGGAGTCGGGCTATCTCTTCTCCGACGACTCTTCTCTTCTGATAAGCGGCGCAGGGGCTGCCTGACCGGCTTTGCATCAGATCGGACGTGTAACTTGTGCTCGGCGAAATCCGTCGGTACACCTGGCATGTCTTTGGGAGACCATGCGAAGATGTCCCGATTCTCACGGAGGAAATCGATGAGCTTGCCTTCCTATTTGCTGTCGAGGTTTGCACCTATGACGGCGTACCTCTCTGGGTGCTCCAGATCCAAGGGTATCTTCTTTGTCTCTTTGGCTGTCTTGAACGAACCTTCGGCTTCCGAGTCCTTTGGGTCGGGCGATATCTCCAGCTGCTTGCCGGCCATCGCCACAACTCGCTCAAGGAGTCGCTTCTCGGCTGCGATCACCAGGGACTCGGCCAGCCGACTGCTCTCGGCCGTGCAAGTGGACGACTTTCGGTAGTCGCTAGCCATAGTCAGAATTCCCCTGAAACTGGGCATCTTCATCTTGAGGTAGGCGTAGTGGGGGACCACCATGAACTTGGCCAAGACGGGTCGGCCAAGCAACGCATGGTATGGGCTCTCAAGGTCCACCACCTCAAACCAAACAGGCTCTCTTCGGAAGTGATCTTTGTCCCCAAACAGGACGTCAATCAGGATCTTGCCGATTGGTGAGCAGGAAAGCCCAGGAACAATGCCGTGGAACACAGTTCGGCTGTTCTGAAGCTGTCTTTGCTTGATTCCTAACTTCTCCATGGTGTCCTTGTACAGGATATTGATGCTGCTACCCCCATCTATCAGAACTCGCGAGAAACGCGCGGCCCGTTTGTCCATGGCAAAGGTGGCGTCCAGGACCAAGGCTTAGGATCCCGGACTCGGCATCACTTCTGGGTGGTCAGCCCTGCTCCAACTGATGGGCCTCTCAGACTAGTGCATGAACTCTAGCGTCTCTGAGGCTACTGCGTTCACCTCTTGCCGCTGTAGCCGCCTGCTGCGTCGATCATCAGCCACACTGGTGAACACCACATAGGCCCCATGCTCCTTAGGGTATTCGTCCTGTACTGCGCCGACTGGCCTGACTGCCGGCTGCTGGGGCGGAGGCGGAGGCGGCTGCCCAGCAGGCGGGGGTGGCAGGAGGCCGTCTCCCTTGGCGATCCTGGTGAGCCAGTGGCACTTCCGGGTGGTGTGATTCGACGGCTTCGCACCGCTGTGGAATTTGCAAGGTCCATCCAAGGTCTGCTCATAGGAGAAGGCCGGCAATCAGTTTGGCTTGCCCCCTTTCTGTTGCTTGGGTGGAGGCTGCTCTTCTGGCTGCTGGGCTTCAACGGTCGCGACCTGCCGGCTGCTGGAAGCCGGCTGCGAGGCCTTGCGCTTGTTGTCGCCCTGCTGTTGTCGCCGGCCGGCGTCCGCCGCCGGAGTTCTTGGAGCCTGAGGAGCTACTTTGCCAGTCGTGCTGATTTGAATTTCTACCTTCATGGAGGAGTCGGCCGTAGCGTACTTGTCCGCTATGATCAGCAGCTCGTCGAGGGTTTCTGGCTCGTGGTAGAGGAGCTTTTGCTTGAGGAGGGTGCCTTCTCGGCACCCGGCTGTGAAGTACTCGATAGCCTGCACCTCGTGCACGCCCTCGCAGGAGTTCCGGAGCTCAGCCCAACGCGTGAGGTAGTCGCGAGTCGACTCGTCAGGACCTTGCACGCACAAGGAGAGATGACGAGGCTTGGGAGGACGCTTGTACATGCTGGTGAAGTTGCAGACGAATGCTTCAGTGAAGTCGACCCAGCTGTTGATGCTGCGGGGCTTTAGGCTATTCAGCCATGTCCGGGCTGTGCCCTGGAGCATGAGCGGAACATACTTTACGGCGACACGCTTGTTGCCGTTTGCTATGCTGACAGCCGTGGAGTAGTCGACTAGCCAGTCTTCCGGCTTCACGGAGCCGGTATACTTGGGCATGTCTCTTGGGAGCGTGAACCCTCTGGGAAAGGGCTAATCCCGGATGCTGGGCCCGAAACAAGGCGGACCCAGCTCGTCTTCTTCTCCCAGCGCCAGGGACCGGTGAAGTTGGTCGATCCGGTGGCGGGCATCATTCTCTCCAACCCCCTCTCGGTGGCCGAGGCGGTCACCGAGAGTCGGATGGTCAAGTGGCGGCGGGGAGACTCGCCTCTCCTTGCAGGGAGGAGGAGGCGGACAGTCGTCCCGTCGTTCCACTGCTCTCGGGCGGCCATCTCGGTCGCGCTCTATGGTAATGCGAGTCCGTCTGTGACTGACATCCAGCTCCTTGTCCTTTCTTCCTTGGGCGCCGCCAGTCGGCGTCCGAGACGTCGCGCCTTGATCTCGGTGCGGGTCGTCGTTTGGCCGCTGCGGCGCCTCCGTGCGGCAACCGGCCTCATTCTGCGCGGCGGCCGCGTCGAGGAGCCGCTGGACTCTCTCCATCATGAGGCGGCGTTCTTCACCCTCGAAATTGTCCAGCTCATCTGCCGCTGCCTGGGCGGCTCGGATGTTCTCCGCCGGTGTAGCGTACACGGGGCGGCTAGCCCCAAACAGGCTGGCGATGGCTGTGCGCGCTGCTGGACCGCGCCAAGGAGGCTGGGCCCTGCCGGGGCCGGCGAGCCGCCAACGGCGCGATCCATCTCCCGCTGGTAAGCTTCTGACAGGCGTCTCATGCTGGCCAGCTTCTTCGCACCTTCGACGAGCTGAAGGCGGCGCACTTCTAACGTCTCTGCGTCAGCATCTTCCGGAATGGGCGCGGCTAGGTCCTGCAGCGCCGCGCCGAGTGAGTCGGGCGCCCCTCCGCCAGGGAACTCGTCATGACTGATGACTAGCACCGCGACGGTGCTTCCGTTGCTCTCCGCGTGGGGGAGAGGTTCGTCATAGACCACCACGTTGGTGGGGAACGCGTCGATCGATGCGGTGTCGGAGTCGACCAGCATCGGGTCGGTGGAGCCTACGAACTCCAAGTCTACGGCAAGCTCGCCGGAAACATGGAGTTGATCGAGGAGGCCCGCGAGGAGGTTCTCGGGGCCACCCGCGCCTGCGTCGGACGTAGGTTCGTCGGAGAGGCGAACCTCGCCGACAAGTTCGGCCAAGGGGCTGGCTGTGCAGGCGATCTCAACGCCGCGCAGCGCGTCGGTGCAAACTTCGCCTGGTGTGCCTGGCTGGCTGCGCTCGCTAGGGAGGAAAAGGGTGTTGGGTTTCGTAGTAATTTCAAAAAATTCCCTACGCATACGCAAGATCATGGTGATGCATAGCAACGAGAGGGGAGAGTGTTGTCTACGTACCCACGCAGACCGACTGCGGAAGCGTTGACATGACGTAGAGGAAGTAGTCGTACGTCTCCACGATCCAACCGATCAAGCACCGAAACTATGGCACCTCCGAGTTCGAGCACACGTTCAACCCGATGACGATCCCCGGACTCCGATCCAGCAAAGTGTCGGGGAAGAGTTCCGTCAGCACGACGGTGTGGTGACGATCTTGATGCACTACAGCAGCAGGGCTTCGCCTAAACTCCGCTACAGTATTATCGAGGATTATGGTGGCAGGGGGCACCGCACACGGCTAAGGAATAGATCACGTGGATCAACTTGTGTCTTCTAGGGTGCCTCTACCTCAGTATATAAAGGACCAAAGGGGGGGAGGCTGGCTGGCCACAAGGGGTGCGCCAGGAGAGTCCTACTCCCTCTGGGAGTAGGATTCCCCCCCCCCACCCCAATCCTAGTTGGAATAGGATTCACGGAGGGGGAAAAGATAGAGAGGGGGCCAGCCACCTCTCCTAGTCCTAATAGGACAAGGGGAAGGGGGAGGCGCACAGCCCATGTAGGGCTGCCTCTTCTCTTTTCCACTAAGGCCCATCATGGCCCATTTAGCTCCCGGGGGGTTCCGGTAACCTTCCCGGTACTCCGGTAAAATCCAGAATTCACCCGGAACACTTCCGATATCCAAACATAGGCTTCCAATATATCAATCTTTACATCTCGACCATTTCGAGACTCCTCGTCATGTCCGTGATCACATCCGGGACTCCGAACAACCTTCGGTACATCAAAATGCATAAACTCATAATATAACTGTCATCGTAACCTTAAGCGTGCGGACCCTACGGGTTCGAGAACAATGTAGACATGACCGAGCACGTCTCCGGTCAATAACCAATAGCGGGACCTGGATGCCCATATTGGCTCCTACATATTCTACGAAGATCTTTGTCGGTCAGACCGCATAACAACATACGTTGTTCCCTTTGTCATCGGTATGTTACTTGCCCGAGATTCGATCGTCGGTATCCAATACCTAGTTCAATCTCGTTACCGGCAAGTCTCTTTACTCGTTCTGTAATACATCATCTCACAACTAACATATTAGTTGTCATGCTTGCAAGGCTTATGTGATGTGCATTACCGAGAGGGCCTAGAGATACCTCTCCGACAATCGGAGTGACAAATTCTAATCTCGAAATACGCCAACCCAACATGTACCTTTGGAGACACCTGTAGTACTCCTTTATAATCACCTAGTTACGTTGTGACGTTTGGTAGTACCCAAAGTGTTCCTCCGGTAAACGGGAGTTGCATAATCTCATAGTTATAGGAACATGTATAAGTCATGAAGAAAGCAATAGCAACATACTAAACGATCGGGTGCTAAGCTAATGGAATGGGTCATGTCAATCAGATCATTCAACTAATGATGTGACCTCGTTAATCAAATAACAACTCATTGTTCATGGTTAGGAAACATAACCATCTTTGATTAACGAGCTAGTCAAGTAGAGGCATACTAGTGACACTTTGTTTGTCTATGTATTCACACATGTATTATGTTTCCGGTTAATACAATTCTAGCATGAATAATAAACATTTATCATGATTATAAGGAAATAAATAATAACTTTATTATTGCCTCTAGGGCATATTTCCTTCAGTCTCCCACTTGCACTAGAGTCAATAATCTAGATTACACCGTAATGATTCTAACACCCATGGAGCCTTGGTGCTGATCATGTTTTTCTCGTGGAAGAGGCTTAGTCAACGGGTCTACAACATTCAGATCCATATGTATCTTGCAAATCTCTATGTCCCCCACCTGGACTAGATCCCGGATGGAATTGAAGCGTCTCTTGATGTGCTTGGTTCTCTTGTGAAATCTGGATTCCTTTGCCAAGGAAATTGCACCAGTATTGTCACAAAATATTTTCATTGGTCCCGATGCACTAGGTATGACACCTAGATCGGATATGAACTCCTTCATCCAGACTCCTTCGTTCGCTGCTTCCGAAGCAGCTATGTACTCCGCTTCACATGTAGATCCCACTACGACGCTTTGTTTAGAACTGCACCAACTGACAGCTCCACCGTTTAACGTAAACACATATCCGGTTTGCGATTTAGAATCGTCCGGATCAGTGTCAAAGCTTGCATCAACGTAACCTTTTACGATGAGCTCTTTATCACCTCCATATACGAGAAACATATCCTTAGTCCTTTTCAGGTATTTCAGGATGTTCTTGACCGCTGTCTAGTGATCCACTCCTGGATTACTTTGGTACCTCCCTGCTAGACTTATAGCAAGGCACACATCGGGTCTGGTACACAGCATTGCATACATGATAGATCCTATGGCTGATGCATAGGGAACATCTTTCATATTCTCTCTATCTTCTGCAGTGGTCGGGCATTGAGTCTTACTCAACTTCACACCTTGTAACACAGGCAAGAACCCTTTCTTTGCTTGATCCATTTTGAACTTCTTCAAAACTTTGTCAAGGTATGTGCTTTGTGAAAGTCCAATTAAGCGTCTTGATCTATCTCTATAGATCTTAATGCCTAATATGTAAGCAGCTTCACCGAGTTCTTTCATTGAAAAACTCTTATTCAAGTATCCCTTTATGCTATCCAGAAATTCTATATCATTTCCAATTAGTAATATGTCATCCACATATAATATTAGAAATGCTACAGAGCTCCCACTCACTTTCTTGTAAATACAGGCTTCTCCGAAAGTCTGTATAAAACCAAATGCTTTGATCACACTATCAAAGCGTTTATTCCAACTCCGAGAGGCTTGCACCAGTCCATAAATGGATCGTTGGAGCTTGCACACTTTGTTAGCTCCCTTTGGATCGACAAAACCTTCTGGTTGCATCATATACAACTCTTCTTCCAGAAATCCATTCAGGAATGCAGTTTTGACATCCATTTGCCAAATTTCATAATCATAAAATGCGGCAATTGCTAAGATGATTCAGACGGACTTAAGCATCGCTACGGGTGAGAAGGTCTCATCGTAGTCAATCCCTTGAACTTGCCGAAAACCTTTCGCAACAAGTCGAGCTTTGTAGCCAGTAACATTACCATCAGCGTCAGTCTTTTTCTTGAAGATCCATTTATTCTCAATTGCTTGCCGATCATCGGGCAAGTCAACCAAAGTCCATACTTTGTTCTCATACATGGATCCCATCTCAGATTTCATGGCTTCAAGCCACTTTGCGGAATCTGGGCTCACCATTGCTTCTTCATAGTTCGTAGGTTCATCATGATCTAGTAGCATGACTTCCAGAACAGGATTACCGTACCACTCTGGCGCGGATCTTACTCTGGTTGATCTACGAGGTTCAGTAGTATCTTGATCTAAAGTTTCATGATCATTATCATTAGCTTCCTCACTAACTGGTCTAGGTGTCACTGAAACAGTTTTCTGTGATGTACTACTTTCCAGTAAGGGAGTAGGTACAGTTACCTCGTCAAGTTCTACTTTCCTCCCACTCACTTCTTTCGAGAGAAACTCCTTCTCTAGAAAGGATACATTCTTAGCAACGAATGCCTTGCCTTCGGATCTGTGATAGAAGGTGTACCCAACAGTCTCCTTTGGGTATCCTATGAAGACACATTTCTCCGATTTGGGTTCGAGCTTATCAGGTTGAAGCTTTTTAACATAAGCATCGCAGCCCCAAACTTTAAGAAATGACAACTTTGGTTTCTTGCCAAACCACAGTTCATAAGGCGTCGTCTCAACGGATTTTGATGGTGCCCTATTTAACGTGAATGCGGCCGTCTCTAAAGCATAACCCCATAACGATAGCGGTAAATCAGTAAGAGACATCATAGATCGCACCATATCTAGTAAAGTACGATTACGACGTTCGGACACACCATTACGCTGTGGTGTTCCGGGTGGCGTGAGTTGCAAAACTATTCCACAAATATTCAAATGTACACCAAACTCGTAACTCAAATATTCTCCTCCACGATCAGATCGTAGAAACTTTATTTTCTTGTTACGATGATTTTCTACTTCACTCTAAAATTCTTTGAACTTTTCAAATGTTTCAGATTTATGTTTCATTAAGTAGATATACCCATATCTGCTTAAATCATCTGTGAAGGTGAGAAAATAACGATATCCGCCACAAGCCTCAATATTCATCGGACCACATACATCGGTATGTATGATTTCCATCAAATCTGTTGCTCTCTCCATAGTACCGGAGAATGGTGTTTTAGTCATCTTGACCATGAGGCACGGTTCGCAAGTACCAAGTGATTCATAATCAAGTGGTTCCAAAAGTCCATCAGTATGGAGTTTCTTCATGCGCTTTACACCGATATGACCTAAACGACAGTGCCACAAATAAGTTGCACTTTCATTATCAACTCTGCATCTTTTGGCTTCAACATTATGAATATGTGTATTACTACTATCGAGATTCAATAAGAATAGACCACTCTTCAAGGGTGCGTGACCATAAAAGATATTACTCATATAAATAGAACAACCATTATTCTCTGATTTAAATGAATAACCGTCTCGCATTAAACAAGATCCAGATATAATGTTCATGCTCAACGCTGGCACCAAATAACAATTATTTAGGTCTAATACTAATCCCGAAGGTAGATGTAGAGGTAGCGTGCCGACCGCGATCACATCGACTTTGGAACCGTTTCCCACGCGCATCGTCACCTCGTCCTTTGCCAGTGCCCGCTTATTCCGTAGTCCCTGTTTCGAGTTGCAAATATTAGCAACAGAACCAGTATCAAATACCCAGGTGCTACTGCGAGCTCTTGTAAGGTACACATCAATAACATGTATATCACATATACCTTTGTTCACCTTGCCATCCTTCTTATCCGCCAAATACTTGGGGCAGTTCCACTTCCAGTGACCAGTCTGCTTGCAATAGAAGCACTCAGTTTCAGGCTTAGGTCCAGACTTGGGTTTCTTCTCCTGAGCAGCAACTTGCTTGCTGTTCTTCTTGAAGTTCCCCTTCTTCTTCCCTTTTCCCTTTTTCTTGAAACTAGTGGTCTTGTTAACCATCAACACTTAATGCTCCTTCTTGATTTCTACCTCCGCAGCTTTCAGCACTGCGAAGAGCTCGGGAATAGTCTTGTTCATCCCTTGCATATTATAGTTCATCACGAAGCTCTTGTAGCTTGGTGGCAGTGATTTGAGAATTCTGTCAATGACACAATCATCCGGAAGATTAACTCCCAATTGAATCAAGTGATTATTATACCCAGACATTTTGATTATATGCTCACTGACAGAACTGTTCTCCTCCATCTTGCAGCTGTAGAACTTATTGGAGACTTCATATCTCTCAATCCGGGCATTTGCTTGAAATATTAACTTCAACTCCTGAAACATCTCATATGCTCCATGATGTTCAAAACATCGTTGAAGTCCTGATTCTAAGCCATAAAGCATGGCACACTGAACTATCGAGTAGTCATCAGCTTTGCTCTGCCAGACGTTCATAACATCTGGTGTTGCTCCAGCAGCAGGCCTGGCACCCAGCGGTGCTTCCAGGACGTAATTCTTCTGTGCAGCAATGAGGATAATCCTCAAGTAACGGACCCAGTCCGTGTAATTGCTACCATCATCTTTCAACTTTGCTTTCTCAAGGAACGCATTAAAATTCAACGGAACAACAGCACGAGCCATCTATCTACAATCAACATAAACAAGCAAGATACTATCAGGTACTAAGTTCATGATAAATTTAAGTTCAATTAATCATATTACTTAAGAACTCCCACTTAGATAGACATACCTCTAATCTTCTAAGTGATTACGTGATCCAAATCAACTAAACCATAACCGATCATCACGTGAGATGGAGTAGTTTTCAATGGTGAACATCGTTATGTTGATCATATCTACTATATGATTCACGCTCGACCTTTCGGTCTCCGTGTTCCGAGGCCATATCTGCATATGCTAGGCTCGTCAAGTTTAACCTGAGTATTCTGCGTGTGCAAAAACTGGCTTGCACCCGTTGTAGATGGACGTAGAGCTTATCACACCCGATCATCACGTGGTGTCTGGGCACGACGAACTTTGGCAACGGTGCATACTCAGGGAGAACACTTCTTGATAATTTAGTGAGAGATCATCTTATAATTCTACTGTCAATCAAAGCAAGATAAGATGCATAAAAGGATAAACATCACATGCAATCAATATGAGTGATATGATATGGCCATCATCATCTTGTGCTTGTGATCTCCATCTCCGAAGCACCGTCGTGATCACCATCGTCACCGGCGCGACACCTTGATATCCATCGTAGCATCGTTGTCGTCTCGCCAATCTTATGCTTCCACGACTATTACTACCGCTTAGTAATAAAGTAAAGCATTACATCGTGATTTCATTGCATACAATAAAATGACAACCATAAGGCTCCTGCCAGTTGCCGATAACTCGGTTACAAAACATGATCATCTCATACAATAAAATTCAGCATCATGCCTTGACCATATCACATCACAACATGCCCTGCAAAAACAAGGTAGACGTCTTCTACTTTGTTGTTGCAAATTTTACGTGGCTGCTACGGGCTTAAGCAAGAACCAATCTCACCTACGCATCAAAACCACAATGATAGTTTGTCAAATAGACTCCGTTTTAACCTTCGCAAGGACCGGGCGTAGCCATACTTGGTTCAACTAAAGTTGGAGAGACAGTCGCCCGCAAGCCACCTGTGTGCGAAGCACATCGGGGGAACCGGTCTCGCGTAAGCGTACGCGTAATGTTGGTCCGGGTCGTCTCGTCCAACAATGCCGCCGAACCAAAGTATGACATGCTGGTAGGCAGTATGACTTATATCGCCCACAACTCACTTGTGTTCTACTCGTGCATATAACATCAACATAAATAACCTAGGCTCTGATACCACTATTGGGTTTCATAGTAATTTCAAAAAATTTCCTACGCATACGCAAGATCATGGTGATGCATAGCAACGAGAGGGGAGAGTGTTGTCTACGTACCCACGCAGACCGACTGCGGAAGCGTTGACACGACGTAGAGGAAGTAGTCGTACGTCTTCACGATCCAACTGATCAAGCACCGAAACTACGACACCTCCGAGTTCGAGCACACGTTCAGCCCGATGACGATCCCCGGACTCCGATCCAGCAAAGTGTCAGGTAAGAGTTCCGTCAGCACGACGGCGTGGTGACGATCTTGATGCACTACAGCAGCAGGGCTTCGCCTAAACTCCGCTACAGTATTATCGAGGATTATGGTGGCAGGGGGCACCGCACACGGCTAAGGAATAGATCACGTGGATCAACTTGTGTCTTCTAGGGTGCCTCTACCTCAGTATATAAAGGACCAAAGGGGGGAGGCTGGCCGGCCACAAGGGGTGTGCCAAAAGAGTCCTACTCCCTCTGGGAGTAGGATTCCCCCCCCTCCCCCAATCCTAGTTGGAATAGGATTCGCGGAGGGGGAAAAGAGAGAGAGGGGGCCGACCACCTCTCGTAGTCCTAATAGGACTAGGGGAAGGGGGAGGCGCACAGCCCATGTAGGGCTGCCTCTTCTCTTTTCCACTAAGGCCCATCATGGCCCATTTAGCTCTCGGGGGGTTCCGGTAACCTTCCCGGTACTCCGGTAAAATCCCGATTTCACCCGGAACACTTCCGATATCCAAATATAGGCTTCCAATATATCAATCTTTACGTCTCGACCATTTCGAGACTCCTCATCATGTCCGTGATCACATCCGGGACTCCGAACAACCTTCGGTACATCAAAATGCATAAACTCATAATATAACTGTCATCGTAACCTTAAGCATGCGGACCCTACGGGTTCGAGAACAATGTAGACATGACCGAGACACGTCTCCGGTCAATAACGAATAGCGGGACCTGGATGCCCATATTGGCTCCTACATATTCTACGAAGATCTTTATCGGTCAGACTGCATAACAACATACGTTGTTCCCTTTGTCATCGGTATGTTACTTGCCCGAGGTTCGATCGTCGGTATCCAATACCTAGTTCAATCTCGTTACCGGCAAGTCTCTTTACTCGTTCTGTAATACATCATCTCACAACTAACATATTAGTTGTCATGCTTGCAAGGCTTATGTGATGTGCATTACCGAGAGGGCCCAGAGATACCTCTCCGACAATTGGAGTGACAAATCCTAATCTTGAAATACGCCAACCCAACATGTACCTTTGGAGACACCTGTAGTACTCCTTTATAATCACCCAGTTACGTTGTGACGTTTGGTAGTACCCAAAGTGTTCCTCCGGTAAACGGGAGTTGCATAATCTCATAGTTATAGGAACATGTATAAGTCATGAAGAAAGCAATAGCAACATACTAAACGATCGGGTGCTAAGCTAATGGAATGGGTCATGTCAATCAGATCATTCAACTAATGATGTGACCTCGTTAATCAAATAACAACTCATTGTTCATGGTTAGGAAACATAACCATCTTTGATTAACGAGCTAGTCAAGTAGAGGCATACTAGTGACACTTTGTTTGTCTATGTATTCACACATGTATTATGTTTCCGGTTAATACAATTCTATCATGAATAATAAACATTTATCATGATTATAAATAATAACTTTATTATTGCCTCTAGGGCATATTTCCTTCAAAGGGTTCCCGTCCAGAACAGATCTCCGGACGGCGGTGCACCAGGCCCCACGGTGGGCGCCAAATGTCGGGGGTTTGGAGCGACATATGCCAATGGATGTCTTATCATGGTGGGGGCGAGTAGAACATCGCCGGTGCCTGGAAACGGGATGAGGCGAAGACATGCACGTCGGCGAATCTTACCCAGC
The DNA here is from genome assembly GCF_002162155.2 of Triticum dicoccoides. Classification (NCBI taxonomy): domain Eukaryota; kingdom Viridiplantae; phylum Streptophyta; class Magnoliopsida; order Poales; family Poaceae; genus Triticum; species Triticum dicoccoides. Next base: position 52,128,049 of record NC_041380.1, on the reverse strand, counting down.
TTCGGGGCTCTCCGGGAAGATAATACCCCTACTGCTGCTCTGCGGGGTCTCCGCATGATCACTATGGTCAAGTGTTTACAGGGTTGCTCCTTGAGCTGTGTCTAGTGGTAGGAGAGGTCAAGGCTAGCTCTCTCCTTCTATCTGGTATGGTATCGAATTACTGGGATCCAACCCTTTGCATGGGTGCCCTGGGGGTTTATATAGGCCTACCCCCCAGGGGTACAATGGTAATTCGACTAGGCGCGGGCCTAGCCGTCAGTGCCTCTGACCTCCGACTTCTCCGCCGACTACTGGGGCCCGCCGACTGGTGAGCCCCGCTGACTGGTCTGGTACGGAGCCGACAGGCCGCGTCCGCCGCGGGCGGGTCTTGCCGACCGCTGATTACTGTAGTCGTGCTTCTGATGACGCAGGATTGGTCATGGGGTCGTGGCAACAGCCCCGCCGCCTGGCGGGCGATCACTGTGGCCACTCCCCATCTCATCTTGATTAATGGCGCGTGGGCCCTGGGGGAGGGCTCTGCCGACTCCCCGGGCCGACTCCCGATGGGTCTGACTGGCGGTTCTCCCGCTGTCTCCCGAGGTCTCGCTGACTGGTGTGCCCCGCTGCCTCCGGGCCATACAAACAAGCCGTCGTGGGCGTAGGACTTGGTACTGTGGTGCTGATGTCAGGGCCGGCCGGGCAACAGTGCCATGCCGCATGGAGATCTTCCCGGGTACGGCGTGCTGTGGCCATGCATGCCCTTGGTAAAGGGCGGAGCGGGCTTCACTATAGCCATGCCTCTGCCTCGCCCCCCTCGATGGGGTCATGGTTCGTCGGAGTCGCCGGCCAACTCCCCAAAGCCGGCTTCTCTGGAAGTCGTCCCTGGGACTCGGCCGTGAGCAGGCAGTCGGCCGCCCCGTCGTCGACTCCTCAGAAGACGGCTCTTCGCCCTGGTGTTTTGAGGGGCGCAGCCTACCCCGATGTCTTGAAAGGTTATGGGACTCGGGTTGGCCTACCCGTGGCCCATTACTCCGACAGATATAGAAAGTTGTAGCAACGGAATTAGGTTTTTGGCTTTGTCCCCGATCATTTGGGGGTACGTGGATATATATAGGAGGAAGATGTACATCGGTGGAGCTTCGAGGGGCCCACGAGGCAGGGGGCGCGCCCTAGGGGGGGCGCCCTCCACCCTCATGACCGCCTCGTGGCTTTCTTGACGGAGGGTCCAAGTCTCCTGGATCTTATCTGATGAGAAAATCACGTTTCCGAAGGTTTCATTCCATTTGGACTTTGTTTGATACCTTTTCTTCGAAACCCTAAAACAGGCAAAAAACCAACAATTCTGTGTTGGGCCTCCCATTAATAGGTTAGTCCCAAAAATAATATAAAAGTGGATAATAAAGCCCAATATAGTCCAAAACAGTAGATAATATAGCATGGAGCAATCAAAAATTATAGATACGTTGGAGACGTATCAAGGATCATGCGGGTATCTTGGAATCGTTCCGATGGTTTTGTGACGAGGACATTGTTCTTGGTGCCTCCTGAAATTAGGGGTTGTGGTAGTGTCCCGGGGAGTTAAGCTCCGAGGTGTTGTCGTCACAATTTTATCGTTGCAGTTCTAGAATACCTGAGTTTCGCCGACATTGAAAATCTCCATTATGCAGTTGTTGGTGAGATAACCTCGACGCCACCCAGTACTAGGGTGGAGTTCGGGAGTATTGCCATAACTCGTATAACGGATGCTTTTCGAAGGTTAAGGTAAACGATTTCCGAAGGTTTCTTGGTTATGTGTTGAAGGATGGATACAGCTGGATGTAGGATTTGCTAGTTTTGGGTGAGATGTTATGCTTCCCCTGTATCCCCAACACCTGATTGCATAACAAAAAAGTTTCGGGAGTTTATAAGTGGGAATTCAAGTAGCTCCTAGGATATGTTTCTGACAGATGTATGATATCAAATTGGGGTTCGACGTCTAGTGGTCCGCCTATCCACGGTTGGTTTTATAGTGGTCTCGTTGTATCTTAAAGAGTCCTTGGCTATGCTGACTCGGGGATGCTTCGTATGTCATGTACACTGCCTTGTACATGATGGTGCTGCACGATCGAGCCCGTGTGGGCCCCAACATGAAAACTTCGGACGAAATCTCTATCATATGTTTGTTCCAACTTATTTTGCAAGCCAATCATTTATTTTTTGTTTTGATTTGTGGTATTCGAGTTGCTTTGAAGTCAAGTGTTGATTCCATACGTTTCCTAAGCGGTGTTCTCATATTTGTATGTGAATACTAATCCTTCCTAATAATCGAGTTTGTCATGTCAACCTTTTCAACCGGTGTGCTTCTCTTCAAGTGGATCCGATCATTTCAACATCCGCAAGATCAATTCTAAGTTTCTCAACAGTGTTTGTTTCATCCGTCCGAAGTTGTCCTTGTTTTTCCCGCCCTCCCACCCTTTTTCTTCAAGGATTCAGATTTCTTAATCTTGTATCATTTTATTTGTGAGAAGTCTCTTTAGTCTTTTCTTTCAATGTGTTACCCGGTGTTTCTTATGAAGATGCTAAGGGAGCTTCAAGTTCATCATTCTTCGTTCTTTTTCTTCTCCAGTGGATTCTATTCAATCTTTTGGTGTTGATCATGTCCCTTTCCTCCTTTCAAATGTTGTCTCATGCCGGTGCACCTCTTAATCATTCCCTGCTTGCTATTCAATTGTTCCAGAGTGCCGAAGATTCACGTTTCCATTCCCGATCCATTCAAGTTATTTTGAGGGTGTTATCTCATTCAAGCCATTTAATTCAACTGGCGCATTCTCTCTTTTAAATTGTTCAACGGTGTTTCTTTTGAGTGGGCCCTAACTCACATGTCTTTTTCCAGGATCTTACCTGACTCTTCTAATTTTCCCGGAGCTATCCTCAAATTTTCTCAAAGTTTGACATAAGAATGAATTATCATCAGTCATATGTATTTCTCCAATATCTGTCAAATTCTTTTCATCGTTGGCTCAACCTTTCTATTCGTCATCCCGGAGTATCTCAACTATTCATGGTGGTGTTTCTCATCGTCATTCTCAGATTTTGAAGACCGAAGAAGAGTTTTCCTCCATATCTTGCTCCATTCTCTTCAAGATTCATGGCTCTAGCTTCGTGCTATCCTCTCATAATTGTTTTCGATTGTGAGAATTCTTTTCACCCATCTGGAGCAATTCAGGAGTCTTTTCAGTTTGATTCTCCGGGGGCCATCATTTCAGAAGATTTATTCATTCTCAGCTTTCAACTCTCTTACTCTAAATCTTACCGGTGCATCATTCAAGTATATTCTAATCAGTTCATGATCTCTTCATTCTCTTGTACCAAATTCCCTCAAGTATCTTCATTTGTTCTCTAATTCTTACCGGTGATTTATCCCTTTACTTCGTTCATTTCCAATTCTTACGGTGGTTCGTTCAAGATCTCTCTTCCTTCGTTATCATATCAATTCATTCATTCTCCCCAATCCTACTGGTGGTTCGTTGAAGACCTTCCCAAGTTGGCGCTATATCTCTTTTAATCCTTTCTAGAAGAATAAGTAGTATGCAAAAATCCGTTGCCTGTCATCAATTTAAATTGGTGAAGGATAAGCATAATGTAATTCTTATTCTTGTTTCATCGAGTATATTCAACTCCTTACTCCGGAGGCTCATCAAATTCTCGGTTTCAATTGTTCATCTTTCTTTTCCCGAGTTCCAAGTTTTCTCGGTTATATCATCGTGAAGCTCCATCTAATCATTGCAAGGCTGCACCTTGTGTTTTCAACTCCTCTTCCCTTTCATTTGATCATCCTTTTGTTACCGGAGTTCTTCATGGAAGTTCTACATGTTGATTCACCAAGGATTTAATTCCTTCTCGTAGTGCTCATCAAGATTCATTTCAGAGGAGTTCAAACATTCTTCATCTTGCATTTCTAAGTGCAGTTCTTCCTATCTTATCTTTTGAGGTGGTGTTATGTCACTATTGACAATTTGAGTTTATGTTTCATGATTCCCATGTTGTCAAGATTGAGATATTTTTAATCCACCAATCTCTTCGTTGGAGTTATCTTGTGTCATATTTCACCTAAAGTCTTCCCTAAGGAATGTTGCTATTGTGGTGCTTATCAATGATTCAAGTTATATCTCTATCATCTTGGTGGAAGAAGTTTTCATCTCTTCTTTGTTCCCCATCAATCATTACTTTCGGTGGCAGAATTTCACCTCAAGATTTCGAGATGTTTTCCATAAGCCCACAACAAGCTTACTCTTTTTGTTGTTGGTTTTCCAACAACTCTGTTCGACCCTTCTCCTAAAGATGCTTTTTCAAGCTCATTTGTGGCAGAAGTTGGCATTTTCTTCTCCATTCTTTTATTCCAATGATCTATCTTCTATTATTTCTTCCGGAGGCATTGTGATGTTGCTCTCTTCGACCCATCATCTTGTTTTGTCAAGATCATGTTCCTTTCCTCGCTTATCCGTTTAAACGGAGTGTGGTGTTCTCCTTTCAAGTTCTTTTCGTCTTATCAAGTTTTGCCTCCCTTCTCAACCAGAGTGCTTGCTTGTACTTCTTGTACATTGCAACCCTTTTATTTTGTCTTTCAACCTACAAGGTTCTCGCAAGATTCCTTGTTCCTCTTTTCTAACGGAGTTTTTCAACTTTGTTCATATTCATAGTATTCTTTATTTAAATTTGTTCTACCTTGCAAGGTTCTTTGGTCTCACTCATTTGTCAAAGAAGCAACTTAGTTTTACCTCTTCATCTTCCGTTTCTCTCCGGTGCCATCCTAGATCTCGGGACGAGATCCTCTCGTAGTGGTGGAGTGTTGTGACGCCCCGAGATCGATGCGCTAGGTGTCTTCCAGTTATTCGTTGTTGTTGCCTTGTCATTTGTTTGCATGTTGCATCTTGCCATGTCATCATCCGCATTGCATCATCACGTTTTTAAAACTTGCATCTGTCCGGATCTCCCAGTTCTTTCCGTCGTTCGTTCTGAGCCCGTCCACACTTGCACGCGCCCGCGGCATGTCCGAAATAGTATTTTATAACTGGACGGAAAATGTTCTCGGAATGGGTTGAAAGTTGGCGTGCGGTGTTGTTTTGTTGTCAGTAGACCGCCTGTCAAGTTTACTCGCATTCGGAGTCCGTTTGACGCCCCAACGGTTAACTATAGCGGCATTATAGCCGGTCTAACGTCGGACGTTTTCAGTCTCCAAAAACTGTTACCGGCTTTTCCCTCTCTTTCCTCCCTAGTCCGCCTACACAGTCCACTACCTACTGCTAGGCCCAACCTAACCTCTCTCGTCAGCCCACGGCCCTCCTCATGCGCGCATATGAAAACTGTCCCGAACCCGACTCGGACTGTCTCTACCGTTGTGTCCGGATCATCCCCAAACATCTACAAAACATCTTCGTTTTGTTCATTGAAATCCCTAGCCCATTTTTCCCGTCCGTCCGATTACGATCGAAGGGACCATATACCCCTAACTCTAGCCACCTATTATATATAACAGTCCAAACCCTAGTCGCTACTTTGTCCCATCGAGCCGCCGCCGGCCATTTCCCCTCAGGATCCATCCCCACCTACCAGCAGCCAAAACCCCCGATCCAACAAATCCTTCCCCTTGCTCTTTGTGCCCAACCAATCGCCGTTGTCACCAGCCACTGGACCGATCCCCTTGGCCTCCTCTCCTTCCTTGGCGCCTCCTCCTCCTTACCTTGCTCTTCCAGCAAGTCAGCACCTCCTCCCGTCGCCGGCGACCGCTTCACCAGGACCCCCCGTGCCTGCAGCCACGCGCACAAGCTCCTCTGCTTCCTCACGCGCCACGGCAAGAAGCAGCACCACTGGGGCCCTTGCGTCGTTGAGCACCACTAGGACCAGCCCCGGTGCCACTCCGGCCGCCCGAGCACCTCCTCCTCCTTCCGTCGCCTCGCCGCTCCCACAACCAGGTCACGCTGTCGCTCCCCATGTCTTCTATCTTTCCCCCGCTGCTCCTCTTGAATCTTTCCCACCGTGGCCGCCTGTCTGCAGGTCGCCGACGCACCCGACGGGATCAAGCCCCTGGAGCTCCTGCACCAGCCCCGCGTCCCCTTCCCCCGCGTCGTTCCTGGACGGCCACCTCGCCAGCATCCCAGGGCCCGAGCTCCACAGCGCCATGGCCTTCCTGACATCACCCATTGCCTGTAGCTGCCAGATCAGATCCGTCCCCGAGGGATCCACCATGGCCCGCCGTTCCCTCTGCTGCTCCCCTGCTTCGCGCCGCTGTAAGTCCCATGTCGCCGCCTGCTGCCTCCTTCAGCGCGCAGCCACGAGCCACCTCTTCTGTGAGGACGGCGCCAACGCCAAGTCTCTGCTCGTGCCTCCTACCTGCGTTGACCCGCTCCTGTTTCTGCCTCGGTTTGTCTGGAACGCCAGCACGAGGCCCCCCCGCGCCAGATCCACCAGCGCAAGCCGGCCCGCTGCACTGACTGGGCCGTAGCCCACGGTGAGGCCGCCCCACGTGCGCCATCCTTTTTTCTTTGTCTGTTGGGCCAACTAGTTTCGGCCCAATAGCTATTTTTTAGCGGACGAATTTCTCTATTTTGTAGAAAATTGCACTTTTACAGATTAGGCCCTTAACTTCATGCATATTATAACTCCTCAACCGTGCATCGGATTAAAATAAGTTATATATGTAAAATGTTTAGAATTTTTCTAGTTTAATAATATCCAACTTTCATCCATGTTTAAAATGTTGTTTGTGTAATTTTGTCCTTATAGCATGCTAAATTGATTTAATTCATAACTAAGTAACTGTAGCTCCAAACCTAACAAACTTTATATGTAAATGCCGTAGAAAAATGCCTAGTTTAACATGGTGGCTTTACTTTGCATGTTTTACAACCCTAAAATTGTGTTTAGGGCAGATCAGTACCAAATCTAATAAATGCTCATGAGGATTTCTCCGGACTTGTTGCTTGTTGTTCCGGCCTCATTTAAACTTGTCTAGATAGGTAGTTTATTTATGCTTCATCTCTTGCCATGTTAATCAACATTTAATATTGTTGGGTACATAAACGAGATCAAACTAAATAAGTCACGTGGTGTTTCGTCAATATGCAACTCGCTGCATATTGAGCTCCACTTAATTTGTAGTGTTGTTTGTGCACTTTGCCATGCCATGCATATTTAAACCGTACATGCATCATACTTGGTTGTGCATCATGCCATGTTTATGTGATGGTTGTTTACCATGTTGTTTGCTTCTTTTCGGTATTGCTTCTTCGGGTTAGTTTCGATGACGTCGCGTTTGTGAGGATTTGTTCGACATCGTCCGTTTGTCTTCTTCATGGACTCGTTCTTCTTCCTTGCGGGATCTCAGGAAAGATGACCATACCCTCGAAATCACTTCAATCTTTGCTTGCTAGTTGCTTGTTCTATTGCTATGTTGCGATACCTACCACTAGCTATATCATGCCTCCCATTTGCCATGTCAGCCTCTAACCCACCTCTCCTAGCAAACCGTTGTTTGGCTATGTTACCGCTTTGCTCAGCCCCTCTTATAGCGTTGGTAGTTGCAGGTGAAGATGGAGTTTGTTCCTCGTTGGAACATGGATATTGTTGGGATATCATTATTATATCTTGTTTACTTTAATGCACCTATATACTTGGTAAAGGGTGGAAGGCTCGGCCTTATGCCTGGTGTTTTGTTCCAATCTTGCCGCCCTAGTTTCCATCATACCGGTGTTATGTTCCTTGATTTTTGCGTTCCTTACGCGGTTGGGTTATAATGGGAACCCCTTGACAGTTCGCTTTGAATAAAACTCCTCCAGCAAGGCCCAACCTTGGTTTTACCATTTGCCACCTAAGCCTTTTTCCCTTGGGTTCTGCAGACTCAAGGGTCATCTTTATTTTAACCCCCCGGGCCAGTGCTCCTCTGAGTGTTGGTCCAAAACAGAGCCACTTGCAGTGCCACCTCAGGGAAACTTGAGGGTTGGTTTTAGTTGTACGTAGTGTTCATCTGGTGTGCCCTGAGAACGAGATATGTGCAGCTCCTATTGGGATTTGTCGGCACATCGGGCGGTCTTGCTGGTCTTGTTTTACCATTGTCGAAATGTCTTGTAACCAGGATTCCGAGTCTGATCGGGTCTTCCTGGGAGAAGGAATATCCTTCGTTGACCCTGAGAGCTTGTGATGGGCTAAGTTGGGACACCCCTGCAGGGTTTTGAGCTTTCGAAAGCCGTGCCCGCGGTTATGGGCAGATGGGAATTTGTTAATATCCGGTTGTAGAGAACTTGACACTTAACTTAATTAAAATGAATCAATCGCATGTGTAGCCGTGATGGTCTCTTGTCAGCGGAGTCCGGGAAGTGAACACGATTCTTGTGTTATGTTTGAACGTAAGTAGTTTCAGGATCAGTTCTTGATCACTTCTAGTTCACGATCGTGCTTTGCTTCTCTTCTCGCTCTCATTTGCGTAAGTTAGCCACCATATATGCTTAGTGCTTGCTGCCGCTCCACCTCACTACCTTTTTCCCTACCCATAAGCTTAAATAGTCTTGATCGCGAGGGTGTGAGATTGCTGAGTCCCCGTGACTCATAGATTACTTCAAACAGTTGCAGGTGCCGATGATAACCGTGCAGGTGACGTAACCAAGCTCAAGGAGGAGCTCGATGAAGACCGTGTTTGTTGTGTTGTTTCATTTCTAGTTGATCAGTAATGGAGCCCAGTCAGGGCGATCGAGGATCTAGCATTAGGGGTGGTCTTCTTTTATTTTGGTTCCGTAGTCGGACCTTGTTTGTATTATGGATGATGTAATGCTATATTCATGTATTGAGTGAAGTGGCGATTGTAAGCCAACTCTTTATCCCTTTCATATTCAGTACATGGGATGTGTAAAGATTACCCCTCTTGTGACATGCCTACAATGCGTTTATGCCTCTAAGTCGTGCTCCGACACGTGGGAGATATAGCCGCATCGTGGGTGTTACAATAGCACTTTCCATATAAAACTGGAATTAGTTCTTGTGAGCGCTAAAGTTTCTGTTTTTCATAGCAAGATTAACAAGACTTCCCCCAAGTCTTCCCAATGGTTCTACTTGGCACAAACACTAATTAAACACAACGAACACAACCAAAACAGAGGCTAGATAAATTATTTATTACTAAACAGGAGCAAAAAGAAAGGAATAAAAAGAAAATTGGGTTGCCTCCCAACAAGTGCTATCGTTTAACGCCCCTAGCTAGGCATAAAAAGCAAGGATAGATCTAGGTATTGCCGTCTTTCGTATGTAATTCTTCAATGAGGCATCTACCACCCTTAGGAATTTCTTTCTTTTTATTGATTATCAAACTTTTAGGCACAAGATCGAAAAATTCATTTGTAACAAATGGTTCCTTAATGATAGAAAAAAGATTGGGATGAATACTTATAGATTTGAGATCCACAGTTTCCTTACTAGAGGATTCACCCTTATTTTTAGGAACATACATAAGCTTGGCAATTTTAGTAGGAGGACTTGGAGTATTCTTTACGGAAGAAAAACCGGTTCCCAAGTTGGTAATAATACCCTCAAGTTTATCAATTCTAGTGGAATCCTGATTTATTTTCTCATTAACTATAGGTTCATTTTCTTTAATATTTATCAAAGTGACTCCTACTTTAGATCCATATTGAGTGATTCGGTTATGGATCTTTTTATCCAAATTTTCAATTAACTCTACAGTAGCAACCTTATTTTCAATAATTTCAAGTCTTTGCATTACATGCTCCAAAGTTAACATAGTTCCATTAACCAAAAGAGGTGGTGGGCCAAACAAATCTAACATAGCATTATAAGAATCAAAAGTATGGCTACCCAAGAAGTTCCCTCCGGTAATGGTATCAAGGATATATCTGTACCAAGGAGTGGTGCCTACATAAAAATTGCGAAGAAGAATGGAAGTAGATTGCTTCCTAGTAGATCTATTTTGAGCATTGCAAATTATATACCAAGCATCTTTTAAATTTTCTCCCTCCCTTTGCTTAAAATTAAGAACTTCATTCTCGGGAGACAACGGAGAAGATAAGGGACTAGCCATAACGACAAGCAAACGGAAAAGAGGTGAACGGAAAAAGAGAGGGAGGAAGGAGAGAGAGAGAGGGCGAATAAAACAGCAATGTGAAGTGGGGGAGAGGAAAACGAGAGGCAAATGGCAAATAATGTAATGCGGGAGATAAGGGTTTGTGATGGGTACTTGCTATGTTGACTTTTGCGTAGACCTCCCCGGCAACGGTGCCAGAAATCCTTCTTGCTACCTCTTGAGCACTGCATTGGTTTTCCCTTGAAGAGGAAAGGGTGATGCAGCAAAGTAGCATAAGTATTTCCCTCAGTTTTTGAGAACCAAGGTATCAATCCAGTAGGAGGCTACGCGCGAGTCCCTCGCACCTGCACAAAACAAATAAATCCACGCAACCAACGCGATAAGGGGTTGTCAATCCCTACACGGTCACTTACGAGAGTGAGATCTGATAGATATGATATGATAATATGTTTGGTATCTTTATGATAAAGATGCAAAGTAAAATAAAAGGCAATGAAAATAACTAAGTATTGGAAGATTAATATGATGAAGATAGACCCGGGGGCCATAGGTTTCACTAGTGGCTTCTCTCAAGAGCATAAGTATTTTACGGTGGGTGAACAAATTACTATTGAGCAATTGACAGAATTGAGCATAGTTATGAGAATATCTAGGTATGATCATGTATATAGGCATCACGTCCGAGACAAGTAGACCGACTCCTGCCTGCATCTACTACTATTACTACACACATTGACCGCTATCCAGCATGCATCTAGAGTATTAAGTTCAAGAGAACAGAGTAACGCTTTAAGCAAGATGACATGATGTAGAGGGATAAATTCATGCAATATGATAAAAAAACCATCTTGTTATCCCCGATGGCAACAATACAATACGTGCCTTGCTGCCCCTACTGTCACTTGGAGAGGACACCGCAAGATTGAACCCAAAGCTAAGCACTTCTCCCATTGCAAGAAAGATCAATCTAGTAGGCCAAACCAAACTGATAATTCAAAGAGACTTGCAAAGATAACCAATCATACATAAAATAATTCAGAGAAGATTCAAATATTGTTCATAGATAAACTTGATCATAAACCCAAAATTCATCGGTCTCAACAAACACACCGCAAAAGAAGATTACATCCAATAGATCTCCACAAGAGAGGGGGAGAACTTTGTATTGAGATCCAAAAACAGAGAAGAAGCCATCTAGCTAATAACTATGGACCCGAAGGTCTGAGGTAAACTACTCACACTTCATCGGAGAGGCTATGGTGTTGATGTAGAAGCCCTCCGTGATCGATGCCCCCTCCGGCGGAGCTCCGGGACAGGCCCCAAGATGGTATCTCGTGGATACAGAAAGTTACGGCGGTGGAATTAGGGTTTTGGCTCCATATCTGGTAGTTTAGGGTACGTAGGTATATATAGGAGGAAGAAGTACGTCGGTGGAGCAACAGGGGGCCCAAGAGGGTGGAGAGCGCGCCTGGGGGGGCAGGCGCACCCCCTTACCTCATGGCCTCCCTGTTGGTTGCTTGACGTAGGGTCCAAGTCTCCTAGATCATGTTCAGTGAGAAAATCATGTTCCTGAAGGTTTCATTCCATTTGGACTCTGTTTGATATTCCTTTTCTTCGAAACCCTAAAATAGGCAAAAAAACAGCCATTCTGGGCTGGGCCTCCGGTTAATAGGTTAGTCCCAAAAATAATATAAAAGTGGATAATAAGGCCCAATAATGTCCAAAACAGAAGATAATATAGCATGGAGCAATCAAAAATTATAGATACGTTGGAGACGTATCAATCACCATCGTCACCAGCGCGACACCTTGATCTCCATCATAGCATCGTTGTCGTCTCACCAACTATTGCTTCTACGACTATCACTACCGCTTAGTGATAAAGTAAAGCAATTACAGGACAATTGCATTGCATACAATAAAGCGACAACCATATGGCTCCTTCCAGTTGCCGATAACTCCGTTACAAAACATGATCATCTCATACAATAAAGTATAGCATCATGCCTTGACCATATCACATCACAACATGCCCTGCAAAAACAAGTTAGACGTCCTCTACTTTGTTGTTGCAAGTTTTACATGGCTGCTATGGGCTGAGTAAGAACCGTTCTTACCTACGCATCAAAACTACAACAATAGTTTGTCAAGTTAGTGCTATTTAAACCTTCTCAAGGACCGGGCATAGCCTTACTCGGTTCAACTAAAGTTGGAGAAACTAACACCCGCCAGTCACCTGTGTGCAAAGCACATCGGTAGAACCAGTCTCGCGTAAGCGTACACGTAATGATGGTCCGGGCTGCTTCATCCAACAATACCGTCAAACCAAAGTATGACATGCTGGTAAGCAGTATGACCTGTATTGCCCACAACTCACTTGTGTTCTACTCGTGCACATAACATCTACGCATAAACCTGGCTCGGATGCCACTGTTGGGGAACGTAGTAATTTCAAAAAAAAATTCTATGCACATGCAAGATCATGGTGATGCATAGCAACGAGAGGGGAGAGTGTCGTCCATGTATCCTCGTAGACCATTAAGAGGAAGCATTATAACAACGCGGTTGATGTAGTCGTACGTCTTCACCATCGACCGATCCTCAGCACCGAACGTACGGCACCTCCGCGTTCAGCACACGTTCAGCTCGGTGACGTCCTGCGAACTCACGATCTAGTAGAGCTCGGGGAAGAGTTTCGTCAGCATGACGGCGTGGTGACGATGTTGATGAAGCTACCGACGCAGGGCTTAGCCTAAACAACGCTATGATATAACCGAGGTGGATTGTTGTGAAGGGGGGCACCGCACACGGCTAAGAGATCAACATATCAATTGTTGTGTCTATGGGGTGCCCCCTACCCCCGTATATAAAGGAGCTAGGGGGAGGCAGCCGACCAAGGAGGAGGGCATGCCAAGGGGGGAGTCCTAATCCCACCACGAGTAGGACACTAGTAGAAAAAGGGTCAAATGTGCGATACATTAGTCCCGGTTTGTAACAGAACCGGCACTAATGTGTCCATTAGTGCCGGTTCCAACGGCTAGGTGGGAGGAGCTCTTTAGTACCGGTTCGTGGCACAAACCGGTACTAAAGGTCGTGCTATATAAACCCTTCGTCCACCAGCACTCTGTTCTTCCCCCTTTCCCCTCTCCCTCTCCTCTGTTCTTCCCTTCTTCCTCTCGAGTTCATCACAAAATTTGCCCCAAATTTGTCAAGATTTGCAGGCCCCCATCCATTCAAATGATCACAAAGGTTAGCAACTTTGTCCTTTCATCTCTCATTGCTAGATTAGCTCTTGCATTGGTTTATATAGTGATTAATTGTGGGTTTTAGTAATTTGGGAGGAATTATATGTGGTAGTATTTGATTTATATGCAAATTGAGGTCAAAATAACACTTAGTTTGCATATGTAGGTGTGGTTTACTTAGTGCCTTCTAAATCTCCGTCGTAACCACCGTCGATCACTCGCACCGTCCCGTAGCCGGCACCACCTTGTGGTGAGCCTCTTGTTCATGAAATTTTATATAAAAAATTGATGTTTGTGTGATTTGGATATATAGTTAGTCGTATAATTATCTTACCCATACGTTGTTTGTTATACATAGTGCCATGGTTTTGATATCCATCCCCGTCAGCCCTCGCCCTTGTTATGATTCAGATGTGGTATATTCTCTTTTAAAACTATTTGTTGCATTTCGTGTTTATGACTAATTATGCCCATCAAGCTGACATAGATATTTGTATGTAGGAGGTAGTTGAACCGGAAATTCCAACCGACCCTATTGTTGAGAGGTTAAATTTAGTTGAAAGAGAAAACGAGGATTTGAAAAACAAAATTGAAAATAATTGAGGGGGAGAAGATGGAATTGGAGTTGCATGTTGCCGATGTCGTCGATGATCACAAGATTAAGATGGAGAAAATGCGCTTGAATATTAGAAAGATTAGAAAATATGCCATTCATAGTGAGGCTTGGTATCATTATGCTGTTGGATCAATTGTTACCTTAGTTGCGATCTTGATCGCATTTGTTGTTGCATTTAAATTCTTTAGCTAGAGAGTTATTTGTTTGTTGCATTCAAGTGTTGTATGAACTTTATGTATTGTATTAATTTGGTGTTTTTGGTGCTGTGTATTGAAGATGAGCCGGCAATGGATGTACGATGATCGATGCTCTCCCGAGTTCATTAATGGCGTGCATACTTTTCTGCTTGCGGCTGAGGAAAACAAGCGGGCAGATGGTTTTATGCCTTGTCCATGTGTTGGCTGTAAGAATGGTCACAATTACTCTACGTCAAGAACCATTCACGTCCACCTGTTTGAGTCCGGTTTCATGCCCCACTATAATGTTTGGACCAATCATGGAGAAAGAGGGGTTATGATGGAAGACAATGAAGAAGAAGAGGACGACGACAGCTATCCTGGCCATGGGTTCCCTGAATACGATGATACAACAATGAGGGAAGAAGCTGAACCGGTAATGCGGGAAGAAGCTGAGCCGGCAATGCGGGAAGAAGCTGAAGAAGAGGCATCGGATGAGCCCATTGATGATCTAGGTCAGGCCATTGTCGATGCAAAGAGAAACTGCGTAAGTGATTTGGAGAAGAAGAAGTTGCAGCGCATGTTAGAGGATCACAAAAAATTGTTGTACCCGAATTGCGTAGGTGATAAGAAAAAGCTGGGCACCACACTGGAATTGCTACAATGGAATGCAGAGAATGGTGTATCTGACAAGGGATTTGGAAAGTTGCTGGTAATGATAAAGAATATGCTTCCAAAGGACAACGAATTGCCCGAGACTACGTACTAAGGAAAGAAGGCTGTCTGCCCTCTAGGGTTAGAGGTGCAGAAGATACATGCATGCCCTAATGATTGCATCCTCTACCGCGGTGAGTACGAGGATTTGAACGCTTGCTCGGTATGCGGTGCATTGCGCTATAAGATCAGCCACGATGACCCTGGTGATGTCGAGGGCGAGCGCCCCAGGAAGAAGATTCCTGCCAAGGTGATGTGGTATGCTCCTATAATACCATTGTTGAAACGTTTGTTCCAAAACAAAGAGCATGCCAAGGCGATGCGATGGCACAGAGAAGACCGTAAGAAAGACGGAAAGTTGAGAGTACCCGCTGACGGGTCGCAGTGGAGAAAAATCGAAAGAAAGTACGGGAAGGAGTTTGTAGATGACGCAAGGAACGTATGGTTTGGTCTAAGCGCAGATGGAATCAATCCTTTTCGGGAGCAGAGCAGCAACCATAGCACCTGGCCTGTGACTCTATGTTTGTATAACCTTCCTCCTTGGTTTTGCATGAAGCGGAAGTTCATTATGATGCCAGTGCTCATCCAAGGCCCTAAGCAACCCGACAACAACATTGATGTGTACCTAAGGCCATTAGTTGAAGAACTCTTACAACTGTGGAATGGAACAGGTGTACGTGTGTGGGATGAGCACATGGGGGAAGAATTTGACCTAAAGGCGTTGCTGTTCGTGACCATCAACGATTGGCCTGCTATCAGTAACCTTTCAGGACAGACAAACAAGGGATACCGCGCATGCACGCACTGTTTGGATGATACCGACAATATATATTTGGCTAATTGTAAGAAGAATGTGTACGTGGGACATCGTCGATTTCTTTCGAGCAGGCGGTTGGGTTTCGTAGTAATTTCAAAATTATTCCTACGCACACGCAAGATCATGTGATGCATAGAAACGAGAGGGGAGAGTGCTGTCTACATACCCACGCAGACCGACTGCGGAAGCGTTGACAAAACGTAGAGGAAGTAGTCGTACGTCTTCACGATCCAACCGATCAAGCACCGAAATTACGGCACCTCCGAGTTCGAGCACACGTTCAGCTCGATGACGATCCCCGGACTCCGATCCAGCAAAGTGTCGGGGAAGAGTTCCGTCAGCACGACGGCGTGGTGACGATCTTGATGTACTACAGCAGCAGGGCTTCGCCTAAACTCCGCTACAGTATTATTGAGGACTATGGTGGCTGGGGGCACCGCACACGGCTAAGGAATAGATCACGTGGATCAACTTGTGTGTTTCTGGGGTGCCTCTGCCTCAGTATATAAAGGAGTAGAGGGGGGAGGCTGGCCGGCCAAGGGTGGCGCACCAGGAGAGTCCTACTCCCTCTGGGAGTAGGATTCCCCCCCCCCCCCAATCCTAGTTGGAATAGGATTCGCGGAGGGGGAAAAGAGCGAGGGGGGCCGGCCACCTCTCCTTGTCCTAATAGGACTAGGGGAGGGAGGGAGGCGCGTAGCCCATCTTGGGCAGCCCCTTCTCTTTTCCACCAAGGCCCACTAAGGCCCATATAGCTCCCGGGGGGTTCCGGTAACCTCCCGGTACTCCGGTAAAATCCCGATTTCATTCGGAACACTTCCGATGTCCAAATATAGGCTTCCAATATATCAATCTTTATGTCTCAACCATTTCGAGACTCCTCGTCATGTCCTTGATCACATCCGGGACTCCGAACAACCTTCGGTACATCAAAATGCATAAACTCATAATATAACTGTCATCGTAACCTTAAGCGTGCGGACCCTACGGGTTCGAGAACAATGTAGACATGACCGAGACATGTCTCCGGTCAATAACCAATAGAGGGACCTGGATGCCCATATTGGCTCCTACATATTCTACGAAGATCTTTATCGGTCAGACCGCATAACAACATACGTTGTTCCCTTTGTCATCGGTATGTTACTTGCCCGAGATTCGATCGTCGGTATTCCAATACCTAGTTCAATCTCGTTACCGGCAAGTCTCTTTACTCATTCTGTAATACATCATCCCGCAACTAACTCATTTAGTTGCAATGCTTGCAAGTCTTAAGTGATGTGCATTATCGAGAGGGCCCAGAGATACCTCTCCGACAATCGCAGTGACAAAACCTAATCTCAAAATACGCCAACCCAACATGTACCTTTGGAGACACCTGTAGTACTCCTTTATAATCACCCAGTTACGTTGTGACGTTTGGTAGTACCCAAAGTGTTCCTCCGGTAAACGGGAGTTGCATAATCTCATAGTTATAGGAACATGTATAAGTCATGAAGAAAGCAATAGCAACATACTAAACGATCGGGTGCTAAGCTAATGGAATGGGTCATGTCAATCAGATCATTCTCTTAATGATGTGATCCCATTAATCAAATAACAACTCATTGTTTATGTTTAGGAAACATAACCATCTTTGATTAACGAGCTAGTCAAGTAGAGGCATACTAGTGACACTTTGTTTGTCTATGTATTCACACATGTGTTATGTTTCCGGTTAATACAATTCTAGCATGAATAATAAACCTTTATCATGATTATAAGGAAATAAATAATAGCTTTATTGGTGCCTCTAGGGCATATTTCCTGCAGTCTCCCACTTGCACTAGAGTCAATAATCTAGATTACACCGTAATGATTCTAACACCCATGGAGCCTTGGTGTTGATCATGTTTTTCTCGTGGAAGAGGCTTAGTCAACGGGTCTGCAACATTCAGATCTGTATGTATCTTGCAAATCTCTATGTCTCCCACCTGGACTAGATCCCGAATGGAATTGAAGAGTCTCTTGATGTGCTTGGTTCTCTTGTGAAATCTGGATTCCTTTGCCAAGGCAATTGCACCAGTATTGTCACAAAAGATTTTCATTGGACCCGATGCACTAGGTATGACACCTAGATCGGATATGAACTCCTTCATCCAGACTCCTTCGTTCGCTGCTTCCGAAGTAGCTATGTACTCTGCTTCACATGTAGATCCCGCTACGACGCTTTGTTTAGAACTGCACCAACTGACAGCTCCACCGTTTAATGTAAACACGTATCCGGTTTGCGATTTAGAATCGTCCGGATCAGTGTCAAAGCTTGCATCAACGTAACCTTTTACGATGAGCTCTTTGTCACCTCCATATACGAGAAACATATCCTTAGTCCTTTTCAGGTATTTCAGGATGTTTTTGACCGATGTCCAGTGATCCACTCCTGGATTACTTTGGTACCTCCCTGCTAGACTTATAGCAAGGCACACATCGGGTCTGGTACACAGCATTGCATACATGATAGATCCTATGGCTGATGCATAGGGAACATCTTTCATATTCTCTCTATCTTCTGCAGTGGTCGGGCATTGAGTCTTACTCAACTTCACACCTTGTAACACAGGCAAGACTCCTTTCTTTGCTTTATCCATTTTGAACTTCTTCAAAATCTTGTCAAGGTATGTGCTTTGTGAAAGTCCAATTAAGCGTCTTGATCTATCTCTATAGATCTGTATGCCTAATATGTAAGCAGCTTCACCGAGGTCTTTCATTGAAAAACTCTTATTCAAGTATCCCTTTATGCTATCCAGAAATTCTATATCATTTCCAATTAGTAATATGTCATCCACATATAATATCAGAAATGCTACAGAGCTCCCACTCACTTTCTTGTAAATACAGGCTTCTCCGAAAGTCTGTATAAAACCAAATGCTTTGATCACACTATCAAAGAGTTTGTTCCAACTCCGAGAGGCTTGCACCAGTCCATAAATGGATCGCTGGAGTTTGCACACTTTGTTAGCTCCCTTTGGATCGACAAAACCTTCTGGTTGCATCATATACAACTCTTCTTCCAGAAATCCATTCAGGAATGCAGTTTTGACATCCATTTGCCAAATTTCATAATCATAAAATGCGGCAATTGCTAACATGATTCGGACAGACTTGAGCATCGCTACGGGTGAGAAGGTCTCATCGTAGTCAACCCCTTGAACTTGTCGAAAACCTTTTGCGACAAGTCAAGCTTTGTAGACAGTAACATTACCGTCAGCGTCAGTCTTTTTCTTGAAGATCCATTTATTTGTCAATTGCTTGCCGATCATCGGGCAAGTCAACCAAAGTCCATACTTTGTTCTCATACATGGATCCCATCTCAGATTTCATGGCTTCAAGCCACTTTGCGGAATCTGGGCTCACCATCGCTTCTTCATAGTTCGTAGGTTCATCATGATCTAGTAGCATGACTTCCAGAACGGGATTACCGTACCACTCTGGTGCAGATCTTACTCTGGTTGATCTACGAGGTTCAGTAGTATCTTGTTCTGAAGTTTCATGATCATCATCATTAGCTTCCTCACTAACTGGTGTAGGTGTCACTGGAACAGCTTTCTGTGATGTACTACTTTCCAGTAAGGGAGCAGGTACAGTTACCTCGTCAAGTTCTACTTTCCTCCCACTCACTTATTTCGAGAGAAACTCCTTCTCTAGAAAGTTTCCGAATTTAGCAACAAAAGTCTTACCTTCGGATCTGTGATAGAAGGTGTATCCAATAGTTTCCTTTGGATATCCTATGAAGACACATTTCTCCGATTTGGGTTCGAGCTTATCAGGTTGAAGCTTTTTCACATAAGCATCGCAGCCCCAAACTTTTAGAAATGACAACTTTAGTTTCTTGCCAAACCACAGTTCATAAGGCGTCGTCTCAACAGATTTTGATGGTGCCCTATTTAACGTGAATGCGGCCGTCTCTAGAGCGTATCCCCAAAACGATAGCGGTAAATCAGTAAGAGACATCATAGATCGCACCATATCTAGTAAAGTACGATTACGACGTTCGGACACACCATTACGCTGTGGTGTTCCAGGTGACGTGAGTTGCGAAGCTATTCCACAATTTTTCAAATGTACACCAAACTCGTAACTCAAATACTCTCCTCCACGATCAGATCGTAGAAACTTTATTTTCTTGTTATGATGATTTTCAACTTCACTCTGAAATTCCTTGAACTTTTCAAATGTTTCAGACTTGTGTTTCATTAAGTAGATATATCCATATCTGCTTAAGTCATCTGTGAAGGTGAGAAAATAACGATATCCGCCACGAGCCTCAATATTCATCGGACCACATACATCTGTATGTATGATTTCCAACAAATCTGTTGCTCTCTCCATAGTACCAGAGAACGGTGTTTTGGTCATCTTGCCCATGAGGCACGGTTCGCAAGTACCAAGTGATTCATAATCAAGTGGTTCCAAAATTCCATCAGAATGGAGTTTCTTCATGCGCTTTACACCGATATGACCTAAACGGCAGTGCCACAAATAAGTTGCACTCTCATTATCAACTCTGCATCTTTTGGCTTCAACATTATGAATATGTGTGTTACTACTATCGAGATTCAACAAGAATAGACCACTCTTCAAGGGTGCATGACCATAAAAGATATTACTCATATAAATGGAACAACCATTATTCTCTGATTTAAATGAATAACCGTCTCGCATCAAACAGGATCCAGATATAATGTTCATGCTCAACGCTGGCACCAAATAACAATTATTTAGGTCTAATATTAATCCCGAAGGTAGATGTAGAGGTAGCGTGCCGACCGCGATCACATCGACTTTGGAACCGTTTCCCACTCGCATCGTCACCTCGTCCTTTGCCAGTGCCTGCTTATTCCGTAGTCCCTGTTTCGAGTTGCAAATATTAGCAACAGAACCAGTATCAAATACCCAGGTGCTACTGCGAGCTCTAGTAAGGTACACATCAATAACATGTATATCACATATACCTTTGTTCACCTTGCCATCCTTCTTATCCGCCAAATACTTGGGGCAGTTCCGCTTCCAGTGACCAGTCTGCTTGCAATAGAAGCACTCAGTTTCAGGCTTAGGTCCAGGTTTGGATATCTTCTCTTGAGTAGCAACTTGCTTGCCGTTCTTTTTGAAGTTCCCCTTCTTCTTCCCTTTGCCCTTTTTCTTGAAACTAGTGGTCTTGTTGACCATCAACACTTGATGCTCCTTCTTGATTTCTACCTCCGCAGCTTTCAGCATCACGAAGAGCTCGGGAATAGTCTTGTTCATCCCTTGCATATTATAGTTCATCACGAAGCTCTTGTAGCTTGGTGGCAGTGATTGAAGAATTATGTCAATGACGCAATCATCTGGAAGATTAACTCCCAATTGAATCAAGTGATTATTATACCCAGACATTTTGAGTATATGCTCACTGACAGAACTGTTCTCCTCCATCTTGCAGCTATAGAACTTATTGGAGACTTCATATCTCTCAATCCGGGCATTTGCTTGAAATATTAACTTCAACTCCTGGAACATCTCATATGCTCCATGACGTTCAAAACGTCGTTGAAGTCCCGATTCTAAGCCGTAAAGCATGGCACACTGAACTATCGAGTAGTCATCAGCTTTGCTCTGCCAGACGTTCATAACATCCGGCGTTGCTCCTGCAGGAGGCCTGGCACCCAGCGGGGCTTCCAGGACGTAATTCTTCTGTGCAGCAATGAGGATAATCCTCAAGTTACGGACCCAGTCCGTGTAATTTCTACCATCATCTTTCAACTTTGCTTTCTCAAGGAACGCATTAAAATTCAACGGAACAACAGCACGAGCCATCTATCTACAATCAAACATAAACAAGCAAGATACTAATCAGGTACTAAGTTTCATGATAAATTTAAGTTCAGTTAATTAAATTAATTAAAGAACTCCCGCTTAGATAGACATCCCTCTAATCCTCTAAGTGATTACATGATCCAAATCAACTAAACCATAACCGATCATCACGTGAGATGGAGTAGTTTTCAATGGTGAACATCGTTATGTTGATCATATCTACTATATGATTCACGCTCGAACTTTCGGTCTCCGTGTTCCGAGGCCATATCTGTATATGCTTGGCTCGTCAAGTATAACCTGAGTATTCCGCGTGTGCAACTGTTTTGCACCCGTTGTATTTGAACGTAGAACCTATCACACCCGATCATCACGTGGTGTCTCAGCACGGAGAACTTTCGCAACGGTGCATATTCAGGGAGAACACTTCTTGATAATTTAGTGAGAGATCATCTTATAATGCTACCGTCAATCAAAGCAAGATAAGATGCATAAAAGGATAAACATCACATGCAATCAATATAAGTGATATGATATGGCCATCATCATCTTGTGCTTGTGATCTCCACCTCCGAAGCACCGTCGTGATCACCATCGTCACCGGCGTGACACCTTGATCTCCATCGTAGCATCGTTGTCGTCTCGCCAAGCTTGTGCTTCTACGACTATCACTACTGCTTAGTGATAAAAGTAAAGCATTACATCGCGATTGCATTGCATACAATAAAACGACAACCATAAGGCTCCTGCCAGTTGCCGATAACTCGGTTACAAAACATGATCATCTCATACAATAAAATTCAGCATCATGTCTTGACCATATCACATCACAACAAGCCCTGCAAAAACAAGTTAGACGTCCTCTACTTTGTTGTCGCAAGTTTTACGTGGCTGCTACGGGCTTAAGCAAGAACCAATCTCACCTACGCATCAAAACCACAACGATAGTTTGTCAAATAGACTCCGTTTTAACCTTCGCAAGGACCGGGCGTAGCCATACTTGGTTCAACTAAAGTTGGAGAGACAGTCGCCCGCAAGCCACCTATGTGCAAAGCACGTCGGGGCGGTCTCGCGTCAGCGCACGCGTAATGTTGGTCCGGGTCGTCTCGTCCAACAATGCCGCCGAACCAAAGTATGACATGCTGGTAGGCAGTATGACTTATATCGCCCACAACTCACTTGTGTTCTACTCGTGCATATAACATCAACATAAATAACCTAGGCTCGGATGCCACTGTTGGGTTTCGTAGTAATTTCAAAAAATTTCCTACGCACACGCAAGATCATGTGATGCATAGAAACGAGAGGGGAGAGTGCTGTCGACGTACCCACGCAGACCGACTGCGGAAGCATTGACAAAACATAGAGGAAGTAGTCGTACGTCTTCATGATCCAACCGATCAAGCACCGAAATTACGGCACCTCCGAGTTCGAGCACACGTTCAGCTCGATGACGATACCCGGACTCCGATCCAGCAAAGTGTCGGGGAAGAGTTCTGTCAGCACGACGGCGTGGTGATGATCTTGATGTACTACAGTAGCAGGGCTTCGCCTAAACTCCGCTACAGTATTATTGAGGACTATGGTGGCTGGGGGCACCGCACACGGCTAAGGAATAGATCACGTGGATCAACTTGTGTGTTTCTGGGGTGCCTCTGCCTCAGTATATAAAGGAGTAGAGGGGGGAGGCTGGCCGGCCAAGGGTGGCGCGCCAGGAGAGTCCTACTCCCTCTGGGAGTAGGATTCCCCCCCCCCCCCAATCCTAGTTGGAATAGGATTCGCGGAGGGGGAAAAGAGCGAGGGGGGCCGGCCACCTCTCCTTGTCCTAATAGGACTAGGGGAGGGAGGGAGGCGCGTAGCCCATCTTGGGCAGCCCCTTCTCTTTTCCACCAAGGCCCACTAAGGCCCATATAGCTCCCGGGGGGTTCCGGTAACCTCCCGGTACTCCGGTAAAATCCTGATTTCATCCGGAACACTTCCGATGTCCAAATATAGGCTTCCAATATATCAATCTTTATGTCTCAACCATTTCGAGACTCCTCGTCATGTCCGTGATCACATCCGGGACTCCGAACAACCTTCGGTACATCAAAATGCATAAACTCATAATATAACTGTCATCGTAACCTTAAGCGTGCGGACCCTACGGGTTCGAGAACAATGTAGACATGACCGAGACATGTCTCCGGTCAATAACCAATAGAGGGACCTGGATGCCCATATTGGCTCCTACATATTCTACGAAGATCTTTATCGGTCAGACCGCATAACAACATACGTTGTTCCCTTTGTCATCGGTATGTTACTTGCCCGAGATTCGGTCGTTGGTATTCCAATACCTAGTTGAATCTCATTACCGGCAAGTCTCTTTACTCGTTCTGTAATACATCATCCCGCAACTAACTCATTTAGTTGCAATGCTTGCAAGGCTTAAGTGATGTGCATTACTGAGAGGGCCGAGAGATACCTCTCCGACAATCGGAGTGACAAAACCTAATCTCGAAATACGCCAACCCAACATGTACCTTTAGAGACACCTGTAGTACTCCTTTATAATCACCCAGTTACGTTGTGACGTTTGGTAGTACCCAAAGTGTTCCTCCGGTAAACGGGAGTTGCATAATCTCATAGTTATAGGAACATGTATAAGTCATGAAGAAAGCAATAGCAACATACTAAACGATCGGGTGCTAAGCTAATGGAATGGGTCATGTCAATCAGATCATTCTCTTAATGATGTGATCCCGTTAATCAAATAACAACTCATTGTTTATGGTTAGGAAACATAACCATCTTTGATTAACGAGCTAGTCAAGTAGAGGCATACTAGTGACACTTTGTTTGTCTATGTATTCACACATGTATTATGTTTCCGGTTAATACAATTCTAGCATGAATAATAAACCTTTATCATGATTATAAGGAAATAAATAATAACTTTATTGTTGGCTCTAGGGCATATTTCCTTCAGTCTCCCACTTGCACTAGAGTCAATAATCTAGATTACACCGTAATGATTCCAACACCCATGGAGCCTTGGTGCTAATCATGTTTTGCTCGTGGAAGAGGCTTAGTCAACGGGTCTGGAACATTCAGATCCGTATGTATCTTGCAAATCTCTATGTCTCCCACCTGGACTAGATCACGAATGGAATTGAAGCGTCTCTTGATGTGCTTGGTTCTCTTGTGCAATATGGATTCCTTTGCCAAGGCAATTGCACCAGTATTTTCACAAAAGATTTTCATTGGACCCGATGCACTAGGTATGACACCTAGATCGGATATGAACTCCTTCATCCAGACTCCTTCGTTCGCTGCTTCCAAAGCAGCTATGTACTCTGCTTCACATGTAGATCCCGCTATGACGCTTTGTTTAGAACTACACCAACTAACAGCTCCACCGTTTAATGTAAACACGTATCCGGTTTGCGATTTAGAATCGTCCGGATCAGTGTCAAAGCTTGCATCAACGTAACCTTTTACGATGAGCTCTTTGTCACCTCCATATACGAGAAACATATCCTTAGTCCTTTTCAGGTATTTCAGGATGTTTTTGATCGCTATCCAGTGATCCACTCCTGGATTACTTTGGTACCTCCCTGCTAGACTTATAGCAAGGCACACATCGGGTCTGGTACACAACATTGCATACATGATAGATCCTATGGCTGATGCATAGGGAACATCTTTCATATTCTCTCTATCTTCTGCAGTGGTCGGGCATTGAGTCTTACTCAACTTCACACCTTGTAACACAGGCAAGACTCCTTTCTTTGCTTTATCCATTTTGAACTTCTTCAAAATCTTGTCAAGGTATGTGCTTTGTGAAAGTCCAATTAAGCGTCTTGATCTATCTCTATAGATCTTTATGCCTAATATGTAAGCAGCTTCACCGAGGTCTTTCATTGAAAAACTCTTATTCAAGTATCCCTTTATGCTAACTAGAAATTCTATATCATTTCCAATTAGTAATATGTCATCCACATATAATATCAGAAATGCTACAGAGCTCCCACTCACTTTCTTGTAAATACAGGCTTCTCCGAAAGTCTGTATAAAACCAAATGCTTTGATCACACTATCAAAGCGTTTATTCCAACTCCGAGAGGCTTGCACCAGTCCATAAATGGATCGTTGGAGCTTGCACACTTTGTTAGCTCCCTTTGGATCGACAAAACCTTCTGGTTGCATCATATACAACTCTTCTTCCAGAAATCCATTCAGGAATGCAGTTTTGACATCCATTTGCCAAATTTCATAATCATAAAATGCGGCAATTGCTAACATGATTCGGACAGACTTAAGCATCGCTACGGGTGAGAAGGTTTCATCGTAGTGAACCCCTTGAACTAGTCGAAAACCTTTTGCGACAAGTCGAGCTTTGTAGACAGTAACATTACTGTCAGTGTCAGTCTTCTTCTTGAAGATCCATTTATTCTCAATTGCTTGCCGATCATCGGGCAAGTCAACCAAAGTCCATACTTTGTTCTCATACATGGATCCCATCTCAGATTTCATGGCTTCAAGCCACTTCGCGGAATCTGGGCTCACCATCGCTTCTTCATAGTTCGTAGGTTCATCATGATCTAGTAGCATGACTTCCAAAACGGGATTACCGTATCACTCTGGTGCGGATCTTACTCAGGTTGATCTACGAGGTTCAGTAGTATCTTGTTCTGAAGTTTCAAGATCATCATCATTAGCTTCCTCACTAACTGGTGTAGGTGTCACTGGAACAGTTTTCTGTGATGTACTACTTTCCAGTAAGGGAGCAGGTACAGTTACCTCGTCAAGTTCTACTTTCCTCCCACTCACTTCTTTCGAGAGAAACTCCTTCTCTAGAAAGTTTCCGAATTTAGCAACAAAAGTCTTGCCTTCGGATCTGTGATAGAAGGTGTATCCAATAGTTTCCTTTGGATATCCTATGAAGACACATTTCTCCGATTTGGGTTCGAGCTTATCAGGTTGAAGCTTTTTCACATAAGCATCGCAGCCCCAAACTTTTAGCAACGACAACTTTAGTTTCTTGCCAAACCACAGTTCATAAGGCGTCGTCTCAACGGATTTTGATGGTGCCCTATTTAACGTGAATGCGGCCGTCTCTAGAGCATATCCCCAAAACGATAGCGGTAAATCAGTAAGAGACATCATAGATCGCACCATATCTAGTAAAGTACGATTACGACGTTCGGACACACCATTACGCTGTGGTGTTCCGGGTGGCGTGAGTTGCGAAGCTATTCCACAATTTTTCAAATGTACACCAAACTCGTAACTCAAATACTCTCCTCCACGATCAGATCGTAGAAACTTTGTTTTCTTGTTACGATGATTTTCAACTTCACTCTGAAATTCCTTGAACTTTTCAAATGTTTCAGACTTGTGTTTCATTAAGTAGATATATCCATATCTGCTTAAGTCATCTGTGAAGGTGAGAAAATAACGATATCCGCCACGAGCCTCAATATTCATCGGACCACATACATCTGTATGTATGATTTCCAACAAATCTGTTGCTCTCTCCATAGTACCGGAGAACAGTGTTTTGGTCATCTTGCCCATGAGGCACGGTTCGCAAGTACCAAGTGATTCATAATCAAGTGGTTCCAAAAGTCCATCAGAATGGAGTTTCTTCATGCGCTTTACACCGATATGACCTAAACGGCAGTGCCACAAATAAGTTGCACTCTCATTATCAACTCTGCATCTTTTGGCTTCAACATTATGAATATGTGTGTTACTACTATCGAGATTCAACAAGAATAGACCACTCTTCAAGGGTGCATGACCATAAAAGATATTACTCATATAAATGGAACAACCATTATTCTCTGATTTAAATGAATAATCGTCTCGCATCAAACAAGATGCAGATATAATGTTCATGCTCAACGCTGGCACCAAATAACAATTATTTAGGTCTAATATTAATCCCGAAGGTAGATGTAGAGGTAGCGTGCCGACCGCGATCACATCGACTTTGGAACCGTTTCCCACGCGCACCGTCACCTCGTGCTTTGCCAGTGCCTGCTTATTCCGTAGTCCCTGTTTCGAGTTGCAAATATTAGCAACAGTACCAGTATCAAATACCCAGGTGCTACTGCGAGCATTAGTAAGGTACACATCAATAAATTGTATATCACATATACCTTTGTTCACCTTGCCATCCTTCTTATCCGCCAAATACTTGGGGCAGTTCCGCTTCCAGTGACCAGTCTGCTTGCAATAGAAGCACTCAGTTTCAGGCTTAGGTCCAGGTTTGGATTTCTTCTCTTGAGTAGCAACTTGCTTGCCGTTCTTTTTGAAGTTCCCCTTGTTCTTCCCTTTGCCCTTTTTCTTGAAACTAGTGGTCTTGTTGACCATCAACACTTGATGTTCCTTCTTGATTTCTACCTCCGCAGCTTTCAGCATCGCGAAGCGCTCGGGAATAGTCTTGTTCATCCCTTGCATATTATAGTTCATCACGAAGCTCTTGTAGCTTGGTGGCAGTGATTGAAGAATTCTGTCAATGACACAATCATCTGGAAGATTAACTCCCAATTGAATCAAGTGATTATTATACCCAGACATTTTGAGTATATGCTCACTGACAGAACTGTTCTCCTCCATCTTGCAGCTATAGAACTTATTGGAGACTTCATATCTCTCAATCCGGGCATTTGCTTGAAATATTAACTTCAACTCCTGGAACATCTCATATGCTCCATGACGTTCAAAACGTTGTTGAAGTCCCGATTCTAAGCCGTAAAGCATGGCACACTGAACTATCGAGTAGTCATCAGCTTTGCTCTGCCAGACGTTCATAACATCCGGTGTTGCTCCTGCAGCAGGCCTGGCACCTAGCGGTGCTTCTAGGACGTAATTCTTCTGTGCAGCAATGAGGATAATCCTCAAGTTACGGACCCAGTCCGTGTAATTGCTACCATCATCTTTCAACTTTGCTTTCTCAAGGAACGCATTAAAATTCAACGGAACAACAGCACAAGCCATCTATCTACAATCAAACATAAACAAGCAAGATACTAATTAGGTACTAAGTTTCATGATAAATTTAAGTTTAGTTAATTAAATTAATTAAAGAACTCCCACTTAGATAGACATCCCTCTAATCCTCTAAGTGATTACGTGATCCAAATCAACTAAACCATAACCGATCATCACGTGAGATGGAGTAGTTTTCAATGGTGAACATCGTTATGTTGATCATATCTACTATATGATTCACGCTCGACCTTTCGGTCTCCATGTTCCGAGGCCATATCTGTATATGCTTGGCTCGTCAAGTATAACCTGAGTATTCCACGTGTGCAACTGTTTTGCACCCGTTGTATTTGAACGTAGAACCTATCACACCCGATCATCACGTGGTGTCTCAGCACGAAGAAATTTCGCAACGGTGCATACTCAGGGAGAACACTTCTTGATAATTTAGTGAGAGATCATCTTATAATGCTACTGTCAATCAAAGCAAGATAAGATGCATAAAAGGATAAACATCACATGCAATCAATATAAGTGATATGATATGGCCATCATCATCTTGTGCTTGTGATCTCCATCTCCGAAGCACCGTCGTGATCACCATCGTCACCGTCTAGCCTCTCGTCGAATATAAGTGATATGATACGCTCTTACCAAAGAAGAGAAGGAAATCTTCTTTGAATGCCTGCTCAGTATTAAGGTACCGTCTGGCTTCTCGTCGAATATAAAGGGAATAATAAACATGGCAGAGAAAAAGTTCCAGAACCTAAAGTCTCATGTCTGCCACGTGATTATGACACAACTGCTTCCTGTTGCATTGAGGGGGCTTCTACCGGAAAATGTTCGATCAGCCATTGTGAAGCTATGTGCATTCCTCAATGCAATCTCTCAGAAGGTAATCGATCCAGAAATCATACCAAGGTTAGAGAATGATTTGGTGCAATGTCTTGTCAGTTTCAAGTAGGTGTTCCCACCATCCTTCTTCAACATCATGACGCACGTGCTAGTTCACCTATGCGAAGAGATTAGCGTTTTGGGTCCTGTATTTCTACACAATATGTTCCCCTTTGAGAGGTTCATGGGAGTCTTAAAGAAATATGTTCATAACCGTGCTAGGCCAGAAGGAAGCATCTCCCAGGGCCATGAAAATGAGGAGGTCATTGAGTTTTGTATTGACTTTATTTTTGACCTTAAGCCGATTGGTGTTCCTGAATCGTGGCATAAGGGCAGACTGGATGGAAAAGGCACGCTAGGAGGGGAACAAATAATATGTATGGACGGACATTCTCTCACTGAAGCACACTACACAGTTCTACAGAATTCCGCCTTGGTGGCTCTGTATATGGATGAACACAAGAATTTGCTACGCTCCAAACACCCGGAGCGGTCTAATGACTAGATTACACGTGAACAAACCAGCAGTTTCGCCAGCTGGTTGCAGACACATACCATGCATGACGCCTCTATTGAAGATGACATGTACTTGCTGTCCCAGTACCATCTTCGAATATAATGACTTTCAAAGGGTACGAGATAAATGGTAATACATTTTACACGATCGCCCAAGATAAGAAGAACACCAACCAAAACAGTGGTGTCCGCTTTGATGCAGAAACCAAGACGGGAAAGGAAATATATTATGTTTATATATAGGACATATGGGAACTTGACTATCGACGTGGTTTGAAGGTCCCTTTGTTTTGGTGCAAATGGGTCAATATGACACAAGGCAGGGTAATGGAAGACCCGCAGTACGGAATGACAACAGTGGATCTCAACAATCTTGCGTATGCAGACGAACCATTCGTCCTAGCCAATGATGTGGCACAGGTTTTCTATGTGAAGGACATGTCTACCAAGCTGAGAAAAAGAAAAGATAAGGAAGCGAATGCATCGTACGATGAGCCAAAGCGGCACATAGTTCTTTCTGCGAAGAGAAACATCGTGGGAGTGGATGACAAGACAGACATGTCAGGAGAATATGAAAAGTTTGATGAAATTGCTCCATTCACAGTGAATATTGACCCGAGCATCCCGTTAAATGATGAAGATTTTCCATGGTTACGGCGCAAAGGGACACACACGAAGAAAAAGTTTCACACCCAAAGATCTGGGATGTGATCGGCTTCACTATCATCACTTTCTTCTGTGTTTCACACCCAGGAGGGAATCTCTGTAATAGTTTGGGTAGTTATGTGTTTTGGCATTTGAAACGCGAAGAAATTTTATGTGCAAACAAATTCTTTCATGCCTTTACTGATTTTTTCAGCTAAAAAGGCATTTCATTTTTTAAATAACCTAAGCATTACCAAATTGAATATAATGATAAAACACACTCATATTAAACATAATAAAAAAGAATCAATGAAAAATGTATTTTTAAAGTTAAGTTATTCACAAACTAGTGATTCACACAAATTTCAAATAATTCAAAATTTAAACTATTCAAATTTAAAAACTACCGGCACTAACTGAAAGTTTCTAAAAACTATCAAAAATATTCACAAAGAAACTCTAAACACAGAAAAAAACAACTAAAAATAAATAAAGCAGAAAAGAAAAAACTAAATGAAAAAAAGCCCACCTACCGGGCCACAGCGGCCTGCATACGACTAGAAACCCAACCTGTTGTTGGGCCAGGATGCAGGCCCGCAAGCCCAATAGGCACCACAGGGCAGAGTAGCAGAGATATGCCCAGAAGGCCTGCTTTAGAGAGGAGCTCGAGACAGCAGCGGCGGCGGGGCTTATAAGCAGGTTCGAGCGCCCTTCGGCTAGCGAGGTGGGACTAAACTTCTACGCCCCTCGCTTGGCAGCGCACCCCCTTTAGTACCGGGTCGTGGCATCAATCGGTACTAAAGGGTGTTGGAAATATGCCCTAGAGGCAATAATAAAAGAATTATTATTATATTTCCTTGTTCATGATAATTGTCTTTATTCATGCTATAATTGTATTATCCGGAAATCGTAATACATGTGTGAATAATAGACACCAACATGTCCCTAGTAAGCCTCTAGTTGACTAGCTCGTTGATCAACAGATAGTCATGGTTTCCTGACTATGGACATTGGATGTCATTGATAACGAGATCACATCATTAGGAGAATGATGTGATGGACAAGACCCAATCCTAAACATAGCACAAGATCGTATAGTTCGTTTGCTAGAGTTTTCCAATGTCAAGTATCCTTTCCTTAGACCATGAGATTGTGTAACTCCCGGATACCGTAGGAGTGCTTTGGGTATACCAAACGTCACAACGTAACTGGCTGACTATAAAGGTATACTACGGGTATCTCCGAAAGTGTCTGTTGGGTTGACACGGATCAAGACTGGGATTTGTCACTCCGTATGACGGAGAGGTATCACTGGGCCCACTCGGTAATGCATCATCATAATGAGCTCAAAGTGACCAAGTGTCTGGTCACGGGATCATGCATTACGGTACGAGTAAAGTGACTTGCCGGTAACGAGATTGAACGAGGTATTGGGATACCAACGATCGAATCTTGGGCAAGTAACATACCGATTGACAAAGGGAATTGTACACGGGGTTGCTTGAATCCTCGACATCGTGGTTCATCCGATGAGATCATCGAGGAGCATGTGGGAGCCAACATGGGTATCCAGATCCCGCTGTTGGTTATTGACCGGAGAGCGATCTCGGTCATGTCTACATGTCTCCCGAACCCGTAGGGTCTACACACTTAAGTTTCAGTGACGCTAGGGTTGTAGGGATATGTATATGCAGTAACCCGAATGTTGTTCGGAGTCCCAGATGAGATCGCGGACATCACGAGGAGTTCCGGAATGGTCCGGAGGTAAAGATTTATATATGGGAAGTCCTCTTTCGGCCATCGGGACAAGTTTCGGGGTCATCGGTATTGTACCGGGACCACCGGAAGGGTCCCGGGGGTCCACCGGTGGGGCCACCTGTCCCGGGGGGCCACATGGGCTGTAGGGGGTGCGCCTTGGCCTACATAGGCCAAGGGCACCAGCCCCAAGAGGCCCATGCGCCTAGGGTTTCAAGGAGGAAGAGTCCTAGGAGGGGAAGGCACCTCCTAGGTGCCTTGGGGATGAGGGATTCCTCCCCTTGGCCGCACCACCCTAGGAGATTAGATCTCCTAGGGCCGGTGCCCCCCCCCCCTTGGCCCTCCTATATATAGTGGGGAGATGGAGGACTTCTTACCTTGATCTTTGGTGCCTCCCTCTCCCTCTCCAACACCTCCTCCTCCTCCATAGTGCTTGGTGAAGCCCTGTCGGAGTACTGCAGCTCCATCACCACCACGCCGTCGTGCTGCTGCTGGAGCCATCTTCCTCAACCTCTCCTTCCTCCTTGCTGGATCAAGAAGAAGGAGACGTCACGCTGACCGTACGTGTGTTGAACGCGGAGGTGCCGTCCGTTCGGCGCTAGGATCTCCGGTGATTTGGATCACGTCGAGTACGCCTTCCTCATCCCCGTTCTTTGAACGCTTCCGCGCATGATCTACAAAGGTATGTAGATGCAATCCGATCACTCGTTGCTAGATGAACTCCTAGATGGATCTTGGTGAAACCGTAGGAAAATTTTTGTTTTCTGCAACGTTCCCCAACAGTGGTATCAGAGCTAGGTCTATGCGTAGTTCTCTTGCACGAGTAGAACACAATTTGTTGTGGGCGTTGATGTTGTCAACTTTCTTGCTGCTACTTGTCTTATCTTGCTTCAACGGTATTGTGGGATGAAGCGGCCCGGACCAACCTTACACGTACGCTTACGTGAGACCGGTTCCACCGACTAACATGCACTAGTTGCATAAGGTGGCTGGCGGGTGTCTGTCTCTCCCACTTTAGTTGGAGTGGATTCGATGAAAAGGGTCCTTATGAAGGGTAAATAGAAGTTGACAAATCACGTTGTGGCTTTCACGTAGGTAAGAAAATGTTCTTGCTAGAACCCTACTTCAGCCACGTAAAAAATTGCAACAACAATTAGAGGACGTCTAACTTGTTTTTGCAGCAAGTGCTTTGTGATATGATATGGCCAAAGTTGTGATGAATGATGAATGATATATATGTGATGTATGAGATGTTCATGCTATTGTAATAGGAATCACGACTTGCATGTCGATGAGTATGACAACCAGCAGGAGCCATAGGAGTTGTCTTTATTTTTTGTATGACCTGCGTGTCATTGAGAAACGCCATGTAAATTACTTTACTTTATTGCTAAACGCGTTAGCCATAGTAGTAGAAGTACTAGTTGGTGAGAAACTTCATGGAGACACGATGATGGAGATCATGATGATGGAGATCATGGTGTCATGCCGGTGACAAGATGATCATGGAGCTCCAAGATGGAGATCAAAGGAGCTATGTGATATTGGCCATATCATGTCACTATTATTATTTGATTGCATGTGATGTTTATCATGTTTTTGCATCTTGTTTGCTTAGAATGACGGTAGTAAATAAGATGATCCCTCATAATAATTTCAAGAAAGTGTTCCCCCTAACTGTGCACCGTTGCGACAGTTCGTTGTTTTGAAGCACCACGTGATGATCGGGTGTGATAGATTCTAACGTTCACATACAACGGCTGTAAGACAGATTTACACATGCAAACACTTAGGTTGACTTGACGAGCCTAGCATGTACAGACATGGCCTCGGAACACAGAAGACCAAAAGGTCGAGCATGAGTCGTATAGAAGATACGATCAACATAAAGATGTTCACCGACGTTGGCTAGTCCGTCTCACGTGATGATCGGACACGGCCTAGTTAACTCAGATCATGTTATACTTAGATTACAGGAGGGATGTTTATCTAAGTGGGAGTTCATTAAATAATTTGATTAGATGAACTTAATTATCATGAACGTAGTCTAAAATTTTACAATATGTCTTGTAGATCAAATGGCCAACGTAGTCCTCAACTTCAACGCGTTCCTAGAGAAAACCAAGCTGAAAGACGATGGCAGCAACTACACGGACTGGGTCCGGAACCTGAGGATCATCCTCATAGCTGCCAAGAAAGATTATGTCCTACAAGCACCGCTAGGTGACGCACCTGTTCTCCCTGCAGAACAAGACGTTATGAACGCTTGGCAGGCACGTACCGATGACTACTCCCTCGTTCAGTGCGGCATGCTTTACAGCTTAGAGCCGGGGCTCCAAAAACGTTTTGAGAGACACGGAGCATATGAGATGTTCGAAGAGCTGAAAATGGTTTTCCAAGCTCATGCCCGGGTCGAGAGATATCAAGTCTCCGACAAGTTCTTCAGCTGTAAGATGGAGGAAAACAGTTCTGTCAATGAGCACATACTCACTATGTCTGGGTTGCATAACCGCTTGACTCAGCTGGGAGTTAATCTCCTGGATGATGCGGTCATTGAAAGAATCCTTCAGTCGCTTCCACCGAGCTACAAGAGCTTTGTGATGAACTTCAATATGCAGGGGATGGAAAAGACCATTCCTGAAGTATTTGCAATGCTGATATCAGCAGAGGTAGAAGTCAAAAAGGAACATCAAGAGTTGATGGTGAATAAAACCACTAAGTTCAAGAAGGGCAAGGGTAAGAAAGCCTTTAAGAAGGACGGCAAGGGAGTTGCCGCGCCCGGCAAGCAAGCTGCCGGGAAGAAGCCAAAGAATGGACCCAAGCCCGAGACTGAGTGCTTTTATTGCAAGGAAAGTGGTCACTGGAAGCGGAACTGCCCCAAATACTTAGCGGACAAGAAGGCCGGCAAAACGAAAGGTATATGTGATATAAATGTAATTGATGTGTACCTTACCAGTACTCGTAGTAGCTCCTGAGTATTTGATACCGGTGCAGTTGCTCACATTTGTAACTCAAAGCAGGAGCTGCGGAATAAGCGGAGACTGGCGAAGGATGAGGTGACGATGCGCGTCGGGAATGGTTCCAAGGTCGATGTGATCGCCGTCGGCACGCTACCTCTACATTTACCTACGGGATTAGTTTTGAACCTCAATAATTGTTATTTAGTGCCAAGTTTGAGCATGAACATTGTATCAGGATCTCGTTTAATTCGAGATGGCTACTCATTTAAATCCGAGAATAATGGTTGTTCTATTTATATGAGAGATATGTTTTGTGATCATGCTCTGATGGTGAATGGTTTATTCTTAATGAATCTCGAGCGTAATGCTACACATATTCATAGTGTGAATACCAAAAGATGTAAGATTGATAATGATAGTCCCACATACTTGTGGCACTGCCGCCTTGGTCACATAGGTGTCAAACGCATGAAGAAGCTCCATGCTGATGGACTTTTAGAGTCTCTTGATTACAAATCATTTGACACGTGCGAACCATGCCTCATGGGTAAAATGACCAAGACTCCGTTCTCAGGAACAATGGAGCGAGCAACCAACTTACTGGAAATCATACATACTGATGTGTGCGGTCCAATGAGTGTTGAGGCTCGCGGTGGCTATCGTTATGTTCTCACCATCACTGATGACTTGAGTAGATATGGGTATGTCTACTTAATGAAACACAAGTCTGAGACCTTTGAAAAGTTCAAAGAATTTCAGAGTGAGGTTGAGAATCAACGTGACAGGAAAATCAAGTTCCTGCGATCAGATCGTGGAGGAGAATACTTGAGTCATGAGTTTGGCACACACTTAAGAAAATGTGGAATAGTTTCACAGCTCACGCCGCCTGGAACACCTCAGCGTAATGGTGTGTCCGAACGTCGTAATCGCACTCTATTAGATATGGTGCGATCTATGATGTCTCTTGCCGATTTACCGCTATCTTTTTGGGGCTATGCTTTAGAGACTGCCGCATTCACTTTAAATAGGGCTCCGTCAAAATCCGTTGAGACGACACCGTTTGAATTATGGTTTGGGAAGAAACCTAAGCTGTCGTTTCTAAAAGTTTGGGGATGCGATGCTTATGTCAAGAAACTTCAACCTGAAAAGCTCGAACCCAAGTCAGAAAAATGTGTCTTCATAGGATACCCTAAAGAAACTATTGGGTATACCTTCTACCTCAGATCCGAAGGCAAGATCTTTGTTGCCAAGAATGGATCCTTTCTAGAGAAAGAGTTTCTCTCGAAAGAAGTAAGTGGGAGGAAAATAGAACTTGATGAAGTATTACCTCTTGAACCGGAAAATGGCGCAACTCAAGAAAATGTTCCTGAGGTGCCTGCACCGACAAGAGAGGAAGTTAATGATGATGATTAAGATACTTCTGATCAAGCTCCTACTGAAATTCGAAGGTCCACAAGGACACGTTCCGCACCAGAGTGGTACGGCAACCCTGTCTTGGAAATCATGTTGTTAGACAACGGTGAACCTTCGAACTATGAAGAAGCGATGGCGGGCCCGGATTCCGACAAATGGCTAGAAGACATGAAATCCGAGATAGGATCCATGTATGAAAACGAAGTATGGACTTTGACTGACTTGCCCGTTGAGCGGCGAGCCATAGAAAATAAATGGATCTTTAAGAAGAAGACAGACGCGGATGGTAATGTGACCATCTATAAAGCTCGGCTTGTCGCTAAGGGTTATCGACAAGTTCAAGGGGTTGACTATGATGAGACTTTCTCACCGGTAGCGAAGCTAAAGTCCATCCGAATCATGTTAGCAATTGCCGCATTCTATGATTATGAAATATGGCAAATGGACGTCAAAAAGGCATTCCTTAATGGTTTCCTTAAGGAAGAATTGTATATGATGCAGCCAGAAGGTTTTGTCGATCCTAAGAATGCTGACAAGGTGTGCAAGCTCCAACGCTCAATTTATGGGCTGGTGCAAGCATCTCGGAGTTGGAACATTCGCTTTGATGAGATGATCAAAGCGTTTGGATTTACGCAGACTTATGGAGAAGCCTGCGTTTACAAGAAAGTGAGTGGGAGCTCTGTAGCATTTCTCATATTATATGTAGATGACATACTTTTGATGGGAAATGATATAGAACTCTTGGACAGCATTAAGGCCTACTTGAATAAGAGTTTTTCAATGAAGGACCTTGGAGAAGCTGCTTATATATTAGGCATCAAGATCTACAGAGATAGATCAAGACGCCTCATAGGTCTTTCACAAAGCACATACCTTGATAAGATATTGAAGAAGTTCAATATGGATCAGTCTAAGAAGGGGTTCTTGCCTGTGTTGCAAGGTGTGAAATTGAGCTCAGCTCAATGTCCGACCATGGCAGAAGATATAGAAGAGATGAGTGTCATCCCCTATGCCTCAGCCATAGGTTCTATTATGTATGCCATGTTGTGTACCAGACCTGATGTAAACCTTGCCGTAAGTTTGGTAGGTAGGTACCAAAGTAATCCCGGCAAGGAACACTGGACAGCGGTCAAGAATATCCTGAAGTACCTGAAAAGGACTAAGGAAATGTTTCTCGTTTATGGAGGTGACGAAGAGCTCGTCGTAAAGGGTTACGTCGACGCTAGCTTCGACACAGATCTGGATGACTCAAAGTCACAAACCGGATACGTGTATATTTTGAATGGTGGGGCAGTAAGCTGGTGCAATTGCAAGCAGAGCGTCGTGGCGGGATCTACATGTGAAGTGGAGTACATGGCAGCCTCGGAGGTAGCGCATGAAGCAATTTGGGTGAAGGAGTTCATCACCGACCTAGGAGTCATACCCAATGCGTCGGGGCCGATCAAGCTCTTCTGTGAGAACATTGGAGCTATTGCTCTTGCTAAGGAGCCCAGGTTTCACAAGAAGACAAGGCACATCAAGCGTCGCTTCAACTCCATTCGTGAAAATGTTCAAGATGGAGACATAGATATTTGTAAAGTACATACGGACCTGAATGTAGCAGATTCGTTGACTAAACCTCTCCCTAGAGCAAAACATGATCAACACCAGAATTCCATGGGTGTTCGATTCATCACAATGTAAATAGATTATTGACTCTAGTGCAAGTGGGAGACTGTTGGAAATATGCCCTAGAGGCAATAATAAAAGCATTATTATTATATTTCCTTGTTCATGATAATTGTCTTTATTCATGTTATAATTGTATTATCCGGAAATCATAATACATGTGTGAATAATAGACACCAACATGTCCCTAGTAAGCCTCTAGTTGACTAGCTCGTTGATCAACAGATAGTCATGGGTTCCTGACTATGGACATTGGATGTCATTGATAACGAGATCACATCATTAGGAGAATGATGTGATGGACAAGACCTAATCCTAAACATAGCACAAGATCGTACAGTTCGTTTGCTAGAGTTTTCCAATGTCAAGTATCCTTTCCTTAGACCATGAGATCGTGTAACTCCCGGATACCGTAGGAGTGCTTTGGGTATACCAAACGTCACAACATAACTGGGTGACTATAAAGGTATACTACGGGTATCTCCGAAAGTGTCTGTTGGGTTGACATGGATCAAGACTGGGATTTGTCACTCCGTATGATGGAGAGGTATCACTGGGCCCACTCGGTAATGCATCATCATAATGAGCTCAAAGTGACCAAGTGTCTGGTCATGGGATCATGCATTACGGTATGAGTAAAGTGACTTGCCGGTAACGAGATTGAACGAGGTATTGGGATACCAACGATCGAATCTCGGGCAAGTAACATACCGATTGACAAAGGGAATTGTATACGGGGTTGCTTGAATCCTCGACATCATGGTTCATCCGATGAGATCATCGTGGAGCATGTGGGAGCCAACATGGGTATCCAGATCCCGCTGTTGGTTATTGACCGGAGAGCGATCTCGGTCATGTCTACATGTCTCCTGAACCCGTAGGGTCTACACACTTAAGTTTCGGTGATGCTAGGGTTGTAGGGATATGTATATGCAGTAACCCGAATGTTTTTCGGAGTCCCGGATGAGATCTCGGACGTCACGAGGAGTTCCGAAATGGTCCGGAGGTAAAGATTTATATATGGGAAGTCCTGTTTCGGCCATCTGGACAAGTTTCGGGGTCATCGGTATTGTACCGGGACCACCGGAAGGGTCCCGGGGGTCCACCGGGTGGGGCCACCTGTCCCGGGGGGCCACATGGGATGTAGGGGGTGCGCCTTGGCCTACATGGGCCAAGGGCACCAGCCCCATGAGGGGAAGGCACCTCCTAGGTGCCTTGCGGATGAGGGATTCCTCCCCTTGGCCGCACCACCCTAGGAGATTAGATCTCCTAGGGCCGACGCCCCCCCCCCCCTTGGCCCTCCTATATATAGTGGGGAGATGGAGGACTTCTTACCTTGATCTTTGGTGCCTTCCTCTCCCTCTCCAACACCTCCTCCTCCTCCATAGTGCTTGGCGAAGCCCTGCCGGAGTACTGCAGCACCATCACCACCACGCCGTCGTGCTGCTGCTGGAGCCATCTTCCTCAACCTCTCCTTCCTCCTTGCTGGATCAAGAAGAAGGAGACGTCACGCTGACCGTACGTGTGTTGAACGCGGAGGTGCCGTCCGTTCGGCGCTAGGATCTCCGGTGATTTGGATCACGTCGAGTACGCCTTCCTCATCCCCGTTCTTTGAACGCTTCCGTGCGTGATCTACAAAGGTATGTAGATGCAATCCGATCACTCGTTGCTAGATGAACTCCTAGATGGATCTTGGTGAAACCGTAGGAAAATTTTTGTTTTCTGCAACGTTCCCCAACAAAGGGGGGGGGGGTTTAGTACCGGTTGGAGCCACCACCCGGTACTAAAGGCCTGCGCTTCCTGCTGCTTGGTCTGGCCAAAACAGGCCTTTAGTACCCGTTGGTGGCTCCAACCGGTACTAAAGGTGCCTTCTATATATACATCACTTTGAAAAAATTCATTCTCCCTCTGTTTCTTCCTCTGTTTCCCCATTGAAGCTCCACCCGCCCCGATTGATCGATGCCATCGCCGCCCCCGTCCCTGTCGCCGCCCCCGTCCCGCGCCGCCCCTGTC
>NC_041380.1:52071322-52087532 GCF_002162155.2 Triticum dicoccoides | reverse complement strand
TCCCCGTCGCCGCCCTCGTCTCCGTCGCCGCCCCGGGGCCTTCCCCGTCGCACCGTCCCCGCGTCGCCGCCCCCGTCACGCCCTGGCCCGTCGCCGTCGACCCGCTGTGAGCTCTCCCCCTCTAACCCCTCTCCCTAG
Organism: Triticum dicoccoides; assembly: GCF_002162155.2. Taxonomy (NCBI): domain Eukaryota; kingdom Viridiplantae; phylum Streptophyta; class Magnoliopsida; order Poales; family Poaceae; genus Triticum; species Triticum dicoccoides. The sequence goes on along the minus strand of NC_041380.1, from coordinate 52,087,394 downwards.
CCCCCGGCGGCCACCATGGGCGCCGCCCCTCCCCGAGGCCATACACACACAAGCATGATGAACACACACACACACACACACATTTCCTTAAGTTAATTAGTATATACGTATTTTGTATGTTTAATTAGTTTAGATTTTTTTTAGATTATTATTTTTTCACTAGTATATATGTATGAATGCATGTTAGATGGATATAATTAGTATGGAATTTTTTTATATAATGTTGTTTTTCTGTTTTTAATGGATGTATAGAAGTTGTTTTTCCTGTTTTTAGTGTTATATGCTTAATTAGTATGAAATAGCATATAGAATTTTGACATATGCAATGATAGCATAATTAGTGTTACATTTGGATTAGTATTATTTGTCGATGATTCCCGGCCCGCATCCTCGCCGTCGACCCGTTCGCGACGACGTCCTGCTTCAGAGGACCCATGTCCGGGACTGGGCTCCGCCGGGCTGGCACTGGGAGGTGCTACCTTCAGGGGCGCGACGCTTGGTGAGGAACCCGGCCCCGGGTCCCGTCGTAGACCCTCATCTCCTTTGGTGGCATTCGCGTGGGCCACTTTCTACGCGGAGGGAGCCGGCCCCGTCGGAGGTGGTACGTCGCCGTGTCAGGGAGGAGGACGAGCACGTCCATCGCTACATGGCTGCTATGGACGTCAGGTTCTCCAATACCTGACAGGTTCTTTGGGGAGATCACCCGAGCTATGATCCAGTGATGGTTCCTTCACTTTGGTTGTCCACCGCCTAGATTACTCTCTAGTATTCGATCTTTATTAGCTAGCTAGCTAGCTAGTGATGTATTCGATATATAATATTCGAGATGATTTATTCGAGATTATATATATTATTCGAGACGATGTATTCGAGATTATATCTATTATTCGAGATGACGTATTCGAGATTATATTGGATGATGCTTATTATGTACTATGATTGATTCAGTTTTTCCTTATTAATTGATTGCATCCATGCATTGTAATTTGAATATATTTCTTTTGGATTAGTTAAATAAAACCTATGGCGGAAAATACCGGCAGAGAGGGAGAAGAGGCCCTGTTCAATATCATACGCAATCCTCGCGGGCCAGATGATGATCAGAATGAAGAAGATTATGACGGCTCCGAATATCTAAACAACACTGGGGAGGGTGATATGATATTCGATCGCGATGACCGAATTGATGAAGTCATGAACTATGAACATGACAAAGAAAATGTTGATCTTGAAACAACAAAGACCAACGAGGTATATTTATATAAGCAGGCATCTGGTGATCATCACATGTTTTAGATGACTTGAAGATATATATTAACGAATCGATCTTTCTTCTTTCAGCCATCCGGATCGGGCAAATCTTCAGGCAGCGGGATAGTACGAGGCCCGAACAAAAAGTTGAAGGAGGGCGTAAAGTACAATATCAAGGCCATCAAACCTAATGGTGAACCATTAGCGCCTAAGAAGATTGCGGACAAGTTCATTCGTCAGTGCGGAGTTCTTGTGAAGGACCAACTCCCGATCTCCCTTCAAGAATGGAGAGAGCCAGCAAAGCCACGTCCAGGTCTTACTTTTGTCGATGACAGACAAAAACTTCTGCTTTGTGAAACGCTCATGGAACATTTCACCCTACCAGATCATTTCACAGATGCAGATGTGGAGAAAGTCAAGGACGCTGCTCTTAGGAAGATGGCGATTGCATTCAACAACCACAAGAATCGTGTATGGGACAAGTACGTCAAGGGAGGAAGGAAGACTCCAGTATTCAAGGGAACACTAGAGAAGAAAAGTGCTCATTGGGACGATTTCGTGAAATTCAAGGATTCGGAATTATCTAAGGAACGGTCGAGAATAAACAAGGCCAATGCCGCAAAAAAGGATAAGTTCCATAAGCTGGGACCAGGTGGCTATGCGGTGGGAATGCCTAAGTGGGATAAGTCTGAGAAAGAGATGGAGGATGTAGGTGTCACTCTAGAAACATTGAGCTGGCCCCCCAGGTGCAGGACTTGGTTCTATGCGCATGGGGGGAGTTGGACCTGAAGACAGGCAAAGTTTCAAAGAAGGCATGTCTGGACGGAGCCAAAGATAAGCTACTTGTTGCAATAGAAGAGGCTCGATCGGGGGTGTTCGAGCCCAACAGAGAGAACGACGAGCTTACGCATGCCCTGGGAAATCCTGAACACCCGGGAAGAACATGAGGCAAGGGCGCTATTCCATGGTATGAGGGGTTTTCGGACTGGAACGCTGACTACAGAACCCGTGCGAGAAAGAAGATTGCGGAGGAGAAGAAGAGGAAGATGGAGGAGGAGCAGAGGAAGCTGGACTATGAACGCCTTCAAGGCCTAGAATCAGTGCACGCGGACTTGGCAGTCAAATTCCAGCGGCAGCAGGAGCAGATCGACTCACTTAGCCAGCAAAGGGGGTCTCAGCAGCTGCAGCAGCTAGCGGATGATCCAACATTGGATAGCACCATCCCATCCATGCCAAGAAGCAGCGTGGGTTCCGCCCCGGGCGACGCATTGCTGGATAGCTACCCAGTGGATGACATCATGGAGAACACTAACTGCGAGATACACTTCAAAATGAAGAACATATCCATGAAGGTGGCGGACACCGTTGCTTTTAGAAACCCCATGAGGCAGCCATCCATTGCAACCCGATTCCAGTGGGCTATGCTCGTGTCTTGGTTGATGAGGTGGTGGACCAATATTCGGGGCTAGAGCTTGACATTCCTGGAGGTGACGAGGAGCACACACTGGGAGAGGCCAACCATCGTACCATCCTATGGAGAAAGGATTGCATCATCTTTCGAAGGCCACCGACACCGCGTCATCCGACTCCTCGTCGAAGTCCACCACCGAGTCAGCAGACTCCCGCTTCTCCAAGTCCACCAATGCGTCAGGTCACTCCTCCTCCAAGTCCGGCACAGCTTCAGGCCACTCCTCCTCCTCCGAGTCTGGCAATGCGTCAGGCCACTCCTCCTCCAAGTCTGGCACAACTTCAGGCCACTCCTCCTCCTCCAACTCAGCCACGTCAGCCGTCTTCGCCGCCTCAGCAATCACGGAAGAGAGCTGCCTCAGCTATGGTGCGTAGCGGTACAAGTCGAGGTAGTACTGGAGGTACAGGCGAAGGCAAGCGATTTCAATATGGTCCAAGCAGCCTCGCGCCTGTTCCACAGAGGCCTTACGACAAGTCCGAGGAGGAAAACGCAACCATATCGAAGGCCGAGGTGGAAGCCCATTTTGCACTGAAACCGCTGATAACCCACAAGTATCATCAACGTATTCAAAAATTCAAGTAAATTAAAAAATATCAAGTATTTCAGGTTTCTTAAGAGGATGATCAGGCAAAGCATTAAGTAACTTGAGAAGCCTCCCCCAAGCTTATGGAAGACTCTCTTCTTTAATTTACACGAAGTTGTATATTTCCCTCAAAGCAGCTTGTTTCTTATGAGCAGGGAAATATTTAGCAGAGAAGTAATAAATCATATCCTGGGGACTACGCACACAACCAGGATCAAGAGAATTAAACCATATCTTAGCATCACCCTTTAATGAGAACAGAAATATTTTGAGTATATAAAAGTAACGCGATCTCTCATCATTAGTAAACAGGGCAGCTATATCATTTAACTTAGTAAGATGTGCCACAATAGTTTCAGATTCATAGCCATAAAACGGATCAGATTCAACCAAAGTAATTATATCAGGATCAACAGAGAATTCATAATCCTTATCAGGAACACAAATAGGTGAAGTAGCAAAAGCAGGGTCAGGTTTCATCTTATCTCTAAGTGATTCTTTGTTCCATTTGACTAATAACCTCTTAAGCTCATATCTATCCTTGCAAGCTAAAATAGCGGCAGAAGATTCCATATCAAAAAGATAATACTCAGGAATAACAGTCATATTTTCATCATCACTATCATCATCGTATTCAGATTCAATAATTTCTTTTTCTCTAGCCCTAGCAATTTGTCCATCAAGAAATTCACTAAGGGGCACAGTAGTATCAGACATAGAAGCAGTTTCATCATAAGTATCATGCATAGCATAAGTGGCATCATCAATAACATGCGACATATCAGAACGAATAGCAGAAGCAGGTGTAGGTGTCGCAAACTTACTCATAACAGAAGTTGAATCAAGTGCAGAGCTAGATGGCAGTTCCTTACCTCCCCTTGTAGTTGAGGGATAGATCTTGGTTTTTGGATCTCTCAAGTTCTTCATAGTGATAAGCAGATATAAATCCCAAGTGACTCAAAGAATAGAGCTATGCTCCCCGGCAACGGCGCCAGAAATTTGTCTTGATAACCCACAAGTATAGGGGGTCGCAACAGCTTTCGAGGGTAGAGTATTCAACCCAAATTTATTGATTCGACACAAGGGGAGCCAAAGAATATTCTCAAGTATTAGCAGCTGAGTTGTCAATTCAACCACACCTGGAAACTTAGTATCTGCAGCAAAGTGTTTAGAAGCAAAGTAATATGATAGTGATGGTAGCGGCAACAAAAGTAAAGACATCAAAAGTAATGTTTTTGGTATTTTGTAGTGATTGTAACAGTAGCAGCGGGAAAGTAAATAAGCGAGAACCAGTATATGGAAAACTCGTAGGCACCGGATCGGTGGTGGATAATTATGCCGGATGCGGTTCATCATGTAACAGTCATAACATAGGGTGACACAGAACTAGCTCCAATTCATCAATGTAATGTAGGCATGTATTCCGTATATAGTCATATGTGCTTATGGAAAAGAACTTGCATGACATCTTTTGTCCTACACTCCCGTGGCAGCGGGGTCCTATTGGAAACTAAGGGATATTAAGGCCTCCTTTTAATAAAGAACCGGAACAAAGCATTAGCACATAGTGAATACATGAACTCCTCAAAGTATGGTCATCACCGGGAGTGGTCCCGATTATTGTCACTTCGGGGTTACTGGATCATAACACATAGTAGGTGACTATAGACTTGCAAGATAGGATCAAAAACTCACATATATTCATGGAAACATAATAGGTTCAGATCTGAAATCATGGCACTCGGGCCCTAGTGACAAGCATTAAGCATAGCAAAGTCATAACAACATCATCTCAGAACATAGTGGATACTAGGGATCAAACCCTAACAAAACTAACTCGATTACATGATAAATCTCATCCAACCCATCACCGTCCAGCAAGCCTACGATGGAATTACTCACGCACGGCGGTGAGCATCATGAAATTGGTGATGGAGGATGGTTGATGATGACGACGGCGACGAATCCCCCTCTCCAGAGCCCCGAACGGACTCCAGATCAGCCCTCCCGAGAGGTTTTAGGGCTTGGCGGCGGCTCCGTATCGTAAAACGCGATGATTTCTTCTCTCTGTTTTTTTTCTCTCTGAAAGCAAATATATAGAGTTGGAGTTGGCGTTGGAGGGCATCCAGGGGGCCCACGAGGTAGGGGCGCGCCCTAGGGGGGGTGCCCCCACCCTCGTGAGAAGGGTGTGGGCCCCCTGGTCTTCATCTTTGGCGAGGGTTTTTTATTATTTTTTCTAAGATGTTCCGTGGAGTTTCAGGTCATTCCGAGAATATTTGTTTTCTGCACATAAAACAACATCATGGCAATTCTGCTGAAAACAGCGTCAGTCCGGGTTAGTTCTATTCAAATCATACAAGTTAGAGTCCAAAACAAGGGCAAAAATGTTTGGAAAAGTAGATACGATGGAGACGTATCAACTCCCCCAAGCTTAAACCCTTGCTTGTCCTCAAGCAATTCAGTTGACAAACTAAAAGAAAGAAAGAAAAACTTTTACAAACTCTATTTGCTCTTGTTGTTGTCAATCCATCATTCAAGTTTTCAGCATAGATAATAACTAATCACATTTGCAATAATTCTCAGGTCTCATAATTACTCATATCAATAGCATAATCAACTAGCAAGTCATAATAATAAATCTCGGATGACAACACTTTCTCAAAACAATCATAATATGATATAACAAGATGGTATCTCGCTAGCCCTTTCTGAGACCGCAAAACATAAATGCAGAGTACCTTTAAAGATCAAGGACTGACTAGACATTGTAATTCATGGTAAAAGAGATCCAATCATAGTCATACCCAATATAAATTAACAGTGATGAATGCAAATGACAGTAGTGCTCTCCAGCTAGTGCTTTTTAATAAGAGGGTGATGACTCAACATAAAAGTAAATGGATAGGCCCTTCGCAGAGGGAAGCAGGGATTTGTAGAGGTGCGAGAGCTTGGTTTTGAAATAGAGATAAATTGTATTTTGAGCGGTATACTCTCATTGTCAACGTAACAACTAAGAGGTGGCGATATCTTCCATGCTAAACACATTATAGGTGGTTCCCAAACAAAGAATAACCCGCATCAATCCATGGCTTGCTTGAAACAACGAGTGCCTCCAACATATATCAGGTCCCAGGGGGAGTTTTGTTTGCAATTAATTTTGATTTAGTTTGCATAAAGCATGGGACTGGGCATCCCGGTGACCAGCCATTTTCTCGTGAGTGAGGAGCGGAGTCCACTCCTCTTGAGAATAACCCGCCTAACACGAAAGATAAGGACAGCCTTGGTTGATACATGAGCTATTCGAGTATACAAAACATAATGTTTATTTGAAGGTTTAGAGTTTGGCACATACAAATTTACTTGGAACGGCAGGTAGATACCGCATATAGAAAGGTATGGTGGACTCATCTGGAATAACTTTGGGGTTTAAGGGATTGGATGCACAAGCAGTATTCCCGCTTAGTACAGGTGAAGGATAGCAAAAGACTAGGAAGCGACCAACTAGAGAGCGACAACAACCATGTACATGCATTAAAATTAATAAACATTGGATGCAAGCATGAGTAGGATATAATCCACCATGAACATAAATATCGTGAAGGCTATGTTGATTTTGTTTCAACTACATGCGTGAACATGTGCCAAGTCAAGTCACTTAAATTATTCAAAGGAGGATACCACCCCATCATACCACATCATAATCATCTCAATAGCATGTTGGCACACAAGGTAAACCATTATAACTCATTGCTAATCAAGCATGGCATAAGCAACTACGATCTCTAATTTTCATTGCAAACATGTTTATTCATAATAAGCTGAATCAAGAACGAGGGACTCATCATATTTACAAAAACAAAAGAGGTCGAGTTCATACTAGCTTTTCTCATCTCAGTCAGTCCATCATATATCATCATAATTGCCTTTCACTTGCTCGACCGAACGGTGTGAATAATAATAAGAGTGTACGTGCATTGGACTAAGCTAGAATCTACGAGCATTCAATAAACAGGAGAAGACAAGGCAATATGGGCTCTTGGTTAAATCAACAATAATGCATATAACAGCCACTTCAACAACTTAATTATGGTCTTCTCCTACGGACCCCTAAGAAAAGAAAAGAAATAAAACTATTTACACAGGAAAGCTCCCAACAAGCAAAAGAAGAACGGGAAATATTTTTGGGTTTCTTTTTAGTTATTACTACTATAGCAGAAAAATAAACTACTACTAATTTTTTTAGTTTTTCTTAAGGTTTAACAAACTAGAAGAAAGCAGGAAAAAGAAAATAAACTAGCATGGATATTACAGTGAAAAAGTATGAGCACCGACATCTAGCAATGAGTGTGTGTGAACATAAATGTAATGTCGGTGAGAAATACGTACTCCCCCAAGCTTAGGCTTTTGGCCTAAGTTGGTCTATGGCCACGGCTGGCCTGGCGGATATCCATAATAATAGTTGTTGGGGTCGTACTGTGATGAAGAAGAAGACTCTGACTGCCACTGGCTGACAGTCATCTCTGGATCCCAAGAATAAACAGATTGTCGTGGAGGCTCATCTTGTGGTCCCTGTTCCGGGGCTGGTGCAGGATTCTTGTAAGCTTGGACGACAGCCCACGTAACGAGGTAGGGTCCTACAAAATTAAACAAAAGGAGCAGGCAAGATAATAGTCTCAGGATGATGTTTGTTAAAGAACAATTGATACTTAAGCTCTCCTGCCCTATTCTTAACAATAAAATCATGTGCCACCATACTTTTATGATCTAGATAAACACGGGGCAACACCTTTTCTTCCTTCTCAGCATGCCTAATAGGTATGTTAAAATGTGCAGCTAGGCGTGTGGCATAGACGCCTCCAAAGATGGAGCCTTTGGTACGGTTCATACTTAACCGTCTAGCAATAATACCGCCCATACTAAAAGTGCTATCATTGTATAAACCGTGGTGCATAATAATTATATCAGGGATACTAAGGTTTCCACAGTTTCCGCGTCCAATTAAACAACGACTAGCAAATAATGCAAAGTAACGTAAAACAGGAAAATGTATGCTAGTGATTCGTGTATCGGAAACCTTCCTAGTTTCTCCTATAGTGATAGTATCAATAAACCCAGCCACATCATCATAATGTGGTTCTTCTGTCTTGCCCTCAAAAAGGGACTAAACAAATCCGATAGAAATCATAAAGTGACATCTCCTTATGCTCATCATATAAATGAAACTCCACCGTAGGTCGTGAGTTTCTAGAATGAAAATAAAAGTTTTGCACAAAAGTATTTGTGAGTAAGGATACTGATTGCATTGGTCGTGGAGGAAAACGGTGAGGCCTACATTGTGAGCCAATTCATGAAAATCTTCATAGATACCGGCTGCTCTCAAGAAATCATGAGAAGGCCATTCACACGCCCAAATCTTTGCAGTGTGCGGCAAATTATACTTAGGTTTCGGTGCCTTTTCCTTCAAGCTTTGGCTCGATGAGCCCCTCAAGGATCTCCTCATTATTTTTCTGAAATAATCTGAAACTTTTAGTAACTTCAAACAAAAAAGAACCAACTTCAATAATATTGATAGAAACTACTCCTACAAGTGCCTAGAGCCTATATCAAGCATTAGAACTACTTGGAACCATATAAATTTGACATGCAAGCTCAAGAACATGGTCACCTATGCAGCACAAATTTGCCAAGAATAAAGCACCAGAACAAAAACTAATTGGGCCAATGGAGGAGTCACATACCAAGGAACAATCTCCCCAAGCAGTTTTGCGAGAGGTGCTTTGAGCAAGGATATCGAAAATCACAACAAAAGTGGCTGGAACTCGTGCTTGAGTTGGTTTTTCGGCTTTGTGTGAGACAAAGGAAGAAGATGGGTGCTGGGATAAGTGGAGGAGGGCCATCATGGGCCCACGAGGCAGGGGGCGCGCCCTAGAGGGGGGGGGGCACCCACCACCCTCGTGGCTAGGTGGTAGCCCCTCCCGCGGTAATTTTTGCACAGTAAATCCTCAAATATTCCCGAAAAAATCATATTAAATTGGCATGTCATTCTGAGGACTTTTATTTTCGAGATATTTTTATGTTGCATGGATAAGTCAGGAAACAGACAGAAAAATACTATTTTTACTTTATATAATATAAATAACAGAAAGTATAGAGAGGGTACAGGATTTTGTGCTTCTAGTTTCATCCATCTCATGCTCACCAAAAAGAATCCCCTAACAAGGTTGATCAAGTCTTGTTAACAAACTCGTTCCGATAATCATGAAACCGGAGAAATTTCGAATAACACTAAGTTACCTAAACGGGGATATGCACATCCCCAATAAGAAGAATATCATATTTCTTCTTGACAGTAGGGAGAGGAAATTCAAAACCTCCAAATATAATCGATGGAATTTTCCCAATAGAGTTGATATTATGAACTTGAGGTTGTTTCCTTGGAAAGTGTACCGTATGCTCATTACCATTAACATGAAAAGTGACATTGCCTTTGTTGCAATCAATAACAGCCCCTGCAGTATTAAGAAAAGGTCTTCCAAGAATAATAGACATACTATCATCCTCGGGAATATCAAGAATAACAAAGTCCGTTAAAATAGTAACGTTTGCAACCACAACGGGCACATCCTCACAAATACCGACAGGTATAGCAGTTGATTTATCAGCCATTTGCAAAGATATTTCAGTAGGTGTCAGCTTATTCAAGTCAAGTCTACGATATAAAGAGAGAGGCATAACACTAACACCGGCTCCAAGATCACATAAAGCAGTTTTAATATAATTTCTTTTAATGGAGCAAGGTATAGTAGGTACTCCGGGGCCTCCAAGTTTCTTTGGTATTCCACCCTTAAAAGTATAATTAGCAAGCATGGTGGAAATCTCAGCTTCCGGTATCTTTCTTTTATTAGTAATGATATCCTTCATATATTTAGCATAAGGATTTGTTTTGAGCACATCAGTTAATCTCATACGCAAAAAGATAGGTCTAATCATTTCAGCAAAGCGCTCAAAATCCTCATCATCCTTTTTATTGGATGGTTTCAGAGGAAAAGGCATGTGTTTCTGAACCCAAGGTTCCCTTTCTTTACCATGTTTCCTAGCAACAAAGTCTCTTTTATCATAGCGTTGATTCTTTGATTGTGGGTTATCAAGATCAACAGCAGGTTCAATTTCTACATCATTATCATTACTAGGTTGAGCATCATTATGAACATCATCATTAATATTTTCATTAGGTTCATGTTCATTACCAGATTGTATTTCAGCATCAGACATAGAAATATCATTTGGATTATCAGGTGGTTCAGCATTAGGTTAACTAGAAGTTTGCACAGTTCTATCATTTTTCTTCTTCTTCTTTTTAGAAGAACTAGGAACATCAATATTATTTCTTTGAGAATCTTGCTCGATTCTCTTAGGGTGGCCTTCAGGATACAAAGGTTCCTGATTCATTCTACCAGTTCTAGTAGCCACTCTAACAGCATAATCATTTTTCTTACTATTCACTTCATCAAGCACTTCTTTTTGAGCCTTAAGTACTTGTTCTACTTGAGTGGTAACCATAGAAGCATGTTTTCTAACAAGTTTAAGTTCACCTTTAATATTAGCCATATAATCACCCAAGCATCTAATCATATAAGCATTTTCTTTTAATTGTCTACCAAAATAAGCATTGAAGTCGTCTTACTTAAACATAAAGTTATCAAACTCATCCAAGCACCGACTAGCAATTTTAGTAGGAGGGACTTCAACTTTATCATATCTATAGAGAGAATTTACCTTTACTACCTGTGTCGGGATATCGGGATCAGGAGGTTCTTCAGTAAATAAAGAATTGAGATCATATGTTTCTTCAACAGACGGTGAATTAAGACCATGTATTTCTTCAATAGGAGGTAAATTCTTAACATCTTCACCTTTAATACCTTTTTCTTTCATAGATTTCTTTGCCTCTTGCATATCTTCGGGACTGAGAAATAGAACACCTCTCTTCTTCGGAGTTGGTTTAAGAATAGGCTCAGTAATTGGAGCAGGAGCTGGCTCAGGAGGTGCCCAATAATTTTCATTTGTCAACATATTATCCAATAGAATTTCAGCTTCATCCGGTGTTCTTTCCCTGAAAAGAGAACCAGCACAACTATCCTGGTAATCTCTGAAAGCATCGGTTAGTCCATTATAAAAAATATGAAGTATTTCAGGTTTCTTAAGAGGATGATCAGGCAAAGCATTAAGTAACTTGAGAAGCCTCCCCCAAGCTTGTGGGAGACTCTCTTCTTTAATTTACACGAAGTTGTATATTTCCCTCAAAGCATCTTGTTTCTTATGAGTAGGGAAATATTTAGCAGAGAAGTAATAAATCATATCCTGGGGACAACGCACACAACCAGGATCAAGAGAATTAAACCATATCTTAGCATCACCCTATAATGAGAACGGAAAAATTTTGAGTATATAAAAGTAACGCGATCTCTCATCATTAGTAAACAGGGCAGCTATATCATTTAACTTAGTAAGATGTGCCACAACAGTTTCAGATTCATAGCCATAAAACGGATCAGATTCAACCAAAGTAATTATATCAGGATCAACAGAGAATTCATAATCCTTATCAGGAACACAAATAGGTGAAGTAGCAAAAGCAGGGTCAGGTTTCATCTTATCTCTAAGTGATTCTTTGTTCCATTTGACTAATAACCTCTTAAGCTCATATCTATCCTTGCAAGCTAAAATAGCGGCAGAAGATTCCATATCAAAAAGATAACCCTTAGGAATAACAGGCATATTTTCATCATCACTATCATCATCATATTCAGATTCAATAATTTCTTTTTCTCTAGCCCTAGCAATTTGTTCATCAAGAAATTCACTAAGGAGCACAGTAGTATCAGGCATAGAAGCAGTTTCATCATAAGTATCATGCATAGCATAAGTGGCATCATCAATAACATGCGACATATCAGAACGAATAGCAGAAGCAGGTGTAGGTGTCGCAAACTTACTCATAACAGAAGTTGAATCAAGTGCAGAGCTAGATGGCAGTTCCTTACCTCCCCTCGTAGTTGAGGGATAGATCTTGGTTTTTGGATCTCTCAAGTTCTTCATAGTGATAAGCAGATATAAATCCCAAGTGACTCAAAGAATAGAGCTATGCTCCCCAGCAACGGTGCCAGAAATTTGTCTTGATAACCTATAAGTATAGGGGATCGCAACAGCTTTCGAGGGTAGAGTATTCAACCCAAATTTATTGATACGACACAAAGGGATCCAAAGAATATTCTCAAGTATTAGCAGCTGAGTTGTCAATTCAACCACACCTGGAAACTTAGTATCTGCAGCAAAGTGTTTAGTAGCAAAGTAATATGATAGTGATGGTAGCGGCAACAAAAGTAAAGATAGCAAAAGTAATGTTTTTGGTATTTTGTAGTGATTGTAACAGTAGCAGCGGGAAAGTAAATAAGCGAGAACCAGTATATGGAAAACTCGTAGGCACCGGATCAGTGATGGAAAATTATGCCGGATGCAGTTCATCATGTAACAGTCATAACATAGGGTGACACAGAACTAGCTCCAATTCATCAATGTAATGTAGGCATGTATTCCGTATATAGTCAGACGTGCTTATGGAAAAGAAGTTGCATGACATCTTTTGTCCTACCCTCCCGTGGCAGTGGGGTCCTATTGGAAACTAAGGGATATTAAGGCCTCCTTTTAATAGAGAACTGGAACAAAGCATTAGCACATAGTGAATACATGAAATCCTCAAACTATGGTCATCACCGGGAGTGGTCCCGATTATTGTCACTTCAGGGTTGCCGGATCATAACACATAGTAGGTGACTATAGACTTGCAAGATAGGATCAAGAACTCACATATATTCATGGAAACATCATAGGTTCAGATCTGAAATCATGGCACTCGGGCCCTAGTGACAAGCATTAATCATAGCAAAGTCATAACAACATCAATCTCAGAACATAGTGGATACTAGGGATCAAACCCTAACAAAACTAACTCGATTACATGATAAATCTCATCCAACCCATCACCGTCCAGCAAGCCTACGATGGAATTACTCACGCACGGCGGTGAGCATCATGAAATTGGTGATGGAGGATGGTTGATGATGACGACAACGACGAATCCCCCTCTCCGGAGCCCCGAACGGACTCCAGATCAGCCCTCCCGAGAGGTTTTAGGGCTTGGCGGCGGCTCCGTATCGTAAAACGCGATGATTTCTTCTCTCTGTTTTTTTCTCTCCGAAAGCAAATATATAGAGTTGGAGTTGGCGTCGGAGGGCATCCAGGGGGCCCATGATGTAGGGGCGCGCCCTAGGGGGGGCGCCCCCCACCCTCGTGAGAAGGGTGTGGGCCCCCTGGTCTTCATCTTTGGCGAGGGTTTTTTATTATTTTTTCTAAGATGTTTCGTGGAGTTTCAGGTCATTTCGAGAATATTTGTTTTCTGCACATAAAACAACATCAAGGCAATTCTGCTGAAAACAGTGTCAGTCCGGGTTAGTTCCATTCAAATCATACAAGTTAGAGTCCAAAACAAGGGCAAAAGTGTTTGGAAAAATAGATATGACGGAGACGTATCAACCGCCACCACCGCCAAGGGAGAAAGTGCCTGAGGAAAAGATTGACCACTTCATTCGTATGGCTAGAGCACCAGCTCCCAAGCCTGTTGACTATGAGCGCCACATCAGGAAGTTAAATCGAGCATGTCTACAGAAAGAGGCGAGCTCGAGCTCGAGCAAATCATCTGGCAAAAGGAGTGGTAAAACCGTTCCCCAGCTGGGAGAACAGGCGGCGCAATCAATCCCCCCGCTTGTTGTGCCAACAGCACATGAGAGTACGCGCGCCCAATATTATTGTGGGCAAACCATTTACGTTCCTAGGCTGGGTGATGTGGTAATAACCGAGGAGCATATTGAGCGGGCTAAAAGGCTCATGATCACTGTTGGACAACTCCTCGATATCGAGCCCATGCCTCTGATTAGAGAGGAGGAAATAAAACGGAAATATGTCCGAGGCCAACCTTTGGTCGAGCCAGACGAGGTCAAGAAGCTCCCAACAAGAATGTATGAATTGCGTCAATGGTACATGGACATTACCAAGATTTCCAATTGAGAGTCCCTCATGGTGAATGTCAAGAAGGATCATTACTACCATGAGAAAGTTGTGTCCGTTGAGTATTCAGAACTATTTCAGGTATTCAATCAAGACGCACTCGACAAATCTATCGTCAGTGGCTATTGTCTGTAAGTGATTTCTTTCTGTAATTTAAGTCTCAAGCTAGCTGTAGTGATCATTTTGATCAATCATTACCTGTAATTATCCTCACTATATTCTTTTTATGGTATTATGCAGGATGAAGATTTATGAAATGAAAAAAAGATGGACGCTATAGCATTGGGTTCGTTGACCCAAATACCATTAAGACCTTTAGTACCGGTTCATGGCATGAACCGGTACTAGAGTTTCTTAGTAAGCTGATTTTTAGTCCCACCTCGCCAAGAGAGGCAGTATGAGCGGTTTATAAGCCGTGAGTGCAGAGACAATGACGAAGAGGTGCAATTCTCACCTGCACGTTGATTAGCTTCAAGCCTTTCGGAATAGCATAGATTGCACTGAGCTATATGCAGTGCAGTCTACACTATTCCGAAAGGCTTGAAGCAAATTAACCAGCATTGCACCTCTTTTTTATTTTTTAATAACTTATCTGAACTCCGGACTTCTTGTGGTCCGTATGCAGCATTCAAAGCGATGTCATCAATTTCCAACATGTTCTGACATCATTTGTTGATTTTCAGTCATTTACCTAATTGTTTAGAGAGCTAAATGACCGTGAAATTGAAAATCACTACAAAATGAAATATGAAAATGTTGAAATTTAGCATGGTATCATCATTTCACCCGCATAGCATGTGCGAAAGAGTAGAGAGGGTCATGGCAAAAACTGGACGCACTTCGTGTACAAACTGGACAAACTCTTTCGGAGTATCAGGGTTTCGGACGAGAACTCATCTGTTACACGGGCACTTCAATGTTTTTTAAACTTATTTGAACTCCGGACTTTTTTAGTGTTCAGTATGCAGCATTCAAAGCGACGTCATCAATTTTCAACATGTTCTCACATCATTTGTTGTTTTTCAGTAATTTACCTAATTGTTTAGAGAGCTAAATGATCGTGAAATTGAAAATCACTAAAAAATGAATTATGAAAATGTTGAAACTTGGCATGGTATCATCATTTCACCCGCATAGCATGTGCGAAAGAGTAGAGAGGGTCACGGCAAAAACTGGACACACTTCGTGTATAAACTAGACAAACTCTTTCGGAGTATCAGGGTTTCAGACAAGAACTCATTTGTTACACGGGCACTTCAATGTTTTTTAAACTTATTTGAACTCCGGACTTCTTTTGTGTTTAGTATGCAGCATTCAAAGCGACGTCATAAATTTCCAACATGTCCTGACATCATTTGTTGTTTTTCAGTCATTTACCTAATTGTTTAGAGAGCTAAATGACCGTGATATTGAAAATCACTACAAAATGAACTCTGAAAATGTTGAAACTTGGCATGGTATCATCATTTCACCCGCATAGCATGTGCGAAAGAGTAGAGAGGGTCACAGCAAAAACTGGACGCACTTCGTGTACAAACTGGACAAACTCTTTCGGAGTATCAGGGTTTCAGACGAGAACTCATCTGTTACACGGGCAATTCAATGTTTTTGAAATTTATTTGAACTCCGGACTTCTTTTGCGTTCA
>NC_041380.1:52068196-52070938 GCF_002162155.2 Triticum dicoccoides | reverse complement strand
TCCGGACTTCTTTTATCTTCAGTATGCAGCATTCAAAGCGACGTCATCAATTTCCAACATGTTCTGACATCATTTGTTGTTTTTCAGTCATTTACCTAATTGTTTAGAGCGCTAAATGACCGTGAGATTGAAAATCACTACAAGATGAACTCTGAAAATGTTGAAACTTGGCATGGTATCATCATTTCACCCGCATAGCATGTGCGAAAGAGTAGATAGGGTCACAGCAAAAACTGGACGCACTTCGTGTACAAACTGGACAAACTCTTTCGGAGTATCAGGGTTCCAAACGAGAACTCATCTGTTACACGGGCACTTCAATGTTTTTTAAACTTATTTGAACTCCGGACTTCTTTTGTGTTCAGTATGCAGCATTCAAAGCGACGTCATCAATTTTCAACATGTTCTCACATCATTTGTTGTTTTTCAGTCATTACCTAATTGTTTAGAGAGCTAAATGACCGTGAAATTGAAAATCACTACAAAATGAACTCTGAAAATGTTGAAACTTGGCATGGTATCATCATTTCACCCGCATAGCATGTGCGAAAGAGTAGAGAGGGTCACAGCAAAAACTGGACGCACTTCGTGTACAAACTAGACAAACTCTTTCGGAGTATCAGGGTTTCAGACGAGAACTCATATGTTACACGGGCACTTCAATGTTTTTTAAACTTATTTGAACTCTGGACTTCTTTTGCATTCAGTATGCAGCATTCAAAGCGACGTCATCAATTTTCAATATGTTCTGACATCATTTCTTATTTTCAGTCATTACCTAATTGTTTAGAGAGCCAAATGACTGTGAAATGGAAAATCACTACAAAATGAACTCTGAAAATGTTGAAACTTGGCATGGTATCATCATTTCACCCGCATAGCATGTGCGAAAGAGTAGAGAGGGTCACAGCAAAAACTGGACGCACTTCGTGTACAAACTGGACAAACTCTTTCGGAGTATCAGGGTTTCAGACGAGAACTCATCTGTTACACGGGCACTTCAATGTTTTTTAAACTTATTTGAACTCCGGACTTCTTTTGTGTTCACTATGCAGCATTCAAAGAGACGTCATCAATTTCCAACATGTTCTGACATCATTTGTTGTTTTTCAGTCATTTACCTAATTGTTTAGAGAGCTAAATGACCGTGAAATTGAAAATAACTACAAAATGAACTCTGAAAAAGTTGAAACTTGGCATGGTATCATCATTTCACCCGCATAGCATGTGCGAAAGAGTAGAGAGGGTCACGGCAAAAAACGAGACGCACTTCGTGTACAAACTGGACAAACTCTTTCGGAGTATCAGGGTTTCAGACGAGAACTCATCTGTTACACGGGCACTTCAATGTTTTTTAAACTTATTTGAACTCCGGACTTCTTTTGTGTTCAGTATGCAGCATTCAAAGCGACGTCATCAATTTCCAACATGTTCTAACATCATTTGTTGTTTTTCAGTCATTTATCTAATTGTTTAGAGAGCTAAATGACCGTGAGATTGAAAATCACTACAAAATGAACTCCGAAAATGTTGAAACTTGGCATGGTATCATCATTTCACACGCATAGCATTTGCGAAAGAGTAGAAAGGGTCATGGAAAAAAACTGGACGCACTTCGTGTACAAACTGAACAAACTCTTTCGGAGTATCAGGGTTACGGACGAGAACTCATCTGTTACACGGGCACTTCAATGTTTTTTAAACTTATTTGTACTCCAGACTTTTTTTGTGTTCAGTATGCAGCATTCAAAGTGACGTCATCAATTTTCAACATGTTCTGACATCATTTGTTTTTTTCAGTCATTTACCTAATTGTTTAGAGAGCTAAATGACCGTGAAATTGAAAATCACTGCAAAATGAATTATGAAAATGTTGAAACTTGGCATGGTATCATCATTTCACCCGCATAGCATGTGCGAAAGAGTAGAGGGTCGCGGCAAAAACTGGACGCACTTCGTGTATAAACTGGACAAACTCATTTAGAGTATCAGGGTTTCGGACGAGAACTCATCTGTTACACGGGCACTTCAATGTTTTTTAAACTTATTTGAACTCCGGACTTGTTTTGCGTTCAGTATGCAGCATTCAAAGCGACGTTATCAATTTCCAACATGTTCTGACATCATTTGTTGTTTTTCAGTCATTTACATAATTGTTTAGAGAGCTAAATGATCGTGAGATTCAAAATCACTACAAAATGAACTCTGAAAATGTTGAAACTTCGCATCGTATTATCATTTCACCCGCATAGCATGTGCGAAAGAGTAGAGAGGGTGACGACAAAAATTGGACGCACTTCGTGTACAAACTGGACAAACTCTTTCGGAGTATCAGTGTTTCAGACGAGAACTCATCTGTTACACGGGCACTTCTATGTTTTTTAAACTTATTTGAACTCCAGACTTCTTTTGTGTTCAGTATGCAGCATTCAAAGCGACGTCATCAATTTCCAACATGTTCTGACATCATTTGTTGTTTTTCAGTCATTTACCTAATTGTTTAGAGAGCTAAATGACCGTGAAATTAAAAATCACTACAAAATGAACTCTGAAAAAGTTGAAACTTGGCATGGTATCATCATTTCACCCGCATAGCATGTGCGAAAGAGTAGAGAGGGTCACGCAAAAACTGGACGCACTTCGTGTACAAACTGGACAAACTCTTTCGGAGTATCAGGGTTTCGGATGAGAACTCATCTGTTACATGGGCACTTCAATGTTTTTTAAACTTATTTGAACTCC
>NC_041380.1:52065704-52068186 GCF_002162155.2 Triticum dicoccoides | reverse complement strand
GTTGTTTTTCAGTCATTTACATAATTGTTTAGAGAGCTAAATGATCGTGAGATTGAAAATCACTACAAAATGAACTCTGAAAATGTTGAAACTTCGCATCGTATTATCATTTCACCCGCATAGCATGTGCGAAAGAGTAGAGAGGGTGACGACAAAAATTGGACGCACTTCGTGTACAAACTGGACAAACTCTTTCGGAGTATCAGTGTTTCAGACGAGAACTCATCTGTTACACGGGCACTTCTATGTTTTTTAAACTTATTTGAACTCCAGACTTCTTTTGTGTTCAGTATGCAGCATTCAAAGCGACGTCATCAATTTCCAACATGTTCTGACATCATTTGTTGTTTTTCAGTCATTTACCTAATTGTTTAGAGAGCTAAATGACCGTGAAATTAAAAATCACTACAAAATGAACTCTGAAAAAGCTGAAACTTGGCATGGTATCATCATTTCACCCGCATAGCATGTGCGAAAGAGTAGAGAGGGTCACGCAAAAACTGGACACACTTCGTGTACAAACTGGACAAACTCTTTCGGAGTATCAGGGTTTCGGATGAGAACTCATCTGTTACATGGGCACTTCAATGTTTTTTAAACTTATTTGAACTCCAGACTTTTTTGTGTTTAGTATGCAGCATTCAAAGCAACGTCATCAATTTTCAACATGTTTTGACATCATTTGTTGTTTTTCAGTCATTACCTAATTGTTTAGAGAGCTAAATGACCGTAAAATTGAAAATCACTACAAAATGAATTATGAAAATGTTGAAACTTGGCATGGTATCATCATTTCACCCACATAGCATGTTCGAAAGAGTAGAGAGGGTAACGGCAAAAACTGGACGCACTTCATGTACAAACTGGACAAACTCTTTCGGAGTATCAGGGTTTCCGATGAGAACTCATCTGTTACACGGGCACTTCAATGTTTTTTAAACTTATTTGAACTCCGGACTTTTTCTGTGTTCAGTATGCAGCATTCAAAGCGACGTCATCAATTTTCAACAAGTTCTGACATCATTTGTTGTTTTTTCGTCATTTACCTAATTGTTTAGAGAGCTAAATGACCGTGAAATTGAAAATCACTACAAAATGAATTATGAAAATGTTGAAACTTGGCATGGTATCATCATTTCACCCGCATAGCATGTGCGAAATAGTAGAGAGGGTCGCGGCAAAAACTGGACGCACTTCGTGTATAAACTGGACAAACTCTTTCGGAGTATCAGGGTTTCGGACGAGAACTCATCTGTTACACGGGCACTTCAATGTTTTTTAAACTTATTTGAACTCTGGACTTCTTTTGCGTTCAGTATGCAGCATTCAAAGCAACGCTATCAATTTCCAACATGTTCGGACATCATTTGTTGTTTTTCAGTCATTTACCTAATTGTTTAGAGAGCTAAATGACCGTGAGATTGA
This sequence comes from Triticum dicoccoides, assembly GCF_002162155.2. Classification (NCBI taxonomy): domain Eukaryota; kingdom Viridiplantae; phylum Streptophyta; class Magnoliopsida; order Poales; family Poaceae; genus Triticum; species Triticum dicoccoides. Next base: position 52,066,761 of record NC_041380.1, on the reverse strand, counting down.
AAATCACTACAAAATGAACTCCGAAAATGTTGAAACTTGGCATGGTATCATCATTTCACACGCATAGCATTTGCGAAAGAGTAGAAAGGGTCATGGAAAAAAACTGGATGCACTTCGTGTACAAACTGAACAAACTCTTTCGGAGTATCAGGGTTTCGGACGAGAACTCATCTGTTACACGGGCACTTCAATGTTTTTTAAACTTATTTGTACTCCAGACTTTTTTTGTGTTCAGTATGCAGCATTCAAAGTGATGTCATCAATTTTCAACATGTTCTGACATCATTTGTTGTTTTTCAGTCATTTACCTAATTGTTTAGAGAGCTAAATGACCGTGAAATTGAAAATCACTGCAAAATGAATTATGAAAATGTTGAAACTTGGCATGGTATCATCATTTCACCCGCATAGCATGTGCGAAAGAGTAGAGGGTCGCGGCAAAAACTGGACGCACTTCGTGTATAAACTGGACAAACTCTTTTAGAGTATCAGGGTTTCGGACAAGAACTCATCTGTTACACGGGCACTTCAATGTTTTTTAAACTTATTTGAACTCCGGACTTGTTTTGCGTTCAGTATGCAGCATTCAAAGCGACGTTATCAATTTCCAACATGTTCTGACATCATTAGTTGTTTTTCAGTCATTTACATAATTGTTTAGAGAGCTAAATGATCGTGAGATTGAAAATCACTACAAAATGAACTCTGAAAATGTTGAAACTTCGCATCGTATTATCATTTCACCCGCATAGCATGTGCGAAAGAGTAGAGAGGGTGACGACAAAAATTGGACGCACTTCGTGTACAAACTGGACAAACTCTTTCGGAGTATCAGTGTTTCAGACGAGAACTCATCTGTTACACGGGCACTTCTATGTTTTTTAAACTTATTTGAACTCCAGACTTCTTTTGTGTTCAGTATGCAGCATTCAAAGCGACGTCATCAATTTCCAACATGTTCTGACATCATTTGTTGTTTTTCAGTCATTTACCTAATTGTTTAGAGAGCTAAATGACCGTGAAATTAAAAATCACTACAAAATGAACTCTGAAAAAG
>NC_041380.1:52062598-52065694 GCF_002162155.2 Triticum dicoccoides | reverse complement strand
GCACTTCGTGTACAAACTGAACAAACTCTTTCGGAGTATCAGGGTTTCGGACGAGAACTCATCTGTTACACGGGCACTTCAATGTTTTTTAAACTTATTTGTACTCCAGACTTTTTTTGTGTTCAGTATGCAGCATTCAAAGTGATGTCATCAATTTTCAACATGTTCTGACATCATTTGTTGTTTTTCAGTCATTTACCTAATTGTTTAGAGAGCTAAATGACCGTGAAATTGAAAATCACTACAAAATGAATTATGAAAATGTTGAAACTTGGCATGGTATCATCATTTCACCCGCATAGCATGTGCGAAAGAGTAGAGGGTCGCGGCAAAAACTGGACGCACTTCGTGTATAAACTGGACAAACTCTTTTAGAGTATCAGGGTTTCGGACGAGAACTCATCTGTTACACGGGCACTTCAATGTTTTTTAAACTTATTTGAACTCCGGACTTGTTTTGCGTTCAGTATGCAGCATTCAAAGCGACGTTATCAATTTCCAACATGTTCTGACATTATTTGTTGTTTTTCAGTCATTTACATAATTGTTTAGAGTGCTAAATGATCGTGAGATTGAAAATCACTACAAAATGAACTCTGAAAATGTTGAAACTTCGCATCGTATTATCATTTCACCCGCATAGCATGTGCGAAAGAGTAGAGAGGGTGACGACAAAAATTGGACGCACTTCGTGTACAAACTGGACAAACTCTTTCGGAGTATCAGTGTTTCAGACGAGAACTCATCTGTTACACGGGCACTTCTATGTTTTTTAAACTTATTTGAACTCCAGACTTCTTTTGTGTTCAGTATGCAGCATTCAAAGCGACGTCATCAATTTCCAACATGTTCTGACATCATTTGTTGTTTTTCAGTCATTTACCTAATTGTTTAGAGAGCTAAATGACCGTGAAATTAAAAATCACTACAAAATGAACTCTGAAAAAGTTGTAACTTGGCATGGTATCATCATTTCACCCGCATAGCATGTGCGAAATAGTAGAGAGGGTCACGCAAAAACTGGACGCACTTCGTGTACAAACTGGACAAACTCTTTCGGAGTATCAGGGTTTCGGATGAGAACTCATCTGTTACATGGGCACTTCAATGTTTTTTAAACTTATTTGAACTCCAGACTTTTTTGTGTTTAGTATGCAGCATTCAAAGCAACATCATCAATTTTCAACATGTTTTGACATCATTTGTTGTTTTTCAGTCATTTACATAATTGTTTAGAGAGCTAAATGATCGTGAGATTGAAAATCACTACAAAATGAACTCTGAAAATGTTGAAACTTCGCATCGTATTATCATTTCACCCGCATAGCATGTGCGAAAGAGTAGAGAGGGTGACGACAAAAATTGGACGCACTTCGTGTACAAACTGGACAAACTCTTTCGGAGTATCAGTGTTTCAGACGAGAACTCATCTGTTACACGGGCACTTCTATGTTTTTTAAACTTATTTGAACTCCGGACTTGTTTTGCATTCAGTATGCAGCATTCAAAGCGACGTTATCAATTTTCAACATGTTCTGACATCATTTATTGTTTTTCAGTCATTTACATAATTGTTTAGAGAGCTAAATGATCGTGAGATTGAAAATCACTACAAAATGAACTCTGAAAATGTTGAAACTTCGCATCGTATTATCATTTCACCCGCATAGCATGTGCGAAAGAGTAGAGAGGGTGACGACAAAAATTGGACGCACTTCGTGTACAAACTGGACAAACTCTTTCGGAGTATCAGTGTTTCAGACGAGAACTCATCTGTTACACGGGCACTTCTATGTTTTTTAAACTTATTTGAACTCCAGACTTCTTTTGTGTTCAGTATGCAGCATTCAAAGCGACGTCATCAATTTCCAACATGTTCTGACATCATTTGTTGTTTTTCAGTCATTTACCTAATTGTTTAGAGAGCTAAATGACCGTGAAATTAAAAATCACTACAAAATGAACTCTGAAAAAGTTGAAACTTGGCATGGTATCATCATTTCACCCGCATAGCATGTGCGAAAGAGTAGAGAGGGTCACGCAAAAACTGGACGCACTTCGTGTACAAACTGGACAAACTCTTTCGGAGTATCAGGGTTTCGGATGAGAACTCATCTGTTACATGGGCACTTCAATGTTTTTTAAACTTATTTGAACTCCGGACTTTTTTGTGTTTCGTATGCAGCATTCAAAGCAACGTCATCAATTTTCAACATGTTCTGACATCATTTGTTGTTTTTCAGTCATTACCTAATTGTTTAGAGAGCTAAATGACCGTGAAATTGAAAATCACTACAAAATGAATTATGAAAATGTTGAAACTTGCAATAAAAGAAAATAAATAATGCAGAAAAGAAAAAAACTATATAAAAAATTACTCAAAAATAAATAGAAGAAAATAAATAATGCAGAAAAAAAAACTATGTAAAAAATTACTCAAAAATAAATAAAAGAAAATAAATAATGTAGAAAAGAAAAAACTATATATAAAATTACTCAAAAATAAATAGAAAAAAAAATAATGCAAAAAATAAAAAATTATATAAAAAAATTGTTGGGGCGCTGCCCAGTGGGCCTGCCAGACCTAGGGTGTGCAAATGCAGGCCTAGAAGGGCCAGCAGACTCACAGGGCAGCGCGCCCTAGTTAGGCCCAGAAGCCTGCTATATAGAGAAGTTCGAAGGAGCAGTCGCGGCTGGGTTTATAAACCAGTGCGGCTGCCCTTCGCTCGGCGAGGTGGGACTAAACATTATGCACCGCCGGTGGCAGCGCACAATCATTAGTACCAGTACTAATGATTGGGTCTTTAGTTCCGGTTCGTGGCATGAAGCGGTACTAAAGGGGCCGTTTCCCGCCCCTTGGCCTGGCGAAAATTGGCCTTTAGTACCGGTTGGTGGCTCCAACCGGTACTAAAGGCCCCTCCTATATATATGACACTTATGAAAAATTCAGTTTCATCGACCCACTTCTTCTCGATCCAAATTCTTCGCCGCGCCCGCCGCCCATCGCGCGCCGGCCTCGCCGCCCTCACCCGCCGCCCGTAGTCGCCGTCACCGTCGTCGCCCCCGCCACCCGCCGTCGTCGCCGTCACCGCTGTC
>NC_041380.1:52058381-52061850 GCF_002162155.2 Triticum dicoccoides | reverse complement strand
TAATAGAACTAGTTTATTTAGTTGAATTAATAGAACTAGTAAGTGTTTAATGTTTCACCTATATATGAACATATGTTAGATATTAATGTCTAATGTTAGATGAATTAGATATAAATTATATGTTAGGTATATATTTAATTTAGTTATATGAGATTTCATTATCTAATTAACATTTTATTATATAGAACTAGCTACCTTATTTTTAGTAATAAAATTAATAGAACTAGTTTAGTTGAATTAGTTGAATTAATTAGTTGAACTAGTTAGTTGAATTAGTTCAATTAATTAGGTATATTTTTCGTAAGTGCTTAGTTGAATTAGTTCAATTAATTAGTTGAACTAGTTGAATTAACAGAATTAGTTGAATTAATAGAACTAATAAGTGTTTAATGTTTCACCTATGAACATAGGAATGTCGTCTGACGACGAACATGATTTCATTATGTGTGAATACTGCGAAGACCAGCGCGGCCTGTGCAGCAGAAATTTTCTAGTTGATGATAGATGCTTCAGCATCAAGCTGGATGAGAACTTCGAAGTGGATACAATAAGTCACAACGACAAGTCTTTTTTCGTAATTAAGCATGATTTATGCTTCATTTGCTTCAGCTTTTAATTTTAATTTTTCACTATTCTACTAGCGTATCCCCTGCCATGCAAGAATTTTTTCTTGAATAAGATAGGTTTCAGTCCTAACGAAACTATGGAGGTAAAAAGAGTTTACTTGGAGACTGAGCATGGTTATACCTTCAACGTCAAATTATACAATGCAGACACATACACCTATTTTGAATGCAAAACTTGGCAAGCACTATGCAAGGCTTATGCATTTGAGCCTGCTATGGTTATCACCTTTGATATTCGTCCGGAAGATGATATTGAAGGTAATAGAGACATCTGGGTCGATGTGCAGACGCCTCCAGTTCTACCATTATGTGAGTTTCTAAACCATATTTATGTCTTCGATATGAGATTATTTGAACCAGTTGAATAATTAATAGATCTCAATTTATATTGACAGCTTACTTCCAATCAAGCAAACATGTCCGGCGCTTGGTAGACAGGACCATCCACTGTCCCGGGGCTGAACTAAACTACGAGGAGATAAGTCATTATGTTTCATGGCTTCAGGATCTTGATGCTGTCAAGACAAATTTCTTTCCTGCACTTAGAAATGTTAGTACTCAAAACGTGCGCCCAATAGTGTTCGTACTGAACTATGGTCACATATATTTAGGAAAGATGGTAAGATTTCTACTATTTCTCCTCAGTGCATCTTTTGCATACATTATTTTTTAAGCTAAACTTCATTGCTAAGTATGTTACTATATGATGTTCTTCAATAGGGACTCCCGATGAATCTTGTGCCTGATTGGATCGAGACTAAAGGTACCATGAATATTGTTAGCTTATGGCCAAGATATCCTACAATGCACTTTAGTGCATTCAGGATTTCTTATAGCGAGGAATGCTTAATAGTAAAAGACTGGAGCAAAATTGTGAACGATCACAGAGAAGTACTAGGGGGCAGCAATCAGAAGCGCAACCCGCGATTAGGAGACGGGTTTATCTGCATGCTCCAATATGATGAATCAGCAAAGCTATACATGTTCTATGCTATTTTACCTGAGAGAGAGAGAGCAGCAAGAGTGATTAATTAGCTAGTTCATGCTCTTAGTACTTGTCCTCTCATGTCCGTGTTCTTCGTCCTGAACTTAATCTCAAAGAGTGATTTGCTTTTGTGGTGTTATGAACGCTTATAATATCATTACCATGTTGAACTCGATGATATCTTTGCTATGAAAACCATTGGTGATGATATATATGATGCAAGAGTTTTTATATTAATATGATGATGATGATGAGTTATTATATCATTTATGAAAGAAACTGCATATTAGTTTCAACTGGATGGATTCTAGCTAAGTGATCTAGTATATGCCATATCCATATTACCTCGATCACTTAAGTAGGTGATCAAGTGTATATAATATGGATATGACATATACTTGATGACTTAGCTAGGATCCACCAACCAGTCAAACTAATCTGCGGTACATTCACCTAATGATTTAACAACTCATTATAATATAAAACAATCACTAAATTAAATTGAAAACACAAAATTAAAGTAAAAATAAAAAATAAAACCAAAACACACCCAAACATTTAGTACCGGTTGGTGTTACCAACCGGTACTAATGTCCTACGCGCCCACGGAGCTGGCTCGTGCCACGTGGTTGCCCTTTAGCACGGGTTCGTGCTGAACCGGTACTAAAGGGAGGGGGCCTTTAGTGCCCACAATTTAGTGCCGGTTACCGAACCGGCACTAAAGGCCCTTACGAACCGGTGCTATTGCCCGGTTCTGCACTAGTGACACATGGAAATTAGATCCATATTACGAAAAAAGTGTAGAGGAAATCATGCTAGAGTTCTTCAAGCGCCTCAAATACAATGAAGATATACTACTTCCTTACTACTTCGAGTGAGTCACACTGTCTTGTACTACAAATTCTGTTTTTGCCTACTAGCTAGCTACATGTTTTTTCTTACATATGCCCGCTTAATTAAGACATGCAAACGTGTGTGCATACAGATTTCACTGGATCTTGTTAATCATTAAAGTTGATGAAGGAACAGTTGAAGTACTAGACTCACTACTTAAGAAAGCAAGTGACTACACCATCGTGAAGCGGATAGTCAACAGGTAATTTCAATCATTATTAACTATATCTCGGCCTATTTAATTAGTTCGTCATTTCCTGATAACAACTATTTAATAACCCATTTATTCATTTTCTTTGTCGGCGGGTAGGGCTTGGGCAAAGTTCATCAGCGTCACTCCAGGCAATTGAAACGAAATCTGAAATTGTATCGACCCAAGGTAAGTAATTAAGTAGTACTAGCTAGCTAACTGCCATCTCTTTAATTATCATGCTTGATTAATTATTATCTAATCAAATTCCATTCTCGTAAAGTCCCTGAAGCAGGCGCCGGGGAATAATCTGTGTGCGTACTGCGTTTGCGAGAACATTCGCATGGCGGCGTTCGAAAAGAGCAGATCTCAAAGACAGGAGTGGGTACGTTTGTCAAAACACTATTCACAATTTTTACACCATTATCGATATCTAGTCACACAACTAATACACATGCATATTGATCTCCTTCTTAACAGTTCAAAGAGGTGCGGGAGCAGCTCCTAGCAGAGGACCGCATAGAAGCAATTCAAGAGGAAATAGCGGGATTTTTGCTCGAGCAGGTCATAGATCCCGAAGGAGAATACTTTTATCTGCTACCGCCCCCATGAACCACTTCCAATTGTCATCGTGCTCCGAAGGCACCAATTAGGCTAATGCCACTGGCTCCGAAGGCACCAATTAGGAGAAATTGTATATAACTACCTAATTGTATAGATATATACATGTGTGTATATATGTGTGAATTAATGGTGGTTGTGAGACATTCGATG
>NC_041380.1:52042727-52057701 GCF_002162155.2 Triticum dicoccoides | reverse complement strand
ACTAGAAATTCTATTTATATATATGCATAACGGGTACAATATGTAGCATCGTAAAATACTAGCAAACGAAAAAGAATTAAATAAAAAACATAAAATTAAATGAAAAAGAAATCATAAACCCAAAACCCCCCAACCTTTTAATACCGGTTGGTGTCACCAACCGGTACTAAAGGGCTCCCTGCCCCCGGAGTTGGCTCATGCCACGTGGTTGCCCTTTGGCACCGGTTCGTGCTGAACCGGTACTAAAGGGGGGGGGGCTTTAGTGCCCACACTTTAGTGCCGCTTACCGAACTGGGACTAAAGGGCCTTACGAACCGGTGCTATTGCCCGGTTCTGCACCAGTGGGACTCCCTCTTTTCCTAGTTGGAGTAGGAGAGGAGAAGGAAGGGAGAGAGGAAGAGAAGGAAAGGGGGCGCCGCGCCCCCTCCTTGTCCAATTCGGACTAGAGGGGGAGGGGGCGCGCGGCTGCCCTTGGCCGCCCCTCCTCTTCTCCCACTAAGGCCCATTAGGCCCAATATACTCCCCAGGGGGTTCCGGTAACCCCATGGTACTCCGGTAAATGTCCAAAACCTCGTGAAACACTTTCGGGGTCTGAACATAGTCATCCAATATATCGATCTTTATGTCTCGACCATTTCGAGACTCCTCGTCATGTCTGTGATCATATCCGGGACTCCGAACTACCTTCGGTACATCAAAACACAAAAACTCATAATACCGATCGTCACAGAACTTTAAGCGTGCGGACCCTACTGGTTCGAGAACTATGTAGACATGACCGAGACATGTCTCCAGTCAATAACCAATAGCGGAACCTGGATGCTCATATTCGTTCCTACATATTCTACGAAGATCTTTATCGGCCAAACCGCATAACAACATACGTTGTTCCTTTTGTCATCGGTATGTTACTTGCCCGAGATTCGATCGTCGGTATCTCAATACCTAGTTCAATCTTGTTACTGAAAAGTCTCTTTACTCGTTTCGTAATGCAACATCCCGCAACTAACTCATTAGTCACATTGCTTGTAAGGCTTATAGTGATGTGCATTACCGAGAGGACCCAAAGATACCTCTTCGACAATCAGAGTGACAAATTCTAATCTTGATCTATGCCAACTCAACAAGTACCATCGGAGACACCTGTAGAGCACCTTTATAATCACCCAGTTACGGTGTGACGTTTGGTAGAACACAAAGTGTTCCTTCGGTAATCGGGAGTTGCATAATCTCATAGTCATAGGAACACGTATAAGTCATGAAGAAAGCAATAGCAGTAAACTAAAACGATCAAGTGCTAAGCTAACGGAATGGGTCAAATCAATCACATCATTCTACTAATGATGTGATCCCGTTTATCAAATGACAACTAATGTCTATGGTTAGGAAACATAACCATCTTTGATCAACGAGCTAATCAAGTAGAGGCATACTAGTGACACTATGTTTGTCTATGTATTCACACATGTATTATGTTTCTGGTTAATACAATTCGAGCATGAATAATAAACATTTATTATGAAATAAGAAAATAAATAATAACTTTATTATTGCCTCTAGGGCATATTTCCTTCATAGGGCGCACCCTCGAAGTTTGACCAATAGCGTTGGTCATGCTTGGTGGCCAACCACATATCCTAGTTCGGCGAGTCCACGACGTATGCTAGGTTGCGGCAGAGGTTGGCCTAGAGTTGAGCACGGCGGCGGTGGATCTCCGCCAGCCACGCGTGGTCTGTGTTAGGCACCGCCTGCACCGGAACCCTATCGAGGATGAGATGCCATTGGTGTGGCCGGTTCACGTCGGGCGCGGCACCGGAACACCATGCTCCCAGAAGTACCGACAACAATGGACCGACACATGGAGGCGAAGGTTAGCCGTGGTTTACACCTGACGACGCCATGGTGTAGTTGGCCGCCGGCCTCGTAATCATGCTTGCCGCGCTTCCCGAACCCCAATGTAGGCGGCTGCTAGGGCTGGGTGTCGGGCGGCTGGGACGCAAGGGGAAGAAGATGAGAGGAAGTAGACTGGGTGGCCCCCCTCTGCCGCACGCGTGGCATTAGAAGGACATGCAGGTGTAGGTTGGGTGGCTGACGTGCGGAGTCCCTCGCATGCGTGGACTTAAAACGACCGGTGGGTGGTGGTTGGGTGGTCGACACATGGGCATGAGGTAGATACCTAGCAGATGCGCGGCCAATCCGTCTCATGTTTGTGTGAACGTAAAATGGGCACAAATTTGTGTCGGAAATGCATCCGGATGAACACGTGAGACGGACATAATTTGCATTTGCGTTCGCGTGTTGAGCATGGGTTTTACTCTTATGGAACCAAATTTACAAAATTGGACAAAATGAGTCGGCATGGTGGAGTTGGTCTTACCTCCGGAGGCCCAGGTGGTAGCTCATTATCCCTACCGCCAGCCTGTGAGGCAGAATTTTTTTGGTCGTATCCAGGCAAACTTTCAAAGCGGGGTCAAATGATGCGGAATTTTGACCATAATGTTAAAACTGTGATTTTGGCCTCCATCTGTTACAAATACATGAGCAATAGGAGTACATCGGCAGGGAGGGTCTGGGGTTCCATACTTCCATCCATCCATGTGCTTTGACTCCCAGTAAGTGAAACAGCAGGCAACGTGTTTGTTTGCTCACGAATAAGAATATAAATATTTGATCCGATGCATATTATTTGTCGCTCAAATGTATGTATTTAGATATAGATTAAAGAGAGTACAACATTTTGGCCTACTCCACGTGTTAGAGATTTTCAATAACTGAGTAATTTGCTAGAAGAAACACAGCGAAGAAACTAATAAAGGTACTCTGGCCAACTAAGGATAAATGTTACTCTTTTTTTTAAAGGGGGCATCTTCGGCCTCTGCATCGGAGAGATGCATACCGCCACATTTATTAAACAAGCAAATAGATTTAACACAAGTCTAAAAGTCTCAAACAAAGCTGCTCAGAGAGAGCTAAGGAGCAAAAACAAAAGCCACAGCCGGCCGGCAAGAGAAAGACAGGAAAACTAATTGCCTATCCTATTACATGACCGCCGTCCAAACCGGCTGAAAATATCCCGTGCTACCATCTTCCATCGGATAGATCCAGTAACAAACGCTCCCTAGCCTCCGTCGGAGTGAGTAATGACCACATACGGATCAACGCAGTGGCTCGGAATATAACCTGCAAAAAATGAGTATTCGATATTCGGTTAAAGACTAAATCATTTCTGCAGTTCCAGATAGCCCATAATAATGCACATACTCCTACACGAATGTGTCTCCCTATTTGGGGCTTAATCCCATCCAACCACGTTTCAAATAAAGTGTTAATATTATGTGGAGGAGTAATATTAAAGGCTATGTTCACTGATTGCCAAAGAATTTTTGCCATAGGACAATCGAGAAAGAGGTGCTTGATTGTTTCATCTCTATCACAAAAGCTACACCGACTGGACCCAGTCAAGTTGCGTTTAATCAAATTATCCTTAGTTAAAATGACTTGTTTATGCACAAACCACATGAACACTTTAACACTCAAGGGAAGTTTGACATGCCAAACATGTTTCGATGTAGGAATAGAACTAGAATTAATAACATTCAAGTACATCGATTTGACCGTAAATTCTCCATTTCTAGTAAGCTTCCAACACAACTGGTCTGGACGTTGAGAAAGTTGAATCTTCATCAGTCTTCTCACAAGATGGAGCCAAGCTTCCCAATGGTTACCGGCTAAAGCTCTCCTGAAGCTAATATGTAAAGGCGTGGACGGACATACCGTCTCAACGGTCGCATCTCTCCGTTGAACAATGCTATAGATAGTAGGATACTGTACCGCCAATGGCGTATCCCCTAGCCAGGTATCCTCCCAGAATCTTGTAGAAGTACCGTTACCGATAACCACCTTGGTCTGGTTAAAGAAGAGCGATTTAACTCTCATCGGGCCTTTCCAGAAAGGCGAATCCATCGGCCTCACTGTCACCTGGGATAAGGTCTTGGACTGAAGGTACTTATTACGCACAATCTGAGTCCAAGTGGCCTCGGTCTCTCGAGAAAGCTTATACAACCATTTGCTGAGGAGACATTTGTTCTTTACCTCAAGATTTTTGATACCAAGACCCCCCCTGGTCCTTTGGTCGACAAATAATGTCCTATCTAGCTAATCTATACTTTCTCTTCAACTCATCACTTTGTCAGAAAAAACAGGATCGATAGAAGTCGAGTCTTTTCCGAACTCCCACTGGCACTTCGAAAAAAGACAAAAGGAACATCGGCCTCACTGTCACCTGGATAACTGTTACTCTTGGAACATATACATACACAAATAGATAAGGGATCAATCTAAACGTTGATTAGGTCTTTTTTTGTGAGTGTTGATTAGGGTTCCTCTAGTGTACAAGAGCAAGCTCGATCGGTACAAAGTTGTGCTCTTGTTGCTGGCATCATCGAATTGAAGCTCACACGTCCTCTCGCTACCTTCGGGGGAAACCCTTCACCAATCGATCAGATGATGGTGGTGCTCTTGTGTCATTCCCTCCTTGGAACATCATTGTTGAAAGTGTGCATTGGCTCGAGGGACCAGTGGACGATCTTAGCGGTGGAGCGGTGTCCCATGTCACACATCGATGGTGTGGAGTTTCGGCAGCATGTCGTAGCAGGGTCTCGGCAACGGATGTATGATGATGGACACATGTAGGGAGGAGGTGTTGTCTAGCGCCATGGTGGCGTCGACGGCATACCTGTCAAGGTCGATGCGTCAGTATCTGCTCTGACGATGGATCGATGGAAGGCGGTGGCGGCCTCTTAGAGTGCGCTAGACCGGTGTGTGCCCTAGACCCGCCAAGAGGCTTCGCTGGGGCCATCGGCTTTATATGTTAGATTTTGGTGCGAGGTCTGTTTGGTATTCCGTTCGACTTTCGGCACCCCTTCATTAAGTGGTTAAGAGTTGTCACAGATGTTGCCATGATGGTGGCTTCGGACTTACTGAAGTATTACTTTATAATGTCTTTTTGAATAATTAATAAAATGACTCCATGCATCGACTAGATGCAGACCCCGGGGGTCATCCTATTTTTCTAAAAAAAACATTGTATGGCCAGTAGTGCATGTGCATGCGCCCAGAAGAAGTAGCAGCAGCAGCATCAATGCATTGTGTGTCCCGATCTACTTAGGCCGTATTGTTTGATCAGGCATGTACCAGCTGCTACTACTTGCTCAATGTTCCCAAGACCGGCGTGTGTGTTGAACTTGAGTCAATGCATGTGTTTTCTGTTTGCTTGCTCGTCAATGGAGTAGTTGGAAAGCGAAACAGACGTCTTGTACTCTTGTTTGAGAGTAGAAATCTCTCTTTTGGGGGAATCGATGTAAAAGGCTGTTCGTGGATATTTGTAGCATGAGGCTTTGTACCTACAGAAAATGATTTCTCATTATTCTCATTTGATCTAAACCAACCCTCTCCTAGCTACCTGTATTGTCTCTTTTGTTTTTTCCTATATACACATTATTTCCTTTATTGTGTATGCATTTCATATTTCTTTCATGGGTTTCATTGTCGCTTTTGACGTACCTAATTTAATATCTGCTTAACTAAAATTTCACAACAATGAGTTTCGATATTTCTAAAGAGAAAGAGATTTTATAGGTATATTTCTAGTGATCTGTACATCGTTTACGATTCATGCCCTTTTGGTGCGCGATCATGCATGAGTCAATGGTGCTGCTTCAACTTTGGTGTGATCGATCAACTCTTTGGGCGTGCCTTATCTGTCTCAAGAGAAGTACCACCACCCAAAGTGTGTGTTGAATGCATGTAAATAGCTTGTATATATTTGCTGGATTTTCACAGCCCGTAAAATTCTTTACTCCCTCTTTTTTCTTGTTATGGAATTTACTCACTCATTATTTCTTTTATTATGAACCTAAACCATGTTTCCCTTTTTTTTCTTTTGCCGCATGTGCAGTTGTCCTTGTTGTGTTTGTGTACTACCACCTCAAAAAACTTGAAGATTCAATTTTTTTCCCTTGCGGGTTTTCCATTAGCGCGTTTTACATGATTTCATGGTTGCTTACCGAGATTTAGATTGTAGAAGGAACAGGTGATTTGCATATCACTTATATTAGGTGGGCAAGAAACAGAGATACTATTGCAAATGGAGACCACCACACAGGAGCATAAGCCAGAATTACTGCTAGAACATGACTAATCTCTCTTGAGCCGAGCTACTAAATAAGACAGACTAATGATAGACGACACGAACTCCTCGCTGCCGTCCTCCCTTATTTATTCCGTTCAATGACCTCGCCGATTAGGTACCGACGATGCTCCTAAAGATCCTTGACGTCATGCTGAGAAGACAATCACAAGGGTTAACACAACATAAGTTGAATCTCTAATGCAGTGCCGGTCGGGTTAATCTACCTCGGCGCGAGAGTGAGGCTCCTCCAGGTTCTTCTTCTGCAGATCATCGTTTTCGTTCGGCTTGGACGGACGAGGTCGAGAGTGGAAGGCATCCACCACCATTCTGCCAAAGCTGCACTCCAGAAGCGAAATTCAACATGCATGTTTAGAGGTAGGGGTAGCAAGCAGGGCAAAATTCAGTATGTGGACATGACGGATGTGATGTGAGGAGGGTACATACGGGTGGTCGTCGTCAAACTCGATGTGGCCGTCGTAGCCGACGCCGGTGAACATGCTGTTCATACGCGCCGACTCCTCGTCGGTGGCCGGCTGGACCTTGAAGCCTTCGCCGGACCCTTGAGCCTTGTACTTCTCCGCCCAGCGGTCAAGCCACCGAGACTCCTCCTCGGTTGCGTACTGCACGCTGATCCTGAGGTCCCCTTCCTCTGGATCCGCAGCTGCTGCTGCGGCGGCGGCGAGGCTGGCTAGCAGAAGGAGGGAGATGGGGACGAAGGACAGCCGGGCGCGGGCCATCTTGCTTCTCTGGCAGACTGATCTTGCGCTGTGCTGTTTCTTCAACTGAGGTGTGGCCTGGCCTGAGCCGCCTGGATGTGTATATATGGGCGATGGTGCACCTCAGTGCTGCATTGCTAGTACAGTTGAACAAGTTGTGTTGGTAAGATTTGTAATTTTCTCTAAGACTATAAAATTGAGGGCCACCTATTTATCAGTTGTCCGATTTTTTTTTAAATAAGTCGACCTTTCAAATCCAACGGTTAGCGGTTCGTCTTTGTCCTCAACACTACTGGAAAATCGTTGTACGCCGAGCGTTGTGGACTATACCGAGAGCTAAATCACCGGCTGTTGACAAACGCGTTGTACCCTGAGAGCCGAACTCGGCAAGACATGGAGCACGACAAAGACAGTACATTACTCGGCAAGACATGCAAGTGAAAAGTACATGTCAAACTAAATAAACAAGGCAAAGACCCCGTCACTACTCGGAAAAGACTTATAGGTGTGGGCTCAATTTAGTGGCTGGCGAGGACGAGTAGGCACTTGCCACTGCTATTTTGAGCGACGAGCAAAAATTACAACCTGCCACTCGTAAACTTTTACAAATTTACAAGTGAAACAAAAACAGCAGTGGCGGGCAAAGAAAAAGTGCCTGCTACTGGTTTGTTATGCACCAGTCGCGGGCAAAAAACATGGCCGCCACAAAAATATTTCGGCAACCCGCGTCAAAATTGTAGAAAGTTTCCAAAACTTTACGGTTGCAACGGTATCGGCCGCCCGCCACACATATCTTAAGTCCAGAAAAGTGCTTAAAAATCATATTTACTAAACCTAGAATAGTCTCAATGGTGTGTATTAATCGTGAAAAAAGGTTTGAAGAAGTTGAAATGATGTATAAAAATTGGTTTGTGTTTGGCAGGCGGTGGTTTCTGTTCGAAACCCTGAAACTTCACCGGAGAGTGTTTTTTTCCATCAAGTCCTCAAATTTTACCACACCCTACATGGGTCCAACGAAGACACCATGCCAAGTCTCATTCTTTTCGAAACTCGTTTGCACGCTGTGTAGAATCAAAGAGCGCTTTTCTCCTTTTAGTGGCCAGAAAACAAGCTAGTGCTTTGAAAATAGCAAACCAATAAAAAAACTGGTCAAATTTGAGCATGAGAGTTCCAATGGTGTGTATTAATCGTATCAAAAGTTTGAACTTGAAATCACGTAAAAAATATAGTTGTGTCTGGAAGGGGACAGTTTCCAGACACTTTGTCGGAGAGTGTTTGGTTCATACATGAAGAGCGTCTTGTTTTTATCATAACACTCTCAAATAACTCTACAGCGGTCCAACGGAGACACCATGTTAAGTTTTACCCCTTTCAGAGCTCGTTCAACCGCTCGCGCCTTCTGGGAGGGGGGGGGAGGCGAGGAGGGTAGTGTCGGCGCTAGGGTTCACCTCCCTAATGGTCACGGGGGTGGGGGGAGGGAAATATTTCTCCCAAAACTTCTACGCATCTTGTCTTCAAAATCTAAGCCGTGTTGGAAAACAAGACCCGAGAGCGCCATGTTGGTGGCTGAAGGGATCGAGTAATCACCCTCAGGGAGTGTAAGTGGCTGACACGGCCAGAGTGGTGCACGTCAGGGGGCCGGTGGCCACTGCTGGCCGGGGACCAACAGTGGGAAAGGAGGGGCTAGGGAAAGTGGAGATTCACTTTGGTACATGGGCGCATATGGTCTTTCCACCAATAAAAATATTTCAAAATGACAAAAATCCGTAAAAAAAATTGCCACGTACATCTTGACATTCTAAGTGCGCACGCCGAAATTCACAGAAAACCAACATTTTTTGTGGCGGTGTAAAAGAAAATTGTACCGTGAAACTTTTTGTCAGAATTTTGTGACATTTCAAAATACATATAAAATTCTTTACAAAAACCAAAAGCATATGCTTCCGGGTGCCAAAACTCTCCTCTCCTCTCTCGTAGGGAGAGGGGCTACTCAACGGCCTCCCTACGATGTGCACAGTTGCATGGCGAGGTGATCATCTATCAACCTGATGGGATTACAGCTAAAACCCTTTCACATTAATTTAATGAAGAGGAAATGCCTTTACTAACCCAGGGAAATTAACCGTGGGCTTTTGTTATACCGCTCTCCTCACCGCTAGCAGTATAGGGTACCGTAAAAATGGTCATTCTATTTCACCCTCGACTCTCAATACTGGCTTGATGACATTCTCGCTCGTATCCTTCGTTCTTCTTGACACTGTGAAGTTATATGCTATATTTGGTTGATGTTTTTCAGAAACAAAATTAATTTCCTCCACTTGACAGATATTGGCTACAAGATTCATAAAATAGAAGACACACGAATATATTTTGTTTCTCGAACCCGGAAGAGACTCACACAATTGCCTCTTAATTATGTTGAGTGACACACACAATCCACGATATATTCGCATAGAGATACATGAAGATCGGTGTACTCCAGCACCCTGCACAGTACTACCATACTAGTACGGATCGCTGCAGATACTACGACACAAAATAAAAGGCGCCTAAAATATTTTCCCTTGGAACGAAAAGAGCAGCTCCTTCTCCAATAATCTCCAGTGGGTACCTGCTACTAGAGCTGAGAAACAACGAGGCAAAGGTCAGGGTCAGCACTTCACATTGTGTTCTGAAATCAGCAAGAACTCGGAACAGTAGGGTGGAGCAAACTCTACTCTAGTTACCTGGGATCGAGACTCCCGCGCATCTCGTATCCCCTCCAGGGTCGAGAGAAGGTACTTCATGCCGAAACCGAGGCTGGAGTTCAATCGCAAGCTTAGCTAGAATTTTTTTAAAACCAAGCGAAGTCACACGGAGAGAGAAACAGAGAGAGATACATACGGCTCGTCGTCGTCGCAGTCGAGGTTGAAGTGGCGCTCGCGGCCCCCGTGCTCGTCAACGTAGTGCGCTGAGATCTTGATCTTCTCGCCCGGCGGTGAGTCCACGGCCGGGTACTGGACGGTCAGGGTCACTATCTTCCCGACTTTCTTCCCTCGGGACAGATGAGGAGCGACAAAGCAGGTGAGGAGCAGGAAGGAGAAGACGGAGAGGAGGGTCAGGTGGTAGCGCCGAGCCATGGTAGACTTCTTCCCTCTTCTCATTTGGCAGCCTAGCTAGGGACTGAGGAGTGAGCGAGCTTGCACAGAAGAACCCAGTGATATATATGGAGAGGTAAGAGCAGGGCTGAGTGCTGCTGTTGCCACTTGCCAGCATGGTTTTAGGGGCTAAATCACCATTGGTGAACTTCATATTCAAAGTAGGGGCATGAGTGCAAAAGCCCCATCACGGTTTTATGCCCCCTCACTCTCACGCGGTGCGCGCCGTGCAGCTGTTACAGATGCATGGGCAGCAGCAGTACATCATATGCTTTGGGGACGTTGCGGTCAAAAAAGCAGAGCACTGCGCGTGACTTTGTATGGCCAGCCACGCATTGTGCGGCACTCAACCGTCAAACAAATACCGGCGGTGTGAGTGTGCGTGTGCTCATCTTGATGCAAGAATAACTGAAATAATTAAGACAATAACAGCACAATTATGTTAGATTTGATCATTTGAATTACAATGCTTCAGTATAGGTGTGAGATGTTTGAAGTTCTATATTTGTCCAGAGTCACTGAGATTCAGACACAAATTTTCACGCTTCAAACACGAAAGTAGGCAACATATCCATTTCACTTTCCTTCTCAATCTATCTTGATCGGATGTTTTCAAAAATCCTGTCAACCAATCGATGTACGCGTCGATCAAACGGTTCTTGACGTGTACATCCAAGCTCGACCCATTTTTTAACAGAACAGAAGCGGACATTTATAAACTACTAATACAAGAAATTATGCATGCATCAGAGCTAAATAATTAATACAATATCACCTCTGCGTTTACTTACTCTCCATATTACCTTTTTCATAAGAAAATATTTGTAAACTGCCACCAACTTTATAGAAAAATTTATTAACATCCTCAATACTAGTACAGTACCATTAAATTCATCATTGCTTGACCTAAAGAATTAATATGGAGCAAAAATAAAAACAAAGGTACAGTAGTACATACCTTCCATTCACCACAGATAGGGCAAAAACAGCCCTCGCCCTAAAATGGTGCCCAACGACAACCCACCACCTCAAAAAGGTGACCAATGCAACACTTCCCCCTCATATTAGTGCCCCGTGAATGAACACTTTGCCAGCGAATTCAATTATGTGGAATTGCTTATATACTACCCCCTTCTTTTCGGTTTACATGGCTCAAATCTGAAATCTCATCAACCAAAGCATATGATGAGTGGAGGAATATTTCTCGTACTTTACGAAACTACTCAAATTAAACTGATGCATTTATTTGAATTAATTGCAACACATGCATGCTTGGCTACTAGATGAGTAGAAACATTACATACATTGGTGTGTTCCTTTTTAACTCTTGCATGCAGAGATTTAATGCTTCTCGGAATCTTCAAATGAGATGGAGATGAGCCCTTTAAATTGGAAAAACGAAAAAAATGAAATAAGCCCTATAAACCGGAAAGGAGGGAGTACTGCCAGAGTATTGGAGGCAGTTTAAATTTGACGGGCGGTAGGACGGGACCTTTCATTGGGACCCATGCTGCCTCGCATCGCATGCTTGACCATTCCAAGCTCGATTCGGGTGGGTACATTGGATCTCCATGCAAAGACAAAGCCAGACTGGGCCTGGAGCATTTAGGCCTGACGTTCAGGAAGACATCACTCAAAGATCCACAACGCTTTGCCGTTTCACTGAAACCAACTCTCCGGAAGTGGGCATCTTCAACGACAAACCAAGATTAGGAGGTTAGACGCTCGCCTGGAAGGTTTCACCTTCCTCCTCACGGCTTCCAAGCCCCGCTTAGCATATCGTTCTCCTGCCTCACGGAAGAGCAAGCAGTCCAAGATGGCGTGCAATATTTCACTTCAATTCGGACGCTGTCGAGCTTTTGACAAGCTCAGGATACTGACGCTACCACTTAACGGGGTTCGGGCGTATATCACATGACGGTAAGTCAGTCAACCAGACCCACATCGAGACCCAGCACGCCGTAACTTGGCCTAGTTCCCTTACCCTGCCGATAGTCCTCCTCTAGAAGACTCCACCAACTTGGTATGCAAGACCAAGATCACGGCGCCCTCCCAAGTCGATGGTAACTGAATAGGACTCCCGTAAATCCTTGGCCTCGTCCCCTGCCCCCTATATAAGGCAAGGCCAAGGCTAGCTCATAGCATCCAATCTGTAGTTTGGATCAGGTTTTTTTCTTGGCCGGTATTTTTGAAAACCGATAAAAAAAACCGGAGCTTCCGCTGCTCACCAAAAAATTGAATACCAAATGAAAATTTTGAATTTATTTAAATTTAAACATCTAATTTATGTCAAATAGGGATTTTAGGGCTATTCAGATAGAGTTATCTCTTGGTGTGGTAGTAATGTGCTTGCTGTAGCTTCAGGGGTCGCAGGATCGAATCCCAGTTTTGCCAACTTATTTTTAATAAGTGTTTTGCCGTACAAAAAAATTATTGGAAAGAGAGGGATGGTTGGTTCAAACCAACGAGCTTACGAATGACAGAGAGATGCACTAACTACTCGGACAAGAACAATACTATGTAAGGCGGGCTTAATATAGTTTATATTTGAAAGCAAAACAATTGAATTCAAAACTCATTTGAAAAATCCAAAAAATCCGTAATTTTCTAGAAACTGGTGTTTTTTTGTGCCAACCGAAAAAATGGAATCGAGAAAAAAAATCCTTGGTTTGGATACACCCACAATATACCATTATAACCTCCTCAAACGAGGCATTTGTACTAACAATATCAAGTAGGACTAGGGTATTTGCTCCACCATGAGGGCCCGAACTTGGGTAAAAACTTTATGTGGCTTCCCGTCTATACTTTTTGCTATGCACAACACCCTGTCAGGAGAACTACTGCCAGTATCATTCACCGACATAGTTCAACTAAAAATCATACACAATTCAACTCAAAATCATACAGTGCAAACAAATATTCAAACACATTTTAATTCAAAACCATACAATGCAAATAATAATCTTACATAGTTCAACTCAAAATCAGGAAATGTCAAAAGACATGCATATTAGACAATTACATCATCATCATGATCATAAGGTTCGGTCGAAAGTACTTTAGCACACTCTTTTGTTGATCCAGGCACGGTAGGCAAAATATCGTCAACTCGGTTATGATTGTCCTTATGGATTATACCTTCCACACCAAGAATTTTCCTTTTTGAGGGCATTGCCACATGTCAGCTTTTATTTCTTGTGTGGTCAATGTAGAAGACTTGATGGACAAATTGAGCAAATATGAATGGATTATTCTTTGTAGGCAACTTGTTGATATTTACATTAGTATGACCATTTTCTTTACAATTGACTCAGTTTTTGCTAACACACTGACATTGGAACAATGCAATTCTAGAATCCACATGGTCCAGCTCCCATATCTTATTAATGTATCCATAGTATATATGTTTCTTTTCCTTATTTGTTTCCTAGCAGAACTTGTAGGGTAACAAGCAAATTCTGAGTCTTTGATCTACCATTCTTCTCTTTCGTAGCAAGCATGTAACCATTGATTACATACCCTTCATATGGTCTAACTTGTCATGTTAGCTACGCCTAGATCAGCAAGATCCGGACCAATTCCACTTTTTGGCGATGAGTGGGTCTTGTGGCTTGTGGGTAGCTAGGTTGGCCATGATGGCACGTCTTGCATATGTGTTGTAACGATTTTATCTGGTTTGCCGCAAATTTTCTGGACATCTCTTTTCTATTTTTTTAATGAAACTAGGTCCTAATTAAGATCCGAATCTTCTATATCTAAATAGCTAGCTTCCATTAACTATTTTTCTCAACATGCAAGCATGCCACATCATCGCACAACATGCATGAGAAAAGGCCCACCCCCACTATCATATGTCTCTCAACATGCAAGCATGCCACTTCATCATGACATGCATGAAAAAAAAAGACCTATCTCAACATGCAACATACATGAGAATTTTCATTTTATTATGCTATATACATTTAATAAACATTTTACAACTATACAGTAATCAAGCACAATAAATTATATGTATTTTTAGTGTTAGCTTTTTATATTATTACTTTAAATATTCATGTTTCATACAATGAATCACATTGAAATATGTTGCAAAATATTTCCGCAACAACGTGCGGGGTATCATCTAGTTAAGAAAAAAGATATGTGTAGTAAGCTGAATCTTTTGTCGTGTCGATGTTTTCTTTCTAGGTGATACAGTTCCTTACTTGTATCTCTCTCTATTTTTTGTAAATCTTTTTGATAATTGTGCAGTTACACTCTATTAGTCTTTTTTTTTTGGTGAAAATACACTCTATTAGTCTGTTTGTACAACGCAATATTTCACAGAAATTGAGGAGAAATACATAAATAGAAGAACAAGAAGATATTTTCTTTCTCCAACACGGAAGATATGTTAAGCGACAGAATCTAAGGTATACAGAGATAACTGAAGGTAGATGTACTCCAGCATCCTGCACAGTGTGCACACTACCACATTACTACAGGGAGAACCCACGAGTGGGCACTCCACAGAGTGGCACAGACTGAACGCGGAAGATTTCTTCACCGTGTGTTTAGTAGTGCGAGGAGGATAGAGCTGCCGAGTGATTGTTCGCACGAGCGAAGGAGCTCCTTGCAGAGACAATACTACGGTAATAAAGTAAATCGCGCCTGATTTTCCCAGAGACCAAATGAAAGAGAACCTGCATCCACTCACTGGGCATATCGTAGGCCTACAGCTCAGAAACAATGAGGCAAATCTCAGCATTTTTGCATTGCTCTCTGAGAAATGAACCGACGGATAGACAGGGATCGGAGGGGCAAAATGTACGTTACCTCGGATAGTGGCGCCTCCTCATCTCGTATCTTCTCCAGGCTCGTGACAAGGTGTTTTACGGCGGAACCGAGCTGACTGCAGATCAACCGCAAGATTAGCTAGAAATCAAATC
>NC_041380.1:52040350-52042419 GCF_002162155.2 Triticum dicoccoides | reverse complement strand
GGGGGGCATACGGCTCGTGGTCGTCGCAGTCGAGATGGATGTGGCTGTCGCCCACCCCGTCATCGCCGACGTAGTGCGTCGAGATCGTGATCTTCTCCCCCGGCGGCGAGTCGGCAGGCGGGAACTGGACGGTCATGGTCACCTTCTTCCCTCCGGACGGACCGGCAGCCTCGAGGCCGGTGAGGGTCAGGAAGAAGAAGACGGAGAGGAGGGTCAGGTGGTAGAGCCGAAGCCGAGCCATGGCAGACTTGGGGCTGAGGAGTGCACAGAACCTACTGGTTGGCTGGTTGCCCTGGTTGCTACTTCAACTGCGTGAGCGAAATGTGGCCGGCCAAACATGCATATATGGAGGATAGGTAGGTAAGAGCAGAGTTGTGAACTACTGCTGATGTACGTACAGTTGCCAGTATGGTTTTAGAGACATTGGTGTTCTTACCCCTACAGACTACAGTGGATCCCAACTAGGATTTTACCTTGGAAAATTGAAAAAGAAAAATGGATTAGGTTTCTAATGTACAGGAGCTAGCTCGGTGCAGAGCTGAGTTCTTGTTTCCACTCAGGCAGTGTGCGCCAATCAACTGTCTGTGAACCCAATCAACTGTCTGTGAACCTGATCTACTCGGCCGTAGTGTCAGTGGAGGCTGTAGGGTGATCATGTAGTACAAGCTGCTACTCCCTCCTTATCATTGAAATGAATTTATCTAGATATATTTTAGTTCTAGACACATCTATTTTAATGACAAGTAATTCCGGACGGAGTGAGTACTTGCTAGTGCCGGGTGTCATCAGCTTATGGTCACAGAGTTGACAGTTTGACGCTGCAGGCGGATTCTCTGTCTGAAAAAGTGTGTGGTTGAATGCATGTGCTTTCTGTTCGCTCATCTCATCGGTGGTACTGTACGCTTGAAAGTCAGAAACAGAAGTCTTGTTTCACAGGAAAAGGCAGTTTGTAGATATTTGCTTCAGCTTTGTAATTGTAAACCCACCCTCCCTTACCTTTCTGTTTCCTGTACACCTTCCCTTTGCTATATACACTAGTAGAAAAAGGGCCTTTAGTCCCGGTTCAAGTTCTTGAACCGGGACTAAAGGGTCGTTACTAATGCCCTGACCCTTTAGTCCCGGTTCAAACCAGAACCGGGACTAAAGGCCCTCCACGTGGCCGGTCCACCTTTAGTCCTGGTTGGTAACACCAACCGGTACTAAAGGAAATTTTCTGCTTTTTTTTTATTTTTTTTATTTTCAAATTTCTGAATTATTTTAACCTCTAATCTCTAATCACTCCTCATCACTGCTCAATTTAATCTCTAATTACCCCTCATCATTCCAAATCATCTAACTTCTCGGACGGTCACCCATCCTCCCACTCCCTCAGCCTGAGCACGCTTAACTTCCGGATTCTATTCTCCCTCGTTTCCAAGTCTATACTCGTTGTTTTCCTGACAATAGTAAGATGTCAATCCTATTAACCCTCAGGAGTTTAGCTTGAGCATGAAGTCACACATTTCACTGTTTGAGTTTGAAACTATTATTCTAAAAAACAATAATTTTTTAGTAACACTAATATTTCTTGAATAAGTAGTTTGACCATTGTTTGACCACAGTTTGACCATAGTTTGACCAGATTTGACCAAAATTCAAAAAAACTGAAATAATTATTTAATAACACTAATATTCTTGAATAATTATTTAGTAACATTAATACTTCTTGAATAAGTAGTTTGACCATAGTTTGACCAGATTTAATGAAAATTTAAAAAAACTGAAATTTGAGCATAACTTTTTTCCTTTTGAAATTTGAGGATTCTACAAATTTGCAAACAGGCCGTAGGCGGTCTCCATCGGATGTAACTTTTCGAGTAGATGATTTTTCATATAAAAAACTTTTTAATCCAAGTTCGTATGCAAAAGTTATGCCCATTTTACAAATTCCAGAGAGATTTTGTAAATAAAGTCGAAGTTCATATTTGTAAATTTTCCCAACAACTAGACCACATGTCACATGGGAAACTTATTTTATTTTATTTTTTTGACATTTCCATCATCTTCTTTTGTTTTTTCTAAAACTGAAA
>NC_041380.1:52012530-52040066 GCF_002162155.2 Triticum dicoccoides | reverse complement strand
GGGAGAGAGAGTTTGAAAATGGGACCTTTAGTACCGGTTCGTGGCATGAACCGGTACTAATGCCTCAAAGCCCATTAGTCCCGGTTGGTGCCACCAACCGGGACTAATGGGCATCGCACCCTTTAGTCCCGGTTCGTGGCACGAACCGGGACTAAAGGGCCTAGGTGAACCGGGACTAATGCCTTAGCCGCACGAACCGGGATAAATGCACCCATTGGTCCCGGTTCTGGACTGAACCGGGACTAATGGGCTTACCCGGCCTGGACCAAAGCCCCCTTTTCTACTAGTGATATTGAGTTCATATTTCTTTCGTGAGGTTGCAAGCAATATTGCTTTTGAAGTCATTTAACATCCGCTTAACCAAATTTTCACAACAATGATGTCCGATATGTCTTAACATAAATTGCTAGTGATCTGCACATCGTTCACGATTCATGTCCTTTTGGATGGCTTTGTAGTGTCATGTAGAGAGTGATCATGCACGAGTTACCGGTGCTACTTCAACTTTGGTGTGATCGATCAACTCATGCATGGAGCGTCTAACACTAGTAGTGCCGTCTACCAGACGGTTTCTGGTGTCAACTCATGCATGGAGCATCAACACAAGTAGTACTGTCTACCGGACGGTTGCTGGTGGCCCGGTTCTCACATCTCATGTGTGTTGAATGCATGTGGCTTATGTTTGTTCGTTGGTACAAAGTTGAAACATGTTCTTCGTTTCTAGCTAAAATGGTTGTTCATTCATATTTTCTATGGCCAAATGAATTTCGATTTTGCTAATTATCAGCTGGCTAAAATTACAAACTGTGTGAGTCGGTGGGAGAGGAGTGAAGTCTCAAGGCTTAGATGGGGGCGCCGCGACAAGTGTTAGCGAGCACGCTAGCAAGACCAAGCCGGAGCTAGTTGCGATGTGTCTCGGGACAGCGTCTCAGGCGGAGGCAAGTTTGAGGATTGAGGGGTGCAGATGGGGGAGCCTTTTTTACTTTGACCCCCGATTGGATCAGACGGAACCCAAGCCGAAAATGGGGACGCCGGGCGAGGCTTTGACGGGAGTTTGCTGGAGGCGAGGCAGGGCGGTGGCACGATGCCACGTCTTGTGAGTGTGTTGTAACGGTTTCTGCCCGCTTTTTTCACAAATTAACCGGACATATTTCTTCTATTTTGTTTAATGAATCGGTCTCACTTAAGAAAATAAGCTGACTCTGTCATCGTAGTGCTATTAGCTAGCGTACATGGCGTTATTAGCTAGTGTGTCCCTCTGTTTTCAGTCTCAGCCCATTCCTCGCTTGTTTTTTACTTTGTTCTTACGTCCTTCCCATTTCCTTTTTATACTCGTGCAGTTATGTTCTATTTAATTTGTTAATAAAGCACAATAGTGATCCTCTACTTGATGGAAATTGAGCAGAAATAAATTGAAGAACGACGAAATATTTTCTTTCCCTAGCCCGGAAGATTATAGAATCCAAGATACACAGAGATAGCTGCAGACAGACTCCAGCACCATAAACACTACGACATTACTATAGCCCAAATAATAGGCCACCGGATGGGCACTTCTGCTTGCAGACGGTAGTACAATAAAATAGTAAGGCGCCTAATGTATTCTCGCTGAGACGAAAGTAAAGAGGAGCTCCATCTCCAGTGTCCAGTGGCGCAGTGACTGGGCATGCACCGTGAAGCTACATCTGAGAAACAATTAGGCAAAGGTCAGTAGCTTACATTTGCGTTCTGAAATCTGAACCAATGGATGAGAAAGGGAGGGACAAAATGTGCATTACCTCGGATAGAGAGGCCTGCGGATCTCCTACCTTCTCCAGGGCAGAAACAAGGTTTTTCACGGCGAAAATGATGCTGCAGATCGATTGCGAGCTTAGCTAAAAAATTATTCGGTGGAGTGTGTCCTTTGTGACGATGAGTTGGAGAAAGAGAGAGCTAGACATACGGCTCGTAGTCGTCGCCGTCGAGATGGAAGTGGCTGTCGCCGACCCCGCCCTCGCCGACGAGGTGCGTCGAGATCGTGATCTTCTCCCCCGAGTCTTCAGGCGGGTACCGCACGGTCATGGTCACCTTCTTCCCGACCTTCTTCCCTCCGGACAGATCAGCAGCCACGAGGCCGGTGAGGAGCAGGAACAAGAAGACGGAGAGGAGCGTGAGGTGGTAAAGCCGAGCCATGGGCAGACTTCGGGCCGGGGAGTGCACAAAACCTACTGCTTGCTACTTCGACTGCGTGAACGAAATGTGGCCGGCCAAGCAAACGAGAGAAGCATATATATGGACCAGATAGGTCAGAGCAGAGCTGCGTGAGCCGCGTGAACAGCTGCAGCTGTACTGTTGGCCGTTGCCATTATGGTTTGGGAGAGGCGTTATGGTTTTCTAATATGAATTCCAATTGCAGTTTTACCCTCGCTTATCTAACATTATGATTTTGCCTTCTCAACTGAAGACACTTTTGCCCCTTGCTTACGCTCCGTTAGTTGGAATTGGATGGAAGTGTTTTTAGAAATGGGAGCACATTCCAGAAAATAAGAAACGAAAAACCTAGCCCTAAGCTTGCTTATCCATACAAACTCCCTTCGCCAAAATGGCGTGACGCCTCCAACATGCCCGAGGCTACTCTTCGTGGCTATTTGCTCTTGGCGAGAATGGTAGTGGGCGGCGATCGATGTGTGGCAGTTTCAAGGGTGGTGCGGCATGGCAGACGGAGGCTAGGGAGCGCGGGCGTGCGGCCCAGTTGCGACACGAGGGGAGAGGCACAATCTTTTGGTCAAAATTTTAATATGCAAATAATGTCAAGTTTTATTGTCAAATATCTTTTGAAATGCACCAAAGTGTTGTTCAAATACTTGATGACAAAATGACGGCAAAACACAAAGTTCCTGAGGAAGTCTGCACGGGCAAACTTGTCTTTTCACTATGAAGTGTGAAGCTGACACCATGCCTTGCATGCTCTTAACAGAATAGGTGCAAAATTACGAAGCTGTATAAAAGGGGGCATGTGGGAGGTACAATTTTTTTGTCAATATTTGAATAAGCAAATAATGTCAAGTTTTATCTTTTGAAATACGCAAAGTGTTGTCCAAGTACTTGATGACAAAATGAGCGTAAAAAACAAATTTCCAGAGAAAGTCCACATGGGCAAACTTGTACTACAAATACTTATTTTTGCGAGAAAACTTTCAATCTATTTATCAATTGTCAAGGTAGTATAAATAACACCAGAACTAAGAATTACATCCAGGTCCGTAGGCCACCTAGCAACGACTACAAGCACCGGAGCAAACTCAAGGCGCGCCGCCGTCATCGTCCTTCCATCATTGGAGCCGGACAAACATTTGTTATTGTAGACAGCTGGAAACTCATCGTGCTAAGACCCCATAGGACCAGCGCATCAGAACAACAACCGCCGCCGATGAAGAGAATCCTAGATCGAAAAGATTCAACCCGCAAACACATACACGAATGAAGACTGGATCGAAGCGGATCCACCGAAGACAAACACCGACCCGATCCCACGAGATCCACTGGAGACACACCTCAACACGCTCTCCGACAAATGCTAGAAATATAGACGGAACGGGGCCTAGGTGGGAAGGACCTTATTCCATGTTCAAGAAGCCACCTCCGCCTCGTCTTGCTGAGCATGGCATAAACCCTAACAAAACTTTAAGAAAACCACCTAAAAACGCAGTCCTCCCGCCAACAAAACCGGGATCCACTGCGCCTTCATGATCCAAGAACGATAGAAGAAGAGACGGACCAGAGGCAGGGAAACCTGACCAAGGAGGCTGGAGTGAAGGCCTGGTTCGTATGGCTGGCTCGGAAGCAAATGTTGTACCAGGACAAATACTTGATGGCAAGCCACGCAGTGCGCGCCACTCAACCGTCAAACAAGCATACCAGCAGTGCATGTGCCCAAAAAGTAGTAGCAGCGGCAGCTCCATCAGTGCATTGTGTGCGCCGATCTACTCAGCCGTAGTGTTGCAGGCCGTAGGGTGTGATCATGCACTGAGTGTCCTTTCTCAACGGTCGCCGAACTGTCCCAAGACCGGCGCCGAGCTGACAGTTTGACTCACAGAGTGTGTGTTGAATCAATGCATGTGCTTTTCTGTTTGCTTTCTCGTCAATGGAGTAGTTGAAAGTCAAAACAGACGTCTTGTACTCTTGCTTCTGAGTAGAAAGCTCTCCTTCGGGAGAAATTGCCGTAAGAGTTTGTTCGTTCATATTTGTAGTATGCAGTCTAATTTGCGAAAAACGTCTTATATCGTGGGACGGAGGGAGTGCCTACCAAAATGACATTTCATTTGATCTAAATCAGCCCTCCTATCTTAATTTATCCTTTTTGTTTTTTCCTATACACATTATTTCTTTTATTATGTACGCATTTCATAATTTTTTGTGGGTTTCACTATTGCTTTTGATGTATGTGGTTTAATATCTGCTTACCTAAAATTTCATAACAATGTTGTTCGATGTTTCTAACCAAAATGATTTTTATAGGAACATCGTCTACGAGTCAATGATGTTACTTCAATTTTTTTAACATGGTACAACCGTGGAAGTTCACATATGCACACATGGACTCACCCCTATGAACCCACTCATGCATACCCTACCCATATCGGCACCTTCGAGATAATGTGTCAACATAACAATTTAAGATTGACCAGGTCACCACAGACACCTCATAGTCGATGGGAAGGTCTATTCCCACTAAATAAACATCGCCGGAAAGCTGAAATAAATCCAAAAAAATATGAGTACCAATGCGATGCCAAATTGGTGACATTTATCCGTGGATTCAGTTCCTTCTCCATCCGTTGAGGTAACCTCTCACATCTCCCACAATTTGGTTGACTTTCATTTGTTGGGTGGCATTGGTCAAGTGTGCCCAAATTCTAGTTTTGGCGATTTCTCCCAAATCCAGTGTTGAAGTGGTGGTACAATGGCCAATATAATTTTTGTGATGTGTAGTAAGAACTACGATTAGTCATATATTTATTATTTGTGACATCAATGAACTATGGTTAGGGTTAGGGTTTGTGTGTTAGAGGGGGAATGGATGTAATGGCATGGACTATTATTGATTGTTTATTCCTTGATGCTATATTCTTGCAATGTGCTTTAAGTGTTATGCGGTAGATTTTTCGTTGATGTATTATGTTTCTTGCCATTGTTTTTAGATAGTGACACTTGTTAGTGCTCATTACATGGACAAGGCAACTTTATTGAGTAACAATGCCTAGCTTGTTGAGAACGAGGAGAAAGTCATGTCATTTGTGACAAGTCTTTAGTCTTGATGAGGTTGTGGAAAGAGTAAAAGTATTGAATTAGATGGACCCGAGTCTGCAAGTTCTAGTTATGACGAGGATCAAGCAAATATTTATAATACTTCCTATTTGTTCTTCCGTGACTGCATTTGAGTGTCAACATATTGACCATGGTGTTGCGTAGTTCAAATAAAATGGCGCCTTTTGTTGCATTTCAGAAAAGGGTCAGATTTATTAAACATTTCGAACAGGGTCATTTCGTGCCGAACTTTCCCAAAAAAGGTCAATTTTCGGATTTTGGCCTGGTGTGGCGAACTTCATATTGTGCTTGAGCATGGTTATTATTCCGTTATATATGCGGTTTGGGTAGTGTATCTAGCTAGTGCATTCAAGTTAACTATATGTTGAGGTATTCCTTGAATAGTTTGTTGAAATCGGGTATTGGATAACTGATATATATATATATATAGAGGTGATAGCGATGGTGCTAATTAATTGATCTTTTGTTGCATTCTTAGGGGTTGTTTGGTTTGCGACTAAGAGGGTGTTTGTTTCCAGGGATTTATTGATCTAGGGACTTAAATAAGTCTCTATAAGTCCCATCTAAACCAAACAAGAGAGACTTATAGGGACTTAAAGTGGGCATTTGGGACTTATGAAATAAGACTCTTAAGAAGGGACTTATAGGGACTTATAGTTGTAATATGGTCTTATAGAGACTTATAAGTCCCAGGAACCAAACAGGTAGGGACTTTTTAGGGACTTGGGACTTATAAGTTGGGACTAAAAAAAGTCCTAGGTCTTATGAACCAAACAGGGCCTAACTTTTTCAAAATTTGCGACATCTAAGTTTAGGTAAGTTTGGCCAACTTAGGTGTGTGTTTGGTTCAAGCGACACCTTAGGCAAGCTACACTACGGCCCCACATTACATACACACAAAAAATATCGCATGATTCCCTTAGGCTTGTCAACTTGTGGCTTTCATTTTATTAAACTAATCTTAGGCAAATTTGGCAAAATGTGCGGCAATCCAAGGCATAGAACTAAACAACCCCTTAATTTTCTTCTCTCTTACTGTAATAGGTGCTATTTTAACTGGTTGCTTATGGCACCTTGTGTTCGAATTTATGCTATATTTAGTTAATGTTTTCCATAAGCACAATTAATCTTCTCCACTTGACAGAAATTTAGCAGAAAATGCATAGAATAGAAGACATAAGAATACAATTTTATTTCTCGAACGAACTCAGAAGAGATTCACACGATCATTTCTTATGCTAAGCGACACACACAATCCAAGATATATACAGAGATACTTGAAGATCGACATACTCAAGCACCCTGCGCACTGTACTATACCACACTGCTACCTCTCCGACTGGCACTGGTTACTGATAGAGGGTACAATAATATGGAAGTAGAACCAGAAATTCCCCTTAATTACTGATAGTCCGATACAACAACACAAAGTTAAAAGGCGCCTAATATATTTTCCCTGAGACGAAAAGGGGAGCTCCTTCTCCAATTTCCACTGGGCACTGGACATGCAACCATCCACCACGCTGAGCACCGTACGTGAAGGTCCAGGTAGTACTAGAGCTGAGAAACAATTAGTGAGGCAAAGGTCAAGATCAGCACTTCACATTGCGTTCTGAAATCAGCGAGAACAAGGAGCAGGGTGGGGCAAACTCGACGTTAGTTACCTCGGATCGAGACTCCCGCGTATCTCGTATCCCCTCCAGGGTCGTGATAAGGTACTTCATGGCGAAACCGAGGCTGCAGATCGATTGTAATCTTAGCTAGAAATTTACTGAACCAAGAAAAATCACACGAAGAGAAAGAGAGAGAGAGGACACACACACACACACACACACAGAGAGAGACGTACGGCTCGTCATCGTCACAGTCGAGGTTGAAGCGGCGGTCGCTGCCTCCGTTCTCGTCAACGTAGTGCGCTGAGATCGTGGTCTTCTCCCCCGGCGGTGAGCCCACGGCCGGGTACTGGACGGTCATGGTCACAATCTTCCCGACTTTATTCTCTCCGGACAGATCAGCAGTCACAAGGCCAGTGAGGAGCAGGAAGGAAAAGACGGAGAGGAGGGTCAGGTGGTAGGGGCGAGCCATCTCTCTTCTCTCTTGCCAGACTAGGGACTGAGGAGTGAGCGAGCTTGCACAGAAGAACCTACTGCTTGCTACTTGGCCGGCCAAGCAAGCGAGAGAAGCTCATGCATATATGGACAGGTAAGAGCAGGACTGAGTGCTCAGTGCTGCTGTTGCCAGTATGGTTTTAGGCAGTCCTCCAAAAAAGCAGCGCCAAGCAGCGTTGATACCCCTAAGTGCAGAGCTGAGCTCTTGTTACTGCGCGTGACTTTGTATGACCAACCACGCATTGTGCACCACTCAACCGTCAAAGAAATACCACCGGTGTGAGTGTGTGCCCAAAAAGAAGCAGCAAGAGCAGAGTGTGTACGGGTGCTCATCTTGATTCAGGAATAACTGAAATAATTAAAAAAACTTAACAGCACAATTATGTTAGAGTTGACTTACAATGCTTCAGTACAGGTGCACTACTGGAATTTTCGTATACGCCGGGTGTTGGCATCTTCGCCGAGAGCCAAAACACGGACACTCGACAAAGTAAAGAACGCCGAGAGTCGCACTCGGCAAAGGGAGTAAGTCGGCAAACACACGACAATGCCGACAGTATTGCTCGGCAAATAGGCTATACTGGGCAAAGGCACTATTTGCCGAGGGCCATCCGGCCACACACGGCATAGTTTTGCCACGTGGCACATTTGGCGGCGACTAACGACACGGTTACGGTTGCAACTCTTTGCCGAGAGTGGCGCTCGGCAAAAATTTAGTCCCACCTTGCTTGCCGACTAGCAAAATGACCTGTTTAAATAGTTCAATAGTGCAACCGCAACAAGCTTCAGTCTTCTCTCATTACTAAGAGCCCATACAGTCACTATGAATCTCCTAGTGGATGTTACCTGAGAGTGGCTCTCGGTAAATGAGCAGTTACCGAGAGTGGCTCTCGGTAAAGATAAGGCCACCATCAAAGTTTAGTCCCAGCTCGCCTACAGACAAGCAACAAGACATGTTTAAATATAAATAGTGGGATAGTCCAGATGCTTTAAGCTTCGGTATTCATTACACTCTTGTTAAGGAGATGGACTATTTGTGATGTTGATGGTATGATTGCTCGGGATCTGACACGGTGTCATCACAGGGCCTCTGTAGGGTGTGGTAAAAGTTTGGACGTGTTTCGAGTAAGCCTCCCCTCAGGTCGCTTGTAAACCGCACCGTCTCCGAGCTAGTATCTAGGTATCTAGAGGGAACGTGTCCGGTTTGTGCAGGAAGTGCTGGTCCTGTTGCTCCGTTGGCCTCGAAACTTCTCATGCTCTAAGAGGGGGCAACCTCATGGCACGTGCCACGGCCTCGCATTTTTCGGGGACGCGCGCAATATTCGAGAAATTTATTGCTCTGCTGGGGGTTCATTGCCGGGAATTGCAGATCAGCAAGGTGGCACATGAAATCATGTCGGGTAGCGGCATGGGGAATCATTTGTGATGTCCTTGTGGCATGCCTACTCCTTGCACAGACGAGGGAGGGGCATGCCCTGCCACCGGGTTACCAAAAGTATCTCGGTGTCATTCTTGATGCAACCATTGAAATCCTCGAAAAATCGTACGATGGTAGGATTGCTCGAGATCTGGCACGGTGTCATCATAGGGCCTTTGTAGGATGTGGTAAAAGTTTGGACGCGTTTCGAGTAAGCCTCTCTTGAGGCCGCTTGTAAACTGCATCGTCTCCGAACTAGTATTTAGGTATCGAGAGGAAACGTGTTTGGTTTGTGCAGGAAGCTCATGTATATAGGGACAGGTAAGAGCAGGGCTGAGTGCTCAGTGCTGCTGTTGTCAGTATGGTTTTAGGGGCTAAATCACCATTATTGATGAACTTCATATTCAAACTAGGGGCATGACGCAAAAGCCCTCTCACGTCACGTGGTGCACGCCATGCATCTGCTACCCCTCGGTGCAGAGCTGAGCTGATACCGATAAAAGACGGTGGTACCCCTCGGTGCAGAGCTGAGGTCTTGTTACTGCGCGTGACTTTTTTTTTTTGTGGGGTACTGTGCGTGACTTTCTATGGCCAGCCACGCATTGTGCGCTACTCAACCGCCAAACAAATACCAGCGGTGTGAGCGTGTGCCCAAAAAGAGGCAGCAACAACAGAGTGTGTACGGGTGCTCATCTTGATTCAAGAATAACAGAAATAATTTTAAAAAATTAACAGCACAATTATGTTAGAGTTGAATTCCAATATGCTTCAGTACAGGTGGGAGATGTTCAAAGTTCTAGATTTGTTCAGTCACTAAGATTCAAACGCAAATTTTCACACTTCAAACACAAACATATATAGGCAACATGTCCATTTCACTTTCCTTCTCAATCTATCTCCATTGGATGTTTTCGGCAAACATGTCAACCCAACGATATACACATTTTCAAACGGTTCTTGCCATACATCTAAGATCAACCCATTTTTGCAACACACCATAAGTAAACATTTATATACTATACTATTACAAAAAATGATCTGTCCATCATAATTAAATATTTAACACAATATCACATTTGTTTTTATATACTCTGCATATTAACTTTGTCGAAGAAAATATTTGTGAACTTTAATCAAATTTATAGGAAAATTTATTAACATTGCCAATACCAAAATTTGACCATTAGATTCATCATTGCTTTACCTAAACAATTAACAGGGAGAGTAAATAATAAAAACAAAGGTAGTACGTATACCTTCCATATATCCACACCTACAGATAGGGCAACAACATCCCTCACCCTAAAAATGGTGTCCATCGACAATCCTCACCATCAAGAGAGCTTTGCTTCATCCACGTGATCTTACATGAGTTTACGTGTTGGATATGAGGTGGCAATGTTTAACCGGGCATAATGGGGCGCTGGGCCCACCGTGAAATTCAGGGGGGGGGGTGTTTAGTACGTGGAAAGGAAGGTTTCGTAACTTCATGTAATTGTTTACGTTAGTGTACCATTTTCGCCATCATAATGGGCCCCCCCCCCCTCTCCAATCGGTGCCTAGCGATAACCCACCACCTCAAAATTGGGACCAACTCAACACTTCTCACTTATATTGTTGCACAACGAATGGACACTTTCCCAATGAATTAACCCTCGATCTACGAAATCGGTTATATACTGCTACCAAAGTATTTGAGGCAGTTTAGATGTGGCAGGCGATGGGACGCAACCTTCACTGGGACCCACACTGCCTCGCACTGCATGCTTGACCATTCCAGACTCAGTTCGGGTGGGTACATTGCTCTCCATGCGGGGACCAAACCGGATTGGGCTTGGTGCATCCAGGCCCGGCGTTCACGATGAAATCACTCAAAGATTCAAGATGATTCGTGGTCTCACTGGAACCACTTCTCCGAAAGTAGGTCATCTTCAATGACAAACATAGATCACGAGGTTGGACTCTTCGCGTGGCTAGCTTCGACTTCTCTCTCAAGCTTCCAAGCACTGCAGACCATGCCATTCTCCTGCCTCGTGGCAATGCCGACTCTCAATATTTTCCTTTCACTAATCCTTGGGAGGCCTTCAGGACCTGGCCAAGGTTTCAGTTCAACCCAGGCGCACTCTTGCTCTTGACAAGCTCAGGTGCTACTAACACTACCACATACCAGGGGAACATCACAAGGCGGGAAGTCAGCCCATCACCAGGTCAGCGTCGGGACCCCCAGCATGACATAACTTAGCCCAGGTCCAATACCCTCTCGTAGGCCCAGGTTCTATCCAAAACATTTTGGGCCTCTGGATAGATCATTAAGATTTGGATCAATTCCTCGAACATCACAAAAGCGTTCACTGAACCAACTATTGGACTTGGTAGCCTACAAATTCTCCATAGAACATCGTGTTGGATACTAGCACGTCGAAATTCTCGTGTTCTCCTACTTAAATCCCCACCTTCTTCATGTGTTTCAACGCAATATAATAGGTCTGTTGATATTCTTTCCAATACTGTGTGATATTGACCTTTCCAGTCATTTTTAACCCACAATTCCAGTCATCATATTCATGCCCAGTGAACATACACTTTTTGAATAAACCCAGGGTCTTATAACCTCATGTAATAAAAAATTATTAGAGGGATTTTTGTATTGTAGGCAGTTGCTTCCGTTGAACCGTGCATGGAACTTACTTACTGGGAGTCAAAAATGTCAAATCGATGCATCTAATATCCGGTGTCTCTGCGGTTTGTGTGGCAACAATGATGGAGGCAAGATAAACGGGGTCGTGGCATGCCCTTCATCTTAACCGTTTCTCATGTCCCTGACCATGAAGTTGGAGCTGTAGCAGTATGGGGCAACCCGGCAAGAACGATGCCATGCACAATGGGTAGTTCGGGCTATGTTGGTACAAGTCATGCTTCTTTCTCCTGTGGGGATCGTTGTTGAAGTCAGAGTTGCCTAGTCCTCAATGTGTTGGCTGATTGTTTGGCATAGATGTACAACGTTCTCATGTGTTTTTTGTTCGGAGTGCTTTTGGTTGGTCATATGTGGTGGAATCGGAGTCGCTCGCTCGGGAAGAAGTGACCACAATGACACTTTGCAAGCAACCTTGATATTGTTCCACTGTTCGGCGATGAGTGTAGGTCTTCTGGTGGGTAGCCAGATCGGCCGTGATGCTACATCTTGCAGGTGAGTTGTAACGGTTTTTACCCGATGTCAAATTAATCCGACATCTCTCTCCTATGTTTTTAATGAATCTATTCCTAAGGTCTGACTTAAGAAAAATTATATATGTAAATAATAAGCCGACACTTTTGTTCATGGTGTTATTAGGTGCGTGCACAGTTTCCTTGCTTGTTTCCCTCTACTTCTTTACGTCTTTCTTATACCTGTGCAGTTACCCTCTATTAATCAGTTTGTACAACACAATAAAGACCCTCCACTTCACAGAAAGTCAGAAACTGATCAGAAATACATAAACAGAAGAACAAGAAGATGTTTTCTTTCACGAACACGGTAGATATTTTAAGCTACAGAATCCAAGCTACACGAGATAACTGAAGGCAGATGTACTCCAGCACCCTGCACAGTGCACGCTACCACATCACTACAGCCTAAATAATGATCCATAGGATACGCTTCCCGAATGGGCACTCCACAAACTGTTCTTCACCCAATGTCAGAAGACCGAGTGATTGTTCGCACGAGCGAACGAGCTCCTTGCAGAGACAATGCTACGATAATAAAGTAAATCGCGCCTAATTTTCCCTGAGACCAATTCAAAGAGGACGTCCATCCACTGACTGGGCATGTTGTAGGCCAGAAACAAGGTGGCAAATGTGAGCAGTTTGCATTGCGTTCTGACTTCTGAACCGATGGATATAGATAGGGAGGGGCAAAATGTACGTTACCTCGGATGGAGACGCCTCCTCATCTCGTATCTTCTCCAGGCTCCTGACAAGGTATTTTGCGGCCGAACCGAGCTGGCTGGAGATTAACCGCAAGATTAGCTAGAAATAAAATCAAGGTAAATCCAATGTTTAAATTAGCGGGCTATGGCATTTAGTGGCGACCCTAAAAAACAGCTATAGCTGGGCTATAGCGGGTTATAGCGGAGCTATAGCGGCAAATTGTACATGAAATCATTTAGCGGCAACACCCTCAAACAGCTATAGCGGAGCTATAGCGAGGCTATAGCCGGCTATTTAAAACTATGGATAAATCACGCGGCGGCTCGTCGGAGTCACAGAGAGAGAGGGGGCATACGGCTCGTGGTGGTCGCAGTCGAGATGGACGTGGCTGTCGTGCACCCCATCCTCGCGGACGTAGTGATGTTGAGATCGTGATCATCCCCCCCGGCGGCGAGTCGGCAGGCGGGAACTGGACGGTCATGGTCACCTTCTTGCCGACCTTCCCTCCGGACGGATCGGCAGCCACGAGGCCGGTGATGATGAGCAGAAAGAAGACGGAGAGGAGGGTGAGGTGGTAGAGCCGAGCCATGGCAGACTTCGGGCTGAGATGTGCACAGAACCTACTGCTTGCTACTTCAACTGGGTGAACGAAATGTGGCCGGCCAAGCATGCATATATGGTGGACAGAACACTGTGTGAACTGCTGCTGATGTAGGTACTGTTGCCAGTATGGTTTTACAGACATTGGTGTTCTTTTTCTTTTTCCTTTTTTGGAAAGGGGCATAACCCTGACCCGGCCTCTGTCTTAACTCTGGAAAATAAAAAAGAGAAATGGATTAGATTTCTAATGTACAAGAGCTTTGTGTGGGCACTATGTGTAGGCACTCACGCAGTGTGTGCCACTCAACTGCCAATCTGATCTCCTCGGCCGTAGTGTGAGCGCAGGCTGTAGGGTGATCATGTGCGGGCAAGCTGCTGTACTTGCTAGTGCTAGTTCAACGTGGGTGTCGTCCGCTTGCCTCAACTGCCCGAGCAGAGGCAAATAATGTACTGTACCATTGAACTTCAAAGGAGACGCGTGAACGCAGAAGGCCCGGCATGGTTCTGTGCCCTTCTCACGGGGTGCGTGCCGTGCATCTGTTTTTTTTTTTTGAAATGTTGACAGGAGAGCTGTCAAATTCATTGATCAGAAGAAGGCATTACAAGAACACCCCCAAAGGAGAAATGCACCGCATAAAGACGAGTGCCAAAAAAAAGAAGGAAAAACGGACTGCTCGGTTTATTGCGAAAAACCGGGCAAAAACCATAGCAGTGCCTAGCTAGACTAGACCTAAAGCACCACGATACATACAAGACGCCGGAAAGCGAAAACCCCACAACACACCCGGTCGGGCACTCAAGCGCCTTC
Source organism: Triticum dicoccoides (assembly GCF_002162155.2). Classification (NCBI taxonomy): domain Eukaryota; kingdom Viridiplantae; phylum Streptophyta; class Magnoliopsida; order Poales; family Poaceae; genus Triticum; species Triticum dicoccoides. Next base: position 52,025,917 of record NC_041380.1, on the reverse strand, counting down.
GCTGCTACCAGAGTGCACACCGACAACCGCCATACTGTACCGGGCTGCGACGAGCATATCCGCAAGCCTCGAGAACACCGAAGAGGAACGATAGGTCCGAAAGAGCGAAAACCTATGCCGCTTCGATCCCACGAGCCTAACTGACATAGCTCGCCCGACGTTACTGGCATGTGAAGGGTGCTCCTGCTGCTCTCAACGTCGACCAAGCAACCAACTCCAAACGGAAGCACCACCGAAGACTCCATGCTCACCAAAACGTTGCCCGCTCTAGATCCACCGCACCACCCTCAACCAAGTGCTCCATCACCCGAATTGCTCCAAAGCAATGCTTCCAACGAAGTAATGACACCACAGATGCCACCATTGCATACGGTTTTCACCGAGAGGCAAGAACATGGAGCAGGAGAGGTGTCAGATCCCCTTGATGGCGCCTCCAACAAGGAAAATCACACCCGAAAGCATCATTCACCATCCGCCCAGATCGAAGTCGAGAATGACTTTCGTCGGGGATCTGAACACCTATGCCGGGGACGACGCCTCCAACACACCACCACCAGACCGGAGCAACAGTTGCCACTTGCTGCACCACACAAAACTAGCTGGAGCACCACCGGTGATGCAGCCCCGGAGCAACCCGAAGGCCCTGCAAGACCACGCCACCGCAGTCCACAATCCCGACCTGGAGCCACCACACAACCGCTAGCAGCCAAGCACTGGCCGAGCCTCCTCCAGGCCCCCAGCCGCCAGCGCGCCAGATCCGGCCGCGCCAAGCAAGGGACCGCCCGCCAGGGAGGAGCCCGTGTCCTCCCGCAACATCCCACCATGACGACACGCGCGACCACGCCGCCCACACCCCGCCGACGACGCAACCTGAAGGTGACCACTCACGCGCGCTCATGGGCCGCACAAAAGGGTGCCAGCCGCCCCACACCTCGCGCATAGCAGGAACCCGCCAGATCCGGCCGCCCTGGTCGTCCGCGACCTGCCTCCTCGTGGCTCGCGGGTAATCCCGGTCGCCGGCTTGCCCGAGCCCAGATCTGGCACAGCCACCGCGCCCACAGCTCCTACACCGCCAGAGGCCGGCGGGCGCGCTAGCCACCTCCCCGCCATGGCGTGCCGAGCAGCGCCGGCCCGAGCTCAGCTACACGCCGCAGCGCCTCGCGCCTTCGCTTGGCGCAGTTGCCCCGCGCAGCCCACCTCGCGTGCGGGAGAGTTAGACACTAGTAGAAAAAGGGCCTTTAGTCCCTGTTCTGAAACCGGGACTAAAATGTCGGTACTAATGCCTCTCCCTTTAGTCCCGCTTCAATCCAGAACCGGGACTAAAGGGCGCGGCCACGTGGAGCTCCACCTTTAGTCCCGGTTTTATGATTTTTTTTTTTGAAAATTTTTTTTGAAAATTTTTTATTAGAATTTTGGGACTAAAGGAAATTTTATGATTTTTTTTTGAAATTTTTTTTGAAATTTTTTTATTTTCAAATTTCTAAATTATTTTAACCTCTAGTCTGTAATCACCACCCCTCATCACTTCTCAATTTATCCTCTAATCACCCCTCATCATTCCAAATCAACTAACTTCCCGAACGGTCACCCATCCTCCCACTCCCCCAGCCTGAGCACGCTTAACTTCCGGGTTCTATTCTCCCTCGTTTCAAGTCTGCACTTGTTGTTTTCCTGACAATACTAAGATGTCAATCCTATTAACCTTCAGAAATTTTGCTTGAGCATGAAGTGACACATTTCATAGTTTTATTTTGAAACTATTGTTTTAAAAAACAATAATTATTTAGTAACACTAATATTTCTTGAATAATTAGTTTGACCATTGTTTGACCATAGTTTGACCACTGTTTGACCAGATTTGACCAAAATTGAAATAACTGAAATAATTATTTAGTAACCACACTAATATTCTAGAATAATTAGTTTGACCATTGTTTGACCACAGTTTGCCCACTGTTTGAATTTTTTTCGATTTTTTTCACTCTAGATCTTAAAAGCCCCGTAACTTTTTTTTCTATTAGGTTTTTGAGGATTTTGAAAATGATTAACGGGGTTCCCCCCGTTAAATTTGGATGTAACTTTTCGAGTAGATGATTTTTCATATAAAAAACTTTTTCATCCGAGTTAGTATGCAAAAGTTATGCCCATTTTTACAAATTTCAGAGAGATTTTGCAAATAAAGTCAAAATTCACATTTGCAAATTTTCCCAACAACTAGACCACATATCACATGGGAAACTTATTTTCTTTTATTTTTTTGACATTTCCATCATTTTCTTTTATTTTTTTTAAAACTGAAAAGGCGATCCAGGGGGTATAGTTTGAAAATGGGACCTTTAGTACCGGTTCATGGCACGAACCGGGACTAAAGGTCTCATCCCCATTAGTCCGGGTTCGTGCCTCAAATCGGGACTAAAGGTCTAATCTTTAGTCCCGGTTTGAGGCACGAACCGGGACCAATGGTTGTGGGCCAGGAGCGAGGCCCATTGGTCCCGGTTCATCCCACCAACCGGGACCAAAAGGTCTAGATGAACCGGGACCAATGGCCCACGTGGCCCGGCCGGCCCCCTGGGCTCACGTATCGGGACCAATGCCCCCATTGGTCCCGGTTCTGGACTGAACCGAGACTAATGGGGTTACCCGGCCTGGACCAAAGCCCCCTTTTCTACTAGTGAGAGCCCACCGCCGCCGACACCACACGGGCTTTGCCCGGCGGCCACTACTATTAAAAAGGTTGTTAGTGGCGCACCAGTTTTTGCTATTAATGGCGCACTATAGGTGCGCCACTATTAACACGTCACTAGTAACAAATAGTAATGGCGCCATTACTATCTAACTTAGTAATGGCACCATATAGAAGTGTGCCATTACTAACAATTTTTTTTCAAAAAAAAAATTCAAAATTTTTTCTCCAAATTTTTTTTCCAATTTTTTTTCATTTTTTCTTAATCTCGGGTCACTATGGCTTAATCTCGGGTCATATCCTTAATCTCAAGTCAAATCGCACTCCATGGTCAAACGTTCCGGAAGGTCACCCATCCACACACTACTCCAGCCCCAACACGCTGAACTTCTTAGTTCTATCCAACCCCAGCACCAGCTCACTTAACAGGCACTTGTTGATTTATCTATCATATCAATCCTATTAAACCTTGTTGATGTCTAGGACTTTGTTCATGTTCATGAGTGCGATGAAATTTTGAAAAAATATTTCAAACTTCCCGGTCATATTACCTATCATATTTTAAACATTTTTTCCAAAAATAAAATTTGAAACCAATTTTCTTTTCTGTTACTAGTGGCGCACCTAGCAAAATGGTGCGCCATTACTAAGTTTGAAATTTTTTCCATTTTCTCCCCTCTAGATCTTAAAAGCCCCATATTTTTTGTTCTGTTAGGTTTTTGGGGATTCTAAAAATCTTCAACGGGGTTCTCCGGATTGAATTCGGATGTAACTTTTCGAGTAGATGATTTTTCACATAAAAAACTTTTTCATCCGAGTTCGTATGCAAAAGTTATGCCCATTTTACTAAATTCCAGAGAGATTTTGTAAATAAAGTCGAAATTCATACTTGTAAATTTTCTCAACAAGTAGACCACATATCACATGGGAAACTTATTATCTTTTTTTTGACATTTCCATCATTTTATTTTATTTTTAAAAAAACTGAAAAGTCGGTCCACGAGGTGGGGGTGGGGGATGCATTTGGTGAAATTTTCGGCCACCTAGAAAGTTAGTAATGGCGCACTTTGTGGTGCGCCATTACTATGTGTTTGACTTGCTCAAAGTTATTAATAGCGCACTTTGTATAGGTGCGCCATTACTAAGTTTGACATAGTAATGGCGCACCTATGCAAAGTGCGCAATTACTAAGTTTGACCAAGGTTTGACCCAATCAGACACATAGTTAGGCTGGTTGTAATGGTGAGTATCATATACTAGTATCATGCATATGATACTAGTGTATGATACTACCTCCCTAATGCATAGTATCATATATTAGTATCATGTCGTACTCTATTTATTGCCATGCATGACACAAAGTAGTATAGCATTTAATATGATACGGTATTATAATATGATACTACACCCTCTTTTTCTTCATTTAATACTATGACACCTCATCAAAATTGCCTAGTTGTCATGCATGATACTAGCTATGATACTACCATTACGACCAGTCTTATGACGCACTTTGTAAATGTGCGTCATTACTATGTCAACTTAGTAATTGCGCACCTATACAAAGTGCGCCATTACTATGTATATGACTGGGTCAAACCTTGGTCGAACTTAGTAATGGCGCACTTTTCACCTGATGCGCCATTACTGTTTTGGTTATTAATGGCACACCTACACATTGTGCGCCATTACTATGTATAGTGCGTCTTTAGTGTTCATATTGGCTATAGTTGTTTTTCTAGTAGTGGGCGCTCACCGACGGGGGCGGGGAGGAGGGGTGGATGAGTGGCGGCGGTGCCCGGCGGCTAGGGTTAGCGCCCGGGTCGCCCGCGGGGAGCGACACGGGGCTCGTTTTTTTCTGGTGAGGATATTCTGTTATAAATAAATACATAAACGCATGAACGCGGAAGAGCTGAGTTCTTGTTTCTGCGTGTAACTTTGTGTGACCACTACTGGCGCAGTGTGCGCCGCTCAGCTGTCAACCTGATCATGATCATGCATGGAGCCGTTTGTGCCATCAGCTTATGATCATGTATGGAGCCGTTTGGATCAACTGTCTGAACAAGCCCAGTGGTGACAGTTTGACGCTGCAGCCTTGTGGATTCTCTGTCTGACAAAGTGTGTGTTGAATCAATGCATGTGCTTTCTGTTTGCTCATCGGCTGTACACTTGAAAGTCGACACAGACCTGTTGTTTCACAGCAGATGGCAGTTTGTAGATATTTCTCACTTCTTTTTTTTCTTTGATGTAAGCCAGCAGTCCTCCCACTCCTTCTTTTTCCTGTACTCTTTCCCTTTGTTCATATTTCATGAACCCCACTAAATTTACACGACAATGCAGTTCGATATGTCTAACATAAAATGCTAGTGGTCTGCACGTCCTTTACGATTCTTGTCCTTTTTTGAAAGGTTTTGGAGTGTCATGTATAAGTGATGTTTAAGCAGACATACATGATCCAAAACCCCACACACCTTGTACTGACCGATCATGCACGTACGAGTCGCCGCTGCTACTTCATCTTTGGTGTGATCCATCAACTCATGCATGCATGGAGCGTCTGCCTCAACTGCCTCCTCAGGACAAGTAGTACCGTCTACCAGACCGTTGCTTGCTGGTGGCCGGGTTCTCGTTTCTCGGTCAAACTGTGTGTTGAACGCATGTGGCTTCTGTTTGCTCATCGGTATAAAGTTGAAACAGAGATTCTTTGTTTCATGCTAAAAAGGGTTGTTCATTCATATTTTCAATAACCAAATTATTTTTCAGGACAATAAGAAACGTCTACTAGACGAACGGTTGCTGGTGGCCGGGTTCTCTTTTCTGGGTCAAAGTGTGTGTTGAACGCATGTGGCTTCTGTTTGCTCATCGGTACAAAGTTGAAACAGAGATTCTTTGTTTCATGCTAAAAAGGGTTGTTCATTCATATTTTCAATAACCAAATTATTTTTCAGGACAATAAGAAACGTCTACTAGACGTACGGTTGCTGGTGGCCGGGTTCTCTTTTCTGGGTCAAAGTGTGTGTTGAACGCATGTGGCTTCTGTTTGCTCATCGGTACAAAGTTGAAACGGAGATTCTTTGTTTCATGCTAAAAAGGGTTGTTCATTCATATTTTCAATAACCAAATTATTTTTCAGGACAATAAGAAACGTCTACTAGACGTACGGTTGCTGGTGGCCGGGTTCTCTTTTCTGGGTCAAAGTGTGTGTTGAACGCATGTGGCTTCTGTTTGCTCGGTACAAAGTTGAAACAGTTTCTTTGTGTCAATGCTAAAAAGGGTTGTTCATATTTTCAAGAGTAAAATGCACTGGTGGTCATTGAACTTGTCGTGTACGCTCATTTTGGTCATTGTACTTCAAAATACAGTCAATACGGCCATTATATACGTGTTGAGGTGATTATATGGTCACTGTCAGGTCACTGTCAGATCGTATAGCTCATATTTCATCTATTTGATCGGTCAAACAATCCATATGGTACCTCCACATGATTTTTCTTTTAAAAAATAGGGGTTTTCCCCGCCTGACTTTTATTGAAGATAGTCAAGCAGCCAGGTAAAGCATCATTATACATCGCTTGCTCAAAACATGTGAGTAGCTGCGATGGATACAACCTTCGATACGATCACAATCTTTTCCAGAAGAACAAGTGCAAACAACAAAGCAGCGAGCAGGAAACAGACACTAGCCTGGTCCAGAAGATCAATGCAATAAAACCTTCCATTATTCAGTAGCTTGCTAGTGGCCTGGTTCTCAGCTTCTATGTCAAAGTGTGTGTTAAATGCATATGGATTCCTTTTGCTTGTCGGTACAAAGTTGAAACAGATCCTTTGTTTCACGCTAAAAAAGGTTGTGCATTCATATTTTCTATAACCAAATGAATTTTGATTTTGCTAATTCTCGGTTGGCTAAGATTACAAACTGTGTGAGTCGAATTTTGATGGGAGAGGAGCGAAGCCCCAAGGCCGAGCTAGGGGCGCCACGGTGAGTGGCAGCAAGGCGAGGGGACAATAGCTAGTAAGGCCGAGAAGGAAGCAAAGCCAGAGCTGGCGGTGATGCATCTCACAACAACGTCCAAGGCGGTTGACGGGTGCAGGTGGGGCAGCCTTTTCGTTTTGACCTCTGACTGGATTAAACGGATCGAACCCCGAGCTGGAGACAGGGACACCATGGCGAGGCATGGATAGAAGCTTGCCGGAGGTGAGGCAGGGTGGAGGCGGGATGCCACGTCAATTTGTTCTAACATTTTCTACCCGCTTTTCCACAAATTAACCGGACATCTCTCTTCTATTTTGTTTAACAAAACGAGTCCTCAGGTCCGACTTAAGAAAAAATAATATGTGAATAATAAGTTGACTCTGTCATGGTAGCATTAATTACTAGCCAGCGTACGAGGCGTTATTAGCTAATGTACGAGGTCATCTCCTGGGCGTATGGATGGATCCATATGTGGTTGTTACTCAGTCATCCGGAAGTCAAGGAGTATATGGTCTACATGTGCAACCGTTGAGAGACGGTAGCACGGGATACTTTTAACCGATTTGAATGACGGTCCAACAGTAGGATAGGTGTCTAGTAATCTAGTCATATTTTCGGCTAGCTGTGTCAGTTTTTTTTCTTCATTTTATTCAGCTTTGCTTGAGAATTTGTATTGAACTACGTACTTTGGTGCTACTTTGTTTAATAAAATGGCTGCGTGAGGTAATCCTTCTTTTTGAAAAAATAAAGCTAATGTAGCCTCCAGTTTTCTACCCCAATCGGTTCCTCGCTCGTATCCCTCTTTGTTTTCTTACATTTTTCTATGTCCTTCCCATTTGTATTTCTTTATAGTTGTGCAGCTATGCTCTGTTTAATCTGTTGATCCTAAAGCACAACAGAGGTCCTCGACTTAACGAAAATTGAGCAGAAGAAAAACAAATAGATGAACAACGAAATATTTTCTTTCTCGAACCCAAAAGATTACATAATCCAAGATACACAGCCTAAATAATAGGCCACCGGACACGCTCCCCGAATGGGCACTACAACAAAATAAAAAGCGCCTAATGTATTCTCGCTGAGAGGAAAGAAAAGAGGAGCTCCATCGCCAATCTCCACTGACTGGGCATGCAACCACCACTGAGCATGCAGTGAGCCCCGTGAAAGCTCACTCACGTCAAGTACGTGCTTCTACAGCTGAGAAACAATTAGGCAAAGGTCAGTAGCTTACATTTGCGATCTGAAATCTGAACCAACGGATGAGATAGGGAGGGGCAAAATGTGCGTTACCTCGGATAGATTGGCCTGCGGATCTCCCACCTTCTCCAGGGCCGAGACAAGGTTTTTCGTGGCGAAAATGATGCTGAACAAGTGAAGATCGATCGCAAGCTTAGCCAGAAATTTATTAAATCAAGCAAATTAAACCACACGGCTGGCTCGAGTGTGTGCTTTGTGACGATGAGTTGGAGAGAGAGAGAGAGAGAGAGAGAGAGAGAGAGAGAGAGAGAGAGAGAGAGAGAGAGAGAAAGAGAGAGCGAGAGAGAGAGAGGCATACGGTTCGTAGTCGTCGCCGTCGAGATGGAAGTGGCTGTCGCCGACCCCGCCCTCACCGATGAGGCGCGTCGAGATCGTGATCTTCTCCCCCGAGTCGGCAGCCGGGTACCGCACCGTCATGATCACCTTCTTGCCGACCTTCTTCCCTCCAGACGGATCGGCAGCCACGAGGCCGGTGAGGAGGAGGTAGAAGAAGACGGAGAGGAAGGTGAGGTGGTAGAGCCGAGCCATGGCACACTAGAGACGGACGGACTGAGGAATGCACACAAGCTACTTCAACTGCGTGAACTAACTGTGGCCGGCCAAGCGGACGAGACAAGCATATATGGACCGGATAGGTAAGAGCAGATGCGCGTGAGCTGCGTGACCTACCGCGGATGCATAGTTCCCACTACCACTATGGGTTTCAGGGAGGGACGTTTGTGTTCTACCGTGGATCCCAATTGTGATTTTAGGGCTCTTGTTGCTGCGTGTAACTTTGTATGACCAGCCACGCAGTGCGCGCCACTCAACTGCCAAACGAATACCAGCAGTGCATGTGCATGTGCCCAAAATGAATTACCACAGGCAGCAGCAGCATCAGTGCAGTGCGTGCCCCAATCTACTCAGCCGTAGTGTTGCAGGGCGGGATCATGCATGTACCAGCTGCTACCAGCTCTTGCAAGTGCTAGTTCAACGTGGGTGTCATCAGCAGCAGCTTATGGTCATGTCATGGAGCCGTTCGCCTGAACTGACATTTTGACTCACAGACTGTGTGTTGAATCAATGCATGTGCTTGCTCAGTCACTAGTTGGAACTTGGAAGTTGAAACAGACGCCTTGTATCCTTGTTTCACAATACAAAGCTCTCTTTTGAGGGAATCACTGTAAAAGGTTGTCTCTAGATGTTTGTAGTATGTACTATGTAGTTTAATTTGCACTCCTCCGCTCACTCATGTGAGATGTTTTGAATATTTTAATATAAACTACAATGTGTTTATATACACCCAATTTTTGAAAAACTGAAACTTCTTATAATTTGGAACGGATTGAGTACTAAGATGATTTTTCATTATTTTTATATTTGATCTAAACCACCCCTCTCCTACCTTTCTATCCTTTCTTTTTTCCTACACACATTATTCCTTTAGTGTGTACATATGCATTTCATGTCTCTTGTATATATGTGATTTAATAACTGCTTAACTAACATTTCAGAATAATGATGTTGATATTTCTAACCAGCACAAGATATTATAGGAACATGCTAGTAATTTTGCACAAGGATTTACGGCACGCAAGTGCGAGGGCAATCAGGTCCCTTGTGCCGGCTTTTAATTTTGGCTTCCAATTTGCAAAGTTCTAGATCTCTTAAACAAAAATTCTAAATTAAGTTTTGTATTCATAATTGTGTTTCTCGTGACCAGCACATTGAAATAAGATCCATTTTAAATATATTTTAGTGACTTAAAAAATAGGTTTAGTTTCAATGTTGAAACTTAGTACGAGTGACCGATCAAAATCAATTATTTTGTGTCTATGACCGACAGAAAAAATTGCTTAAATGATATCTCTGAAACTTGTTGAAACTGGGCATTTAAATGCAAAAACTGTAAGTTTTATTGTTGAAACTTAAATCTTTCCGAGGGATGTTCTTGTTTTACTGTGCCTTTGTGAGGGATTAAATTACTTCGCAAATCGCGAGCCAAATCGACCAGGCGGCGAGGCTTGGCAGGTGATGAGTGCCCCCGCACTTACTTGTCCCCCGAATTTCCGTGGTATTCTGCACATCATTTACCAATCACTGGCGCTACTTCAACTTTGGTTTGAGCCCTCAACTGTCTCATGTCATGAGAAGTACCACTACCCGAAGTGTGTTGAATGCATGTGACTTGTAGTTGCTCGTCAGTACTCGGTACAAAGTTCAAACAGATTCTTTGTTTCACGGTAAAAGGGTTGTTCACTATTTTCACAGCGCATAAAATTCTTTACTCACTCATTATTTTTCTTTTATTCATGGACCTCCATCATGTTTCCCTTTTTCTTTGCTGCATGTACAGTTGTCTTTGTTGTGTACTACCTCCCTCCCATAAAACTTGACATTCTGAGATTCAAATTGTGTCCCCCAAAACATGTCATTATCGCTCTTTACATGATTTCACATTTGCTTTACCAAGATCAACATTCTAGAAGTAATAGGAGATCTTTCTAAATAACCAAATAAATTTTTACAGGAATTTGCACGAGTGATCCGCCCCTTTATATTAGGAAACAAACGAGCACAATCTCAAATGGAGAACAGGCCACACCGCACAATAAACCACAATCACTGCAACTACTAGATGATGAATTCAATAATATTTCCGAGGACGAACTCTACTGGCCGCAACGCCATAACAAGCTACTAAAACAGATTAGCAAAAAAAACAAGCTACTAAAACAGGCAAGTGATACACGACAGCCACTCCTTGCACCAATGCTCCTAAAGATCATTGTTCGCCTTGGACGTGTGAGCTCGAGAGTGGAAGGCATCCACAACGATTCTTCTGCACCCCAGAAGCGAAATTCAATATCCATGGTGAGTGCTAGCAAGCAAGCAGCGCAAGTAGAGCGAAGTTCAATAGTATGTGGACATGGATGTGAGGACTGAGGAGGATGCAACATACGGATGTTCGTCGCCAAACTCAATGCGGCCGTCGTAGCCGGCTCCGACGCCGGTTTTCTCCGCACCGCGGGCTGACATGCGGTTCAGAAACGCCGACTCCTCGTCGGTGGCCGGCCGGATCCTGAAGCCTCCACCGGACCCTTGAGCCTGGTGCTTCTCCGCCCAGCGGTCCAGCCACTGCGACTGCTCCTTGGTTGGGTACCGCACGCGGATCCTGATGCCTCCTTCCTCTTGATCCGCGGCTGCTGCCGAGGCGGCGGCGGCGAGGCTAGCTAGCAGCAGGAGGGAGGTGGGAACGGAAGACAGGCGTGCCATCTCGCTTCTTTGGCTCACTGATCTTATGGAGAGTTGCTCTGTTTCAACTGAAATGTGGCCTGGCCTGGATGGTCTATAGAGAGAATTCCTTATTTAACACTGGCTTAAACTTTTATTCCTTATTTAACACTGAAAAAATATTTCTTCCCTATCTAACACAGCCTTTAAATTTTGTTCCCAATATAACACTTTCATCTTTTTTGTGTGCAAACAATGTTAAATGACACGTGAAATGACAATTCTACCCTCATACATCTATTCAGTTTTTTTTATTTATTCCGGTGTCCTATTTAAGGGTGGAATCCATGGTTAGTGTAACAGAATGGTGTCATATTCCTGGAGATCACACGTACGCTAACTCCCTACTGGATGGATTTCTTAAGCTAGCATGCACACAGCACACGCACGTATAAAACAATACGGCCGCCGGCTTGCTTGATTGACGGCTCGACTAGACGAAACACGCACACGACACAGGCGAACAATACGAGGACACGCCGAGTTGATTACAAAAGGACTGTGTCGTGCCTTTGGATTTATTTTTGACCATGTTGTGCCTTGGGATTTTTAATTGCTAGTATTTCTGATTAGGGTCACGGTTCAGTGTACCTATATATCAGGTGCCAACACAAGCTAGCCTTTTCAAAATATCAAACTCTAGTTGTATATGAAATCAATGCATACACATGTATGCGTACAAGACACGGACATAGACGAGTTGGGTTTAATTCCAACATCGGTGTTCTTGTGCAAGCGGATTGTGGGCCGGGTGAAGCCAATGAGAATGACTTTAACCTGCCTTAGGTCCTTCCAGTGCTAGGGGTAAATTTGTCATTTCACATGTCATTTAACACCATTAGATCAAAAAATGTACGAAAGTGTTATATTAGGAACAAAATTTAAAGTTGGTGTTATATAGGGAAGAAATATTTCTTCGATGTTAAATAGGAAACGAAATTTAAAACAGTGCCAAATAAGGAATTCTTTCATGGTCTATATATGGACGATGGTGCAGCGCTTAGTGTTGCACTGCTACTACTGTTTAGTGAGTCGTGTTGGTAATAACATTTGTACTTTTACCCGAGATAGTATATAAAAAAGGACTTCGTTACAAATCTGATGTCAGATTTTTTGATGGCATATTGAACTTTTTCATGGCAAATTATGCTGTCAGAGGATGATGAGTTCAGTTGGCAAACATGGCAAATTCGCCTCAGCTCATTTTTTATTATAAAATTGCCGTACTTGCAAACTAAATTTACCGTCATCGTGGCAATATAAATTGCCATAAAAACATCAGACTTGGCATGCCTAAAAATCAGACGTCAGATTTTTAGTGTTTCCATGAAAATTTAGGGACATCTATTTATCACTTGCTTTTAAAAATATCAATTTTTCAAGCCACTGGATGGAAATCCCACAGCTAGCAGTGTGTCTTCCTCCTCTAGCTACTTGTGGTGGCGCTGCCACTAACGCCTTGCTGCCCCACCCTACACATGCCGCATTGGTTATTGGCCACCCCTCAAAGCCCTGCCAATCTCCGGCACCGATGTCGGCCCCAGCGATTGCATCCTGCCTTGCCCCCACACCATCAACCCGGTTCCTCCCCTCTAGTGGCGACATCATGATGAGTCATCTCATCCCCGCCTCCAATGAGGTCCTAGCGAGCCTTGTCGGGGAGACCGCAGCCGGTCTGGCCTCCCATCTTGATCTCGGGCTACATCTTCTTCTTCGTCCAAACCGATTGACGTCAGGTGAACTATTCAAGCAATTGGGATTTAGCCATTTTTAGCTTAGACCATGCTAAAACTATGAGGGTATTTCAAAACTTAGGAGTTCTTTCTTGGCGTGGTGACCAAATTACAAATTTGAACTTGCTGGAAAAGTTTAGTACAAACGACCCTATTCATAAGTTTAACCCCATCTAACCCTTTTGGGAATGCTACACGCCATCGCATTTCCTTTGAACCGTGCAACTCCATGGACAACGGTGTTTCCCCTGGCCCATACTCGGTCAGTCCCCCTGACTAGGTTGGCGTAGCTGAGTCAAAACACAATGGGGACCGGCACTTCAAACCCCGGCTGGAATGCCAAAGTCTATTGTGTTGCCCTGTGAAGGAGTAAGTGACTGCAAGGCCAATGGGCGGGCCTCCCACTGACCCACTCACCCCTCCTTTCTTTCTCCTCTTTCACACCCAAGTTGCAGCCCCTCCCCCCCC